>NC_092373.1:22464446-22787780 GCF_030028105.1 Mobula birostris | reverse complement strand
AAGCCATTGAATCATGTTCTACTTCACGATCAGCTCGGTCAACAGCCCAATATCTCCCTTAGTACTTAACTTGAAAGGGGACGTTATGGGATTGTTTCTGGTAAAGACTTAATAGTGAGTGTAAAATCCTGGTAATGATACGGTATTTATTTCAGGGCTCAGTTTATACTATCGTAGAAGCTAATTAGTTTCACTACTAGTTATAGGTAGGTTCAGGTGATAAGATCCTGAATCTATTAAACTGCCTGCTACTTATAATAACACACTTTAATTTTATGTTTAGATTTAAACGGGGATCAGTGGCTCTAGGTGCTTTAACATCTGTGTACCATGTTTTGTTTGGCAAAATAATTCATTGTTGCTGCAAGTTCGGAAGCATAATGCACGGGATGACATCGGTGTGTGGTGTTGTTCATTGTGGCCGTTCCTATCGGTCCAGAGCATAGCTCTTGCATTACTGAGTTTAGCCTATTAATTGGTCTCTCGTAGTTATTAAAAAAAGTAGACATATTCAACACACCTAATATTTCCAAAAAAAAGCCATTAATGCTTTGCTATGAACGTTGTGGTCAGTAGAGAGGAGGAAAAAGATCACTGCCCCTCCTCCGTGTTGTCCAGGTCATCCTCAAGGAGCGGTGCGTCAGAAAGGCGGCGTCCATCATGAAGGACCTCCGCCACCCAGGACATGCACTTCTCTCAATGTCACCATCAAGAAGGAGATACAGAAGCCGGAAGGCACACACTCAATGATTCAGGAGCATCCTCTTCCCCTCTGCCATCCGATTTCTGAACCCAAGAACACCACTTCACTACTTTTTTAATTTCCTATTTTTACTCCGCTTATTTAGTTATATATATATAGTAATTCACAGTTTTCCTTTTCTCTCTATTATCATGTATTTCATTGTACTGCTGCCGCAAAGTTAACACATTTCACTACATGTGCCGGTGATATTAAACCTGATTCTGATTCTGATTCCTCCAATACCACAGCCACCCCACCTAATTATTTTAACTTTAACCCTCCCCTCCTTTGGTTGCAGAAAGTGCTTGCATTGGTTCTACATTGAGAGTAACCTATGCGTGGCCATCCACTCCCGGGGACTTGCGATTTACTTTTGCCATGGAATCGTTTCAAGCATGCAATGAATCTGAGTTGATTCCCAATTTTCTCGTTGGACAAATATTTGGCTTAAAATGCAAATTGCACCTTAACTTGTAGCACAGAGAAAAGCTGATGTATTGCCTTGGAATCGCGTAAAGGGTGATGGACAAATTGATTCTTTATTCCAGAATGAAAGTAAACACACTCTTAAATGTATTTACCAAATGCGTCTCTAGTCACTTGACGTGGATAGTTTACCCTCTTTTGAAAATTAGACATTTTAAACAGCTTCCTTTGTTTTGTATTCCACTGAATAAATGAACTGATTTTCTTCATACAAGACAATTATTCCATATCCGCCTCACGCTGCGACGATGTGACGGAGACAGCTTTATTATAAATAAGGTTTGTTTGTTTTATTTTATTGGCGAACCTTTTGGAAAACGCTTCCTTTACAACATCACCGCGACTTCCAATCTTATCGTTCACCCTTTCTTTCAATAAAGTTACACATTCGGCTTGAGGACGTCGACACATTTATTCATTTTGCAGAAGTTCACCTCTAATAAGCGGAACAAATGTGTTGACAGTTTGGATTGAATGGAACCAATAATTTGCGCCTCTTTAAAATCTCTGACTTTGGTGGAATTGAGTTTTCATGATGGGCTGCCCTTTGCCTTCCTGAACACGGATCTTCAGAACAATAGACTAAAGTCTTTAATTTTCATTGTTTTATTTGTTTTAAAAATAGTCTCACACGGAGACGTTTAAACAAAGATGAAAGAGACCGAAGCGCCACCAACTATCCCCTTTCTTTCCTGTGCACATCTCATTCCCCAAACAGCCTTATGAGTCTTTGAGGTCTTTCGCTGAAATTCCCTGCCGCTTTCACAATAAATCGAATCATTTAAGAGGTTTATGGGAAAATCGGTCGTGTGCCATCAAATGGGAAGTTACTAACTTGCGATAGTGAAATATGACTGCCTATCAGAACGTTGGGTCATTGGCGGAAAAAGAAAATTTGCAAGTTTATGCATGTATTTTGGAAAATGGCAGAATCCTTTTACAGGAATTGTTCAATATTCCCATTCCCTCTAAATACGCCTAATATTTTAATAGAAATAATACGCAACTAGACGATATATTATTTTAAAAGCACGTGCTTCCTGAGTCGTTCATAGTATTCGAAGGAGATGCAAAGAAACTGTTCTTCTCTACTTGTGACAAATATGCTGAATTTCTCGGTGTAAGAGAAAGGGTGGGGCGTGTTCGACTCCACTAAAGATGTGCCACACTAATATTGCGGAGAGTACCGGCAAATGAAGTGGAATTGCATTGATAGGATTTGGTCATTGGAAATATATTTTTAAAAATCCATGCCGGGTAATCCTGCCTAATGGGGAGTTTACAAACGCAAAATGTTTCCTTCGGGATCGAAATCAGAACACTTCCACTGCCGATTCGTTTACGCAACGCTTTATTATTCCCGTTACTTGTAGATGTGGATTACGTACACGCCGGATGCTGCTGAGGCTAACTTCTTTCAAGTCGCTTCCCTTGATTTTGTTAGCAAGAACTTTAATTAACGCTACTTTATTGCAATTTCCTGCTTCACACTTACGCAAGTGTACAAGTTAGAAGGGAGAGCCACCGCCTAAGACCTCAGAGTATGTCCATCAGCAGTAAAGCTAATTACAGCCTCAAGTGACCCGTCTACAGCCGCTCACAAGCTGGCGCGAACCTACGATTAAATCAAATGTATGTGCTTTGGCTCTGATATGCTTTGAGAACCATAAATTGCCGTGTGCCCCCACAAACCTAGAAGTAAATTCACTCCATTATGATCACACCTTCTCCAAATGGGGGAATAAAACTAAGCAAACATTGATATCGCGCTGGAAGGAAACTTTCATAATACCTGACATGTGAAGAACAGGGAAGGAAGTTCTCAATAGTACAAGAGTTCTTCCCCACCTCCTGTTGCAGTACCGAGACAATGCAAAGTTTTTTTTCTAAATATATAATGATGGCATTCTGATCGTTCTTATATAATATTGGTTATTCCAGACATCATATACACCCATCACTTATATTAATAATTTGTTGTAAAAATGTAAATTATAGGGAAATTCACTTACCCTTAAGAAATTAGTGCAGGTTACTTTGGCACTCATTTTTAGGAGAGTAGTTGGGACTAATTCATCCAGGCGGTCACTACCGCCTTATCTTTTTTCCAGACTTGTGTCCTCTGTCCTCCTGGACTTAATTTAAAAAAAACTTTTTTGTGGGGTGGGGTAGGGGGTATGGATGATATTCTGTATTAAACTGTTTCCCTGTGAACAGGTCTTTATAACTCAGTGACCCCGATCCTCTCAGCGCCACCTGTGTAGTTTCTGTACATGCATTGCGACTTGTTACTGAGGCTAGTGGAAGAAAAAAAAGTTGTCCTGACAAAGGCTTCAAAGAGAACCAAATCATTACTTTTCCCCATTAGTTATCTGAAAGTCAGATACTGTATACCCTCCGTTAACATATGACTATTAAGCATATATGAAAAACAAGACAGTTCCTAAAGAGATTTCTCGTTATTCATCTGTGTAGTCCCAAAAGCGACACAAAGGACATCAGCTGCGTTATGAAAAATGGCCTAAGCTGAGAGAATGTCACAGTGGTCGGCTTATTATTTTGGCCCTTTAAAAATCTCAGGGAAACTTCGCTTCTGATGAATTATTTTTTTTTAAAGAACCGGTAAAGATTTTAAGCTGCAGCCCATAGCATAGGCGAGAGATGAAAAGATGTTGTCAGCCGAAAAAACAACCAGATGGTCATATCTGTGGTAAATCTCTGCCCTTCCAAGGTAAACAGGCCCGGCAGCTGCCTTGAAATTGGACAATCCGAAAGGGCAGAAAATAACTTTCCAACATCAGAGTTATCAGGTCATCTTGGAAACTAATTTTATTTAATTTTCATAGTGAAATGATCAAAAGCGATCCAATCAATCAATTGTGGATAAAGTCTCATTTAGTTTTGGGAAACTGGGATTAACCTAAAATAATATCGTTTCATATTGATTCGAAACTTACAAAATCGGTTTATCGAATAGAAAAAAAATATTATTAGCACTCTTTCCGCAAATTTGCATTTCGGATATGTGATACCCCATGGAAGTTAATCCTGAGCTTCAAATTCGATAAAACAACATTTTATCAGAAATGATCACTTAGTTTCCTTGCCATTCAAATAATTCACATTACGACTTTGAAAAATTCGGATTCATTTCCGCAACCTCAAATAAATGTCATCTGTTTCAAATAAAACTTTGCATATGTCTTCAGAGTAGATTGACAAAGATGCCTTACACCTGTTGTCCGTTATACCTTTATTCTAAAGAGGGTCGTTCTGTACCTAAAACTTCAGCGAAACTATATCCCGATGCACCGCCGACAATTCGGGTGCCCAAAACAGTCATCATATGACAGAAATCACAAACGCACATACAAATGGATGCAAGTTAATATATAGAGAGCTTTCTATAGATGCAAACAATGCACAAACATGACGATTAGTTTCATATTTTTGAGCCAAATGAAATTATTTTTGTAGTGCCGTCACGTTAAAGAATTGACTCTGGGTACCACATCTTTTTATTTGTCTAAAGCGTGTGTGGAAACGTACTACATTTTAAGGTTGCTGCAAATAGTGACATCTGTAATTTTCACTCAGCTGTGAGATTGGGGTTATACTGTCAGTTCCAATGGATGCTAGTTGCATTGATCACAACCCGCTGCAAGCACATGCAGGGAAACCAAGAAGCTGAAAACGAATATTAGATTCGAGTTGACAAAACATCCACTGTAATAATGTTTAAACAAATATGAGATTTTCATAACCCACGTGCTATCCAGCCAGAGTTATACTGCACTCCACTGGGAAGTGAAAGGCCTCCTACACGGGGCCCTCGTATTTTCCTGCACTGCTGCCTCTGGAATCCAAGCTTCCTTCCGCATTTAAACCAAGCACGCAAAATCAAAATTATTCGAGGCAAAGGCACTAAAATATCTGTATACTAAACCGGGAATAGTTAATTGAAATAAAAAATCTAGCCCCATCAGTGGTTCGCTTTCCGCCAAGTGAATCATTTCACCTGACAACACCTCTAAATTCGATACTGATTAATCCGAACTGTGTGCGCAAGATAAATCGTATACTGTCACCTACTGTATAATAATATTGCTTAACTTTTATTACTCAAACTACCAAAATCAATATCTTAGATATTAGATACTTACAAATAAGCAGGCAAAAAAAGTGAAAGGTGTAGTTTAAATTTCGAATTTCTGATTTCTTCCACTTTGATAAAATGTATAAATAACACACAGTGGTGGCGAACATGACAAGGCTTTGTTTCATATTAAACCAATTTCACACTTGTGTCCAACTCATGACCCTAAAAACAATAGACTGCTTGCTTTTGGAATGCCCCTGAAAGCAATATTTGCTCTTTTTTTTCCCTGTTATGCACTCCTGACAGAAATATAAAAATTAAATAGATTCAAATTGAATCCGATGCTTGGACATGAGAATAACGTATAAATAACAACGTGTTTCACGTATCTAGGAACTGAATGTTAAGCGTCAGATGCTTCCGTGAACAAGTTGTCTGTTACCTTGAACTTGAGCAGTGGCAGACCAGTTATACTACTAAACGTGTACTGACAAGATCTTGCCAAGGGTATTTCTCCTTTCCACTGCGTATTCTGATTAAATATATTAGCTCTTTCGCACAATTTCCTCTAAATGCATTTGAAAAGAGCACGCTGTTTTGAGATCAATGTAGCTATTTGAGAAAAAAAAATCCGATGAAAGTCAAATGCATACAGTTTTCATTAAATCGCTGATGCCACGTATTTATCAGTAGTTGCTGTTAATTTCACAATTTCATATGGGTGGAGTCGTCTGGATTAAATAGACTTCCGGCCCCGGAAAAATTGCTGCAGAAAGTTAACCCATCGCACCTGATGAATATAATTATTATTCGTTTGAACTCTGTTCAGAAAGCGGCTTCGGCTTAACCCTTTTGTAACGTATTTGTTTCAAACTACAAATGTATAGCTTCTTTAATCATTGTATTATACAATTGAATTGTTTCGCCCCACCCTCCTCCCCCGCTCAGAAAAAAAAGCGGGAAATGCACTATATGCATACCTGTCCCGCTCATAAGAAACCCAAAAAACATAGACAAGGTGCACTGACTAATTGAAATCGGGACATGGGTGATAAAGACATGGCGTTTTTCTCCTTATTTGTATGCGGTTATAATACAGCATTTAGACGATAATGTGCGACGTTTGATGATTGGGATCAAAGAGATGTCGACCCCTGCATAAAGTTACGAAGGATTTTATTCACATATTATCTTACATGACACAAGTGTCGACAGAGGGAGCCACATCTAGCTCAGATGCATGAAGAGATTTTTGCTGTTTTTTTTCATGCAGACTAAAAGTTTCGTATTTCACAGACTGAAAGCAAATGACATCAAGGAATAAAATAAACAGATTAGCTTTACAATGCAGGTATGGATGTGGCTGTTCTTAGACATCCTGACACGATTGTCAGCTGTGAGCAACTTAGGTCTCCGCAGTCAACATTTTCGCCCGCATTCTGTCACGCACATTAATTGCCCCATAAATTAAGATATAGTGTGCATAATATAAAGTAACAATATGCTTATATTCCACGTGCATGACTTAATTAAGCTATTTGCAGCCTGATGCTGCAAGTCAACGGGTGTGCAAGTGGATTAACAATATACTGTCCTCATGTTCTCGGGATGGTGCATAATTACTTTACTGGCGGCACATATCAATTTTTGATGATTACAGAACACATGCTCCCTTTACCAACATGCACTTTAACAATTCTCCTCTGTGTATTAAAAGTAATTTCTTGTTTGGGAATAAACAGCAAACTCTAAAAACAAACGGTCAATGCAAATTGAAATTCTAAATGCAATGCACAGAACTCGTGCAAATTTGCATTCGTCAAGAGTTGGATTTGCAACTCCACTTACTTCATGTTACTTGGTACACCTTTATATTAATCCGAAGGAGACAAAACCCCCTACATCTGAAAGACTGAAACTTGAAGTTTCGCTCTCCACAAACGTCAAAAATGCTTTGGAAGGTTTGGTTGATGCAGGTAACTACGTTGACATAAAGTATATTCTCACATGATATTGTGATTTATTTAGTACAGAAGGAGATTAATAATTTAATGGGGACGTTTACTTTTTCTTCTTTCCAACTGGATCGCAAGAGGGGGCAATTAAATTAAGAGAATGCCTGGGTTCAAGTAGTCACCAACGATATCCCATGTGGACCTTGCGCTGGAGGTTTGATCAGAGTCTGTTCGAGTAGTCACATTGCAGAGTACTTGTTTTACCACATGTTCATGAAATTTGTAAGATAAGCAATCGAATTATACTACTTGATTGCATTAGCTTCCAACCCAGTTCTTTATATCTTCGAGTCTTTGTTGCGAGGCAACCCAGCAAAACTGGTTACTGAAATTGAATTACTCATAAAAAATGATTGACATTGCCTAGTATTTAATTTTAATATTCTTAGATTGTAAAAAAAACATGGTAGCTCCTCTTATTCGCAATCAATGCAAAGACATATTAAATGATCATAACATTTCTAAAATTGGACATTTGAAAAGACGATTTGCAAAGCAGTGTTTCAAGACTTCTGGGTGTTTGTACTTTGTTCTTCTGATTAATAGAAATCTGCTGTAAGCCGTTGTGTCCATAGATGTCATGCGGGGAAGAGCTCTATATTCCAACTATACAGCATGAATTTTGAGATTAAATTGAGATGGAGGAGGAAATAGTGCATATAGTGCCGCAGCTGGTCTATCAAATGAATTTTAATCTAATGTTTTCCAAGACATTTGGATCTCCAGCATTCGCTTTTGTACAATTTAGAATAGAAAGGCTTGCATGTGTTTTTTTTCTTCTTGTACCTGTAGCAGGTGACATTGACGCAGAGACATCTGAGTGACAGCGGGAGTGAAGACAAAATCTAATAAAGCCTAATAAGCCGTGATAGCCTAGATGTCATTAAACCTGCAAATAGACACTTGAAAATCAGAAAAAGGTAAATGTCTTCATTAGTCGGATCTCCAAAGACCCCACAACATTTCATTAATTTATAATTTATGATTGTTTGACAAATATTGGAAAGTATGTAAATATGGGAGACATAATGTCTTTTCTGCGGGAGACCACTCAATGACCCAAATTGTATGATGTCTCGTAAAGTGCCAAAGATGAATTTATATATCGGGAACAATAGCTTCACTTTACATAACACTCTTCGCAACTGGAGTATGAAATAGTGGACATAAAAGAACGTGAAGTATTTTATGAAAGGAAAAAGCTATCCGTTTCTTGTCACATCTTGCATAAGGTGGGGACAAGTACGCAGGTATTATTTCCACCTCTTTACATCTCACCTGTCTCCACCATGTTCCGCGCATTTGCTCCTTGGAGTCTGCTCCGGGATCTCTCAACAATACTGGAGAACAGGTCTGGTGACTAAGACTCCATATGCAGAGACTCCAGTATATCTCCCATCCTCATCATTTGTTAAAAGCTCTTAAAAACTCGCTCAAAAATAAAATAGTTTTTTTTCATTTTACCCAGCCTCATTTTAAACGCAAGAAATATTTAGAACATAAGGTACAATTTTGCTTACCTGCATGCACCTTTTTTTTCAATCTGTTCATATAAAAAATTAAGAATTAAATATGAATTAATCGCATTAAACCGGAAAACATCGGTTACAGGAGTTACGAAATTAATAATCGTTGTAAAATTAACTTGACACAATATGTCATTTAAATAAGAAGATTTAATGTATTTCGAATATGATAACTTGAACATTTTGACATATGGATGAGTGATTGTTTAGATAATAAAACTATTTTACTTATTTGTAATGTTTATTCATAAAATTCGCTCTTAAAAATTGGTAAAGACAATTATTGAAAGCGAGGTTTATTTGCAAAATATACATAAATATAAACTGCATTAAGTGCATTTTAGGCTTTTTTTTAAATCATTTGTTATTTGCGTGTATTGAATGGACCATATTTGTTTCGGTAAAACTCTTCCCGTCTTGCAAACCAATGTTATATTAATACCTTGTCGCCATCACCTGCCGTGGGTTAATTATGTCGTGAACGAATTAAATCTGCATTTTATAGCGGTATCATAGAGATTATCTGGAATCAACGTCTCAACAAAAACTACTTACCATCATACAAGAGAAAATTGGTGAGCAGTGAGTTTCTGATTCAATAACAATTTCACAGCGACTTTAACGAATATAAACGAATTACTTCATTACTTTTTTCAAATGTTTGTGGCAAAACTTTGTCTATATGTTTAAAACCTTTATATTTGTTTTCTAAAGAAAACTTCGGTGTTTTTTTTAGCAGAGCTATGGGATGTAATTTATGGCATAAGCCGAAAATTGTCATTAGTACATCTAAAGGTATAGCCCCTCACCCCAGTCTCAGATAAACACAGTTGAGGAGGAAGTTAGCTCATTGAGTAATCTCTTGAAAATTTCAATGTTCCTGTTGTTAAAAGTTATACCATGGCGAACTAAAAGAGAAGACTTCCCACTGGGGGTGTTATAGCTATCTCCTTTTTTCACCAGACATATTAAATTTGTTACTTCAAGAAAATACCTACTTGTCACACCATTGAAAACCGATTTATGCCAAAAACATATGAAACATTTTATTACTGATCCTGAAATTGTCGAATGTGGAGGGTGTGTAACGCCTAGTTTAAAGTGTGATTATTGTAAACCATTCATTAGAAACCAAATGTAACCCTTAGTTCTTTCGAATGCGTTTTTGAATAAATCAAATGCACTGTACTTTGTGGGCGGGGCCCTGAAAGAGGCGAGGTTATCGAAAGCTAAGAGAAACTAATTCTGTATCTGAAGTCCATCTTTGTTTGGTGAATGGCTGTAACATATTGAAACAAAAACAGTTATTTTAAATATTTATCCCAAAAGCATGGCTGTGTAACGATACTGGCCAGAGGAGGGAGAGGTCAATTTAAGATGTAGAAAGAACAGAATCCTCCTGCATTTAAACAGCAGGGAGGTGAGCCCTCGGACTGCCCCAATGTTTGTTAACATATATAATGTTACACTCAATTCATGATACAGTTTTATGCATTGCATTCCTTATAAAAGTGAAATCCACTCTCGCGAAAAATGTACAGAAGCGCGGCAGAATTAGACCAATTGTCTTGCTTAATGTTCAATTAATTTAGAAAGTGAGCAACTGGCAGAAACGTTTTTACTTTGCAATACAGTCTCCATTTTAAGTCGAAAGTGCGAATCATGGTGTCCGCAATACTTGTTAACAATTCTGGATATATAAATTTATTTCTGCATCTTTAATAGGCCGGAGTTGCCAATTTATATTTTGTCCCAGGATATACACTTAGGCTTGGGCGAAACTTGTTGCAGCACAGGGTCTTTGGATTACGCTGCTACATCTTGATATATTACAAAATGCACAATTCTTCCGGAGTTCCAGGACATCGTAGGCGTAGTCGTTTGAATGTAGTCAGTCCAACACCGTTAAGGCAATTCACCTATTTCAATCCCTCTATCCATTTTTCATTTGCTTTCTTCGAATTATACTATACTTGAGTTCCTCAACTCCATCACATTTGGCTTGGTGAATCTGACATCAGCGAAACAAAATGGAAGTTGATATAGTTTGAAATATAGTGCGTCAATGTATGCTACCGGTCTACTTTTTAAAAAAAATCAATGAATCCAGAACTTATCTGTTACCCTTATTTGTTGTTTTATATATAAAACAGAGACCTCAATGTTTTCATCTTAATTACCAAGCAATTTTGACATGGATATTCTTGTATGGCAACATTGTGTTCATAAAACTGAAAAGCCGAGGGACACTTTTGTTTGTGCTGGGACAGAGTGGCACTCGTTTTGTTTTTGACAGTAGGGTTTTGATGACTTATAGTACGTACATAAAACAAACTTTCCTGCAGTGTTAGTTTCTTCCTGATCGTCATGCTTCCTTCGAGACTGCCAGATGATTTTAAAAGACAAAAAAAATGATAAATAGTGTCGAAGAACTAATCGCTGGAGGGCGCGTTTACCAATTCATAATCATTTGTTCTTGGTGATGTATGACCCTTTCTCTTAAAACTGAAAAGCTTCCATTTGAAGGTGTAAATAGCTTTTTTCTTCAGTAAACCTTGCTGCATTAGGCGTGATTGATCTGATGTACAATTTGTCCCAGAGTGCCATTTTAGAGAGAGAACACAGGTTTAGGAGATTAACAGGCAACCCTGTTACATATTAATGAAGTCGAGAAATACATTGACGTGAAGCTAATTTAGTTAGTTGTTTCCACCGCATTCGCCCTTATTTGGGTTGTGATAGACCCCCGCGGTTGTTGCACGCAGAACCGAGAAAGTAGGTTGTGATATCTTTCCAGAGACAACTGAACACCTGATGCAAAATAAAAGAAGCCACAAACGTGACCAGCTCTATAGGGTTTTTTGCTGGCTAATATATCAGAGACTCAAAACTATTATAGCAGAGTTGTAACCAAAACTAAAATAAATAACCAAACAAAAGCACGTTAATATGGTAAAGGATGGACTATATGCATTTATACCTTGGTGATTCTAATAAAAACATTTATAATGTTGGCTGTTTTTTTTCTGTACGCATTACATCACAGATTGTTTCCATGATTTAGAATATGACTTTTGTTACATCCCAGTGGTCTAGAGTCTGACCTCGAGGAACCCCGGATCACTCAGCTTGCTACCTTTGCAGTTTCGTTCTAGGGCACTCCATTAGAGTTTATCCTGCAGGGATTTGCACATCTACCACTTCAAGAAAAAACAAACTTTATGAAATGCCCTTGGTGAACTACTAGTTAGTCTGATTATCTAAAAAAAATGCACTTGCACACAAAAAAAAATTCCCTGTAGATGTAGTGAGGTGAAATTGAACTTACTGACATAGATTGATCATGATATGTCTTGAAATCAAACATGTAGAAGCCGCTTTAGTTTATAATTTTGCATCTTCCTCTGAGGCGCATAATAAAGAGTCAGATCTCGCCAATAGACCCGGGAAAATATGTTTGCCAGCGAATATTTTAAAATGGTTTGGTGTTTGCTGACAAGTTTTAAAAAAACATGGAATTGACCAATGTATTCAATTTATTAATGGATTTTCTTCGGTATTCGGGAAAGCTCTCCGAGCAGCCCAATTTCAAACTAAATTGTCCGGTACTGTTGTGCGAAATCTCTTCTATACCCTTAATCCTTTGTGTGTGTACGGTTTTATTTAACCCTGTTCTTTTAATTGGCGCAATTAATTAAACAGAGGGTGATTGGTCACAATCATTTTTTTTCTAAAAATGTCTCCAAACTACTTGTAGGAAAAAAAGTTCCTCTCCTTAAGTTATCATTCTAAGTTATGTTCGTTCAAACATTAATGTTAATCGTAACATGTAAAATCTTCCTTGCATTCTGCAACCTTACAATAGTTAATGGCTTAAAATATTTCCCAAGAGATGTTAGTTGTTTTCTGTTGATTTTTTTTATTCTTTAAAATATTTTGGAAAGTGTTTATTTTAATTTGGAAACGTTGTTACAAAGGAAAGGACAAATTAGAAGAAATTTTCTGTGATCAAAGGAAGAAGAGAAAAGCAAGTATGGGCATTCAGGACGCTTGACTTATTCAGACAACTGCTTTGGAACACAAGGGCAACAAGCGTGTCTTATATTCAAAAGACCGATCTATTCATAGTGCAGGTGCGAAATAGTGTGGCACATTCTGCCACATTATGTAAAGGTTGTTAGAGATTAGTGTTCAGACTTAATAACTAAGGCGCTTGATTTACATTGTAGAAAGCCTCTTCATCCGTGAAAGCAAAATAATTTAACGCGTGATCATTTGGAGTGCGGCTGATATCCTAATACATTTATTGTGCTCGAAAACTACTGGAGTACTTTGCATTGCTTCTTTAAAAACCTATCATTTACACCCACTGCACTAATCTTAGAACTGGGCATTGACTCTGTCGTTCTGTGTGTGTGTGTGTGTGTGTGTGTGTGTGAGTCTGTGTCTGTCTATCTGTCTCTCCGCGTGTTTGATGGGGGTGGGGTGTTTCTCGCGTGCGCGTGTAATAGAAGGGGGAATAGAAGGAGGAAGGAAGCTGAAGGGAGTGGTCAGACGGGAAAAGAGGTGAGTGCCGCTAATGGAAAGGAAAAGGGAGCGTTGAAACAAATGACTGGTTGCAAAAGCCAGTCAAGTTTGTTCCAAAAAAAGACAATCAAAATGAATGTGTCGATAAATCCTACGTAGGCAGTCACTGGTATATCGGCTGGTTGTATTCGTTAGACAATTCCTCTTTGCAATTGTTTCTAATATTATTGTGAATAATATAGATCGTCTCATTCTTGTGATTTTTGTCATGTGACCATACTACTCACATGCATTTTGGGGAGATTGTGGCTAATCATTCAGATTGTACGTCAGTGCTTTATAATTTAAATTGTTACTCACACTCGGATATATTATAACATAACCAAATATTAGATCCATCTTATAAACACAAGCATATGTACAAATAAATACGTGCAACTCTAAAAACTTTGAATGATTGTAAGAACCCTGCCGATGCTATTATTATTAAATTCAGAACTGTTCCATACAATAAAAACCAAAATACCCGAAAAGTATACATGATAATTATAAATAGAAAACGTGTGTGGTTCAGCATAGTTTTATGGATTGAAGTGCGACTTCTCCCATTTTCATTTCTCTCAAGTTTATTGTGACGGGTAACGCAACTCTACCTGGTGGCCACCTCAAACATTTCAAGACGTGAACGATTCACAGCCTGAAGGAAATATTTAAAGCCAGCTTTGTTAGCGGAGGTTGGTGCATGCCGAAGTTTGGCGCCTATATTTTTAGCGAGTGAAGGAAGACAACTTTTATTTTAGCCATTATACAAAACTTTGCCTAAGGTGAGCCGCACATGGTAGAGTGCAGCTTTCAACATCTAAACTTGCGATACACAGTAGGGGTTCGTACAGTTTCTATACATTGACAGTAGACTACTATAAGTTCCGTTTCTCATCGGACTAGACACAACGAAGTTATGCTGAATCTAGAAGAGATACAATTTCCTAAAAAGTAGTCCCCCTAGCATATAAGCCGTGAGTTAAATCTTAAAGATTGTTTCCACATAAAAGGTCGTAAGTCAGTCCATTGCTGTCTGACCCTTGAGTTCCCTGTTAAAAGCATTATTCACAGAGCCTCTAACAAAACCTCCTCAGCTTTCACGGAAATGTTTTTATTATTCTATTTTCTTACATGATTCGTTAATTAAGAAAGCTGAATGATTAGAATAGCACCTGCGTGTTGTCAGGACGATTTCTGCATACTAATCTGTACATCTTTATATCTAGTAATTATAACATAAAATAAGACATTGAATAGAATTCAAAGATTTTTTTCTAAGGCTTCTGCTAATCCCCTATTAAAGGAGTCTTGTTAAATAATTCAGGACAGTTTCCGGAAGTGGGATTACCGACTCCATTATTTTTCAATGAAATGATATTTCACACTCAAATGAACCTCTGTATTTCTATAACAGCCTCTGAAAGGTCAGCCTCTATTTTCCAGAAATTAGAAATCTAAAGGGGAGCTTGATTCTTTTATGAACGCAGGATGACAATAATCTCCTTACCCACAACCGTAATTAAAAATCCAACGAAGAAACCAGGCTTTTTTTTTACCCCTGATGTGGAATTTCACTATTTGACTGCATGTCGCCAAATATAAATGTGAACTTTCTTACCAGGCTACCGAACGTGCCACTGATTTATTTCAGTTTCTAATTTTTTATTTCGTCTTGACACTTACTACAAACGTGCGCATTTTCTGTATCAAAATCCCAATAACGTTTTTTTCATTCAGATATAAGTGCAAGCCTCAATCTCTTGGTAAAAAAAAAGTATTATTTGTCCAAAGAATGGAAAGAAAGAAAATGTCAAAACGAGAATATTTAACTTGCTATAATATCGGGTGCGAAATTATTAGAGTTATGCTGCTGTTGCTTCGCTTGCAACCAGTATGCTCATAATATGTTCTGCCAGTTCCCAAATACGTCATACAATTTGTTTATGTGTAATGTCAGACGCATCAATGCACCTACCTAAGAATGCACATGAAATATTGGCACATTTAATTGCTCATTTCCCCTTATATAGTTGAATATGAAATTGAGCTACTGTTGCACTAAAATCATATTGAGAGATATTAATGGTTGAAACATGCCTTATAAACACCAGACTGGCTGTATTTATCATTTCTGCGAAGCTGACGTTTGCATGCTTGATTGATTTGTGTGGAACAGCACCAGATGCACGAGGAATACTGGAACACTACATGTTATTAATCTAAACTTTGGAAATTAACATCATCATATGCCACGTCGCCAAATCCAGCATTACCTGAAAGATAGGGGCGACTCCGTACCCCGAAAAAAGGATTTCAGAGTTATTTCCCGTTTTAGAGAAATACCAAGTTTGTCAGAAACTAATATATAAAACACAGTAACCGTCATTACAACTAGAACCGCACACCAGAATTTTGTACCTATTTATTGAAAGCTTACAAAACATTAACGTAATAAAATCGATGAATCTTTCAGCTATTATGCAGTGCATTTATTGCGTATATTTTGATTCTATCGCTTTTAGGGTTAAGTGTCACGTTTAAGTGTAAAGGGGAGGGTGTTCTGAAACAAAAAGTACGTTAGTGAGGACATGTAGTTTAAACTAGTGCATTGAACGAAACTCGAAGAAGTACTCAGTTATACAAACTTGAATATATACACATCACCTCTTCACAGCTATTGATGCTAGAGCGAAAAAAAGCCGCAAAAATGATGGCGTCTTTGTTTGATTTTTATATGAAAAAGAAACCAGTGCTGGGGTTATTTATCGAGAGTAAACCAAAGCTATATTTCTTGTACTTCATTTATTGCAAGTTATATCATGTCTCCAACAGATATTCAGAAGCCAAATGAAAATGTAGGCTACTTTAGGTTATATGATGTAGTTTCACAGTTGCCTTTCTGCAAAATAAATCCTGGCGAACGTGTTTTAAGGATCCGTCTCAGTGTGGTTTTCAAAATAAAAAGCACGACATTTTATTGCATGTGAAATTTAGTAGAGGTGCTAAACGCCAGCAAGATTAGTTACAATAATTATTGTCATGTAAATCGAAAAACACGAAGTTAAATATATATATAATCAAAAGCTGTGTGACAGTCTACATAGATCCTATGTTCACGTCGTACATCTTTTATTTGGATAGCTTTGCATTTAAATATCACTATAATTGCAAGAAAGCAACAAACCCTGGTTTGCTGTTTGGATATTTTATTGAGAGTATGCACATGTGCTTACTTAAGTAGTCAAAGCAGGGACTACTATTGTATAAACTTTAGTGCACCTCCTGTTATGAAGATGATATCTTAGAACTTGTTCCACGGAAGGGCCGAAAGTAGATCCTTCATTATTATTGACACATGCCACTTCTTGTTCTTATATAAATAGGTTTCATGAATAAACTTCAACGGCGTTCTTGAAATAAAGGTGATAATTATGCGTTTGGAATGGCGGTGAGAGAATGTTCTTCCCAAAGATATTGAAACGTTTATTGCCTGCATGGGTGAGTAAATAGATTTTAACTGTATTTTGCATTCTATAGAGACTCAATTCAATGTTACTAGTCGGTTAAACAGAGCCTTGCTTTGTCTTTATCCGCTTCTGCGCTTTTACTTCTCGTATTTAGGAACCGCACTTGATGTTACTACGGTTTATAATGAATTGTATAAATCAACATATGGTCCACATCTTCAAAGGTTGACCGAAGCTGTACGATTTTAATAAGTCATGTGGGTGACATTGACGACGTCAGAATCTCTACCAGGGGTGATTGCTTCGGACAAATATTGTTTCTTGGAGCGAACTTCCGTCATTCCTGCTCCTTATTAGTTTTACTATAACCAAGTTATTAAGCAACATTATTCAAATTACCTTGTGGCGGGTGTTGTTTTTAAACAAGTTGTGACTATTCCCTTGTTATACGTTGAAAAGAATATACAAATAAAAGGGCGAATGTTGTAGGATCTAACCGTGTTCAGTTGGTGCATACTGAGCATGATTTTTTAACCAATAATTTATTCAACTTGCAATCTGATGTCTTTGGACGATCATTGTATAATATGACATAGGTGCCTATCATTCCCTAAGAGCCTGTTTCACTATTAACGTTACTTGCATTTAGTGGAAGTCAGCTTTTCCCATGAAATTCATTTTAAATCACAATGGCGGTGATTTTTGTTATAGTTTAAATCTGCATCTGGTTTATTTGCAAATGCAGAATAAGATTTTTCCCCATACACCCCCCCCCCCCCCCCCGTTATTCAATTTGCAGATCCACTTCTTAGCTCAAAGCTGTAGGACGACACGACAAGAAGCTGTTGAAATCTTAAACAATCTTAAGAAACTCAGGGCGCGGGGAGATTAGGTGTGTGTGTGTGTGTGTGTGTGTGTGTGTTGGGGGGGGGAGTACCAAACCTCCACTATTTTCAACGTTATATCCACCTTTCGTCTAATTTGTATAAACGCGATGGACCGATATTGTCTAGTATTACACAATATGTTTTTACACATATTGCTTCGAAAAGTCCGGTGATTTGTTGCTGAAATTCAGTTTCAATTATAAATTCTGACGTCAAGTTCTTTGCATAATATAATCACAGAAAAAAAAGGTACCATGTTTTTGATTCACGTGCAAAATCGAAATTCAAATGTCAAATTTGCAAGACAAAAATCTCGGGAACAAATATTTGAGTTGATTACTTTTTTTTATCCAATGCATTGTTTTGTATTCTGGTCGCTTTGTTGTTTAGGGATACTAGTCCTTATATATGCATTGCTTTGTTGTCACAACTGATCACTGAATGGACGTTAATTAATGCTCTCCAGAAGCTTGGATGGGGAGGATGATAGGAAGCAACAGGGGATGAATCCCTCCAAAATGGTTTGTCAACGATGAGAAAGCAAAGCCAGTGTCAATAAAAGAACCACTAATGATGGCCACACGTCTCTCAACATGTTGTCCAACGTGCCTTTCCATCTCTTGTTGACTATAGTCAAGTGTAATATCTGCATATCCTCAGTCAAGCATTATAGCCTTTCACTGTGTGGATTAATTAGTAAGTGTTGTCACCTCTTCGCTTTTCCTGACCACCATTTTGGACAAATATTGAAGTAAGCATGCATGTGAATATATAGCGAATGGGGTTAAATTTCGATTTTCGATCACTTAAAATCTATTTGATCCTTAAAGGTTCATAAATTAGAGACGACAGAAAAAAATTGTTAAGTCACCGGAAAAATTGCTTGCTCATTTCACCATTAACTATAGTGTAAAAGTGAGCGCATGCGTATAATTTTAGGTTCTATTGTGTTTTAACCAAGAAATTGGCCGAACTGCGATGCTCGTGAAATTGTGTTCAATAAAATAAATGTACTTATTTGCTTGCTGCCCCATTTATGTTTTAAAATATGTTCATCAAAACCGTGACATTCGACTGATATAAAACCCGCACTAACCAAAATCATGTGGCTGAAATCTTGCCCTCGTTTTGGTAAGTTGCCATTTACTTCACCTTCGCGTGCCTGATTTAAGGAAGCACTTCACCGGATGTCATATCACATAACTACAAAAAAAAACAATTTAAGTTAAGCAATGCAATCAAACAATATTTTAGATGAGACGATCACGTTTTGAAATTAGCACCTAAAATTTATATAAATATCCTTAACTTTTGCTTGTTAGTTACGAGGGGAAAAATCACCCCTAGACATTTAGGATCCACATTAAGAGATTCGTTCTGTTTGATCAACAATTGAAATAAAGACTCGATCACTTTAGAGACATCAGTTTACAATCGGGCTGGGTAACTATTGATTACAATACATATCTCGCACTTGCGACAGCAATTCGATTTGATTTTCTGCACCCTTTCTGTTACTGTATTAAGAAACATCGTACACATAATGTAGTTGCCAATAATTTCCTGAAATGTATTGACAATAAATCATTTGCCTGAGATCCAGGTCCCGATTTAAGTTCCCTGAATGTCTATGCAAAATGAGAAAGCGTTTCGTGGACTTCAGAGGCGAGATTTTGTAATCATGTTAATAAATTCATTAGAAGATTGCTTCCCTGAAAATTGCATCTTGTCTGTCATATTGAGAGACAGCTATTTACGGAACGAATAGACTGCTAACATATTTCATCAAATTTGGAAAAGATTGATTCGTGACACAATGCTACAATAATCCCATCCGAAAGAATTCCTGATTAAAAGTTAATGTCTATTGTTTTCTTGGGCCTAACTTAGCGTGGACTTTAACATAGAAACCAACAGGACGGAATTGTGGCCAGTTTCGAAGACGACAAGGATGGAGCTATGAATAGTTTAATTAAAACTAGCTTATATTGTTAAACACGGTTTTGTGAAAAAAAAACTGCTGAAAGAATCTGTTTCAGGTTGAATGCTTTTTAACAGATTCCTTTTTAGTGGTGTCAGGCGCAATGTAATGCCTAGCACTTCTTGTATAGTGCCCATTTGCCGTGTTCCCTAAAAAAAACCCTACATAATCAAAAAGTGAACAGCAAACAAAAGATGTAGGCATTACAACCGATTGAAGAGCAAGGCGAAAGTACATTTATTTACTCGGAAGAACTCGGCCCTAAATCCGTTCAGGGATAGTAAACAACAAGGGGAAAGAAATCCACATTTTTTTGTGTTTCTGGTTGTCCTGGGTGCAATATGAGCCTGTAAAATAACTGAACCTAAAAGGCTGTCACTTATTACGGTGTTTTGTTGAATATCCTATACAAACGATATTATCTCTTCGATTGCATTTAATTTTGTTGACACGTTGTTCAGTGAAGTTTTTTCCCATCTTTAATTTAAAGCTAAATACACGACTTGAAAGGCAATGTTCTATAAAACTATTTTGCTAATATAATTTGGACAAGAGAAATTAATTGAAAAAAAATATGCTCCTTGGATAATGGAGATCACTGCGACTAAATCTTCCTGCAATACTGTAGTAAATTGCATTGAACAAAATGGCGACCGTGTAGTAGTTTGAAATGTAAAGCCCGAGATTAATGTTTCTCCCCAATTATATTACATGACCAAAGGAAAATTAAATGATCGATAATAACGCGGGAACCATTCAGTTCATGAATGTATAAATGTAAAACAAAAGTTAGGTAAATGCTGTACTCAACGCCCAAAGATTATGACCTTTTAACCACCGCTCTATTTCTATGACATTTTTATATCAGCAGCACACATCTGAAGTTTCAGTAATGGACTACCATTTTTGAGCATGGATTTGAACAGGTACGGCAGTATTACATAGACATGCAATTGTCCTTTATTCTAAAATGTATCAACAGTTCTAACACTCTCTGCTCAAGGTAGTAATACAAGTCCTTCAATCTTTTATCTCTTTAGAAACGGTTCAGAACTAACGGACAGAAAACGCTTGACAGAGAGGAGAACAAATCGCGGACAAAGAACGCTTTCCGTTTCATCAGCGTCGTTAAGACGACGAGGAAGAATCTCTTAGATAATAACTCCCACTTCAAAGAATTCTGCCCTGAATAGAGAATGTACCATCCTTTTTATACAGCCACAAGGGTTTTCACTAAAGAGGACTCGACTGTTTGGTTATTTTTCACCGTGTTTATTTTTCGCCATTCACTGGGTACTTGTATAAAATAAACAACAAGACAATTACTAAAAGACGAATTCCCAACTTATCTGCTCACAGGACCCAGATCGAACCCGCTGTGCTCCCTCTCCGAGAAGCCAAACCAGTTCGCTTCAGACCATCCCTAATCCGCCTGAGAATTCGTCCCAACCCCAAAATATTAAAGATTATGATGAAGTGAAGATTGACTGTACTAACCTAGCATGAAACCAAAGGTCAACGCAAATGTATCTTAATAGAGTGTCTCGAATCGAATGTGCCTCCTTTGAAGGCAGTTTGCTATTGCTGCGTTCATTACCATAGCGATCCTAGTGTGCGGTGCTGATGTACCATAAAACTCACACTTTGGAATTCTAAAACCCAACTCTTTGAACCGCCCGAGTCTGATTAGAGTCCTTGTGTCTTTTATTTTCCCTCTCGTTCTTTTCGGGGAAAAGAGTCTCCTAGTGCTTTTTAAAAAAGTTTACAGAAAGTTGAACTTGCTCCCTAAGTAACTATATCAAACAGAAACAGGAAAGAAAAGTTAATTGACACTCTATCTCAAGCAGCCCCCTTCTCTTCGCTGGAGGTTGTGGGGTTATATTTGATGTTTCATTTATGTTTGTTATACTTCATGCTTCGCACGAGGCTTTCTTTACTCTTTAAAGTAGCAACGCCGTAAAACAAATATATGTATACACTCGTGTAAATGCACACACAAACTTGCTTACATGTGGCTCTTAAAGAAGTAAACATTCCGTCCTTAATGAAAAGACTGGACTAGCTCCAGACTTGGCTTTCAGTATTTAAGTATGACTTGTCTATTGCCATAGAAATCCTAACTCACCATGAAGATTCACCGTTGCGAAGAAATACTTCTTTGTAGATTTTTCTGCTTTGATGTCTCCACGAGGATATTCAGGCTTTTGAGCCGAAGCTGAAGCTGCCTGGATTACCTATAGCAACTGGGCGGACATCTGCAACAAGTAAATAAAAAAAGGTGAATGGCTATCCAGCGTAATGATTCAATTTTTAAAATTGAATGCAAAAATTGTACCAGATACGACTCAAGAGAGGTTGCAAAATTAATCAAAAGTTGTTTTACTTTTTTTTACCGTTTTAAACGGAAGAAACACACAGTTTTACCAAAGTGAATTAAAATAAATATGTGGAAAGTTTCTCTCCTTTCTGCTGCTCAACTTTTGTGGACATTATTCGTCGGTTCCCCCAATCTTCTGGATTTATTACTGGTCAAAACATAAGTTCGAATGCTCACCATGACTTTCACGCGAATTTCAACACTTTTAAACATGAATACTGTATCTTTCTGAAGACGTGTTTCCTCAATTTAAAAAAAATCGTTTCATGAACATTTTCTTTTTTTCTGTGTCCTGCAATGGTTTCAGCTCTAGGTCTCAAAGAAAACGTAATTAAGGGAAAATTAACAAACTAACTTATTTAATAAGCTGTGAAGGAGGTCAGACAGCCTTACACACAGGCGGTGCAAAAGAGCAAACTGAGGAAAAGATGATTGGATTATTAATATCTTTTCACAGCTGTCCAGACTTTACTGGAATATATAGTAGATTAGGCTTTCTCTAAGGGAGAAACGAATATATTAACCCCATATTATTTATCTTGCATAGCAACCTAGTCCCCTTACTGTGCAACACGTTACATCCCCATTTGCTAGGCCCCTTACCGGAAAACGTGAAAGAGAAAACGACCAGGCTGCGATAGCTACTAATGGCAATCCTTTAGCTCCAGGTCTTTGTGCGTACGTATGTCTTTGAGGAATGGCGAGTGGGGGAAATGATGGCATACTTCAATCACTAACCGCAACTTGGGTTTCAGTAACAAAGTTTATTTTGCACTTCGTTGGGATTCCCGAAGGATTACTATTTTTGTCAAATATAGATTTTGATTCATCAAATGTGTCACAGGGGGACATTTGCACTAAACTGATACAAAATTAATTTGTGCACTGTGGTAATTTATCAATTCTTTCTTCTGCTGATTAAATGTTTTCATATGTATGTTTGTTTAGGAATCACTTATTTCTATCTTGTCTATCGGCAATCATCTGTAAAAAAACTACATTAGTAGTAACATCTGTGACAACTACGTGGCTTTAGCTTCCCATTGTAAAGTGCAGCAAAGAGTCATTTTTCATCTTATTTTACAAAATTTATTAATTTTCCAAGACGCATTTATTTGTGAATTTTTGACAATACAATAGGAAACTATGCACAGTTCATTCGTACATTGTCAAAATACAAAGTGGTTTCAGTACACATTCGAACGACTTCTGCTTAAACAGTAGGGTTTCACCGCGACAATACCTCGCTCTTACAACTTCTTTACCAATTATGTTTAGGGTTCCATAGAAAGTAAACGTGCTTCGCCGATGTTACTTATTTTCAAATAGAAAATGCACTTTGAATAACATACTTGCGGCGTAAAACGATGTACTATGAAATGTATTGCTCCTGACTAAAAAAACATGACCAAGTCAACGAGTTAGAGTTTGTTCTTCAGAAGTGATTAATTATATATGTCACAGAGATAGGAC
Organism: Mobula birostris; assembly: GCF_030028105.1. Taxonomy (NCBI): domain Eukaryota; kingdom Metazoa; phylum Chordata; class Chondrichthyes; order Myliobatiformes; family Myliobatidae; genus Mobula; species Mobula birostris. Next base: position 22,764,155 of record NC_092373.1, on the reverse strand, counting down.
AGAACCAATGCTTTACTATACATATTAACAACAAATATGTCAATTCCTAAAATGTCTTTAAACCTTGTTCCTATTATTATCAATTTATTACAAACCAGTACCCATGTATATCAAAACAGGATCAAAAATACAGAAAGAAAATTATCCTACAAAGTACAAACTTCCATTTATAAAACACTATAATTTACAGAACACACACTAATGATTTAAAATATTCTAAGAAAGAAATATACACTATCTAACTGCCCTGTGATAAAACACTTTGGTTCATTGATACAAAATGTTTTTTTTAATTGTAACATTTTAAATAAATTATGGCAAGAAAAACAAACAAGAAAACAAGACGAATTACTTAACACAGACTTACGGTGCATATCAATACCAATATTTATATGATTTACAGGCATATTCTGTAAAATGTCTAATACGAAGATGTTTGTAAAAACGTTTAAAGATTAGACAGGCTTTTAAACAGACAGTATCCATCTTGTTTTGACCTACAAAGACTTGTGTACATTACTATTCACATCAGGTGTGTCTTCTAACGCTTTCCTGTCTTTCAAACGGCAACGTAATAAGAGTCCTTTGACAAAACGTTATCACAGTTTGTTTCTTTTTTCCTAATAAGTAGGAAAATCCCAAAGAAACATTGAAAAGTATCTGGCCTTATGAAAACAATCCTTTAAGCTAGTAGGACGAGGAAGGGATAAAGTTGGGATGGGGGCACTTGAAAGAGATCGAAAATACCTTGCAGCTAAAGGTGCGTTACTCCTGACTATTGATTTCAACTTATGTAAGATATATATATATATGTGTGTGTGTGTGTGTGTGTGTGTGTGTGTGTGTGTGTGTGTATGTGTGTGTGTATATATACATATGTATGTGTGTGTATGTATATATATATATATATATATATATATACATACATACATACACACACATATATATACACACACAGAGATACATATAAAGGATACTTCCTCTTTAATACATGTCTGCATCAGTTGGTGCATGCCAGTGCATTACATCATTTTCACATTACTTAGGCGCTGGGCCTCCAGAAACTCAAGTATTTCAAGTCAAATTTTGCGGTAAGTATGGGTTGCAAACATCGAATGAACAAAACTTTAGTTGAGATTTCTTATGTGAGTTCATGTCCAAATAGTCCTGTTTCTTGTTATAGAATAGTTCTGGGATCAGAGTTTCTGTAAGAATGTTCTCCTGGTCCAGGTGATGATGAATTGCTTGGAGGAGTTGGGATACTGCTTGCTCCCGTGCTCTGACACACATACCATTCGCTCAGGTTAGCTGCGTGGGAAGATGTGATGGGGTCTAGCTGGGAAGCTGGAGCTGGGGGGTCCCGACCTGAGTCCGAAGACGGTGATACCAGCGAAGGGGTGGAGGATTCATAACCCGAGCTTGGAGGAGGAGATTTGCAGTGGACCTTCATGTGCTTACGAAGGGAGCTGGGGTGCGTGTACGATTTATCACAACCTCTTACTTTGCAGTTATAGGGCTTGTCACTTGTATGCACATGAGAGTGCTTTTTTCTGTCGCTGCTGTTAGCAAAACGTCTGTCACAGCCTTCAAATTCGCATTTAAAGGGTTTTTCACCTAAAAGGAAACCACAAAGGGCAGAGTGATGAGTCACAAACGTTAAGGTATTTTTGTTTCATTACTGACGCTAAAGTGGTATCTACCGCTATTAAAAGTACACATTACTCACCAAAGCGTGTTTTAATAAATATTAAAATTACTACTTGATATATTATAATGATATATTGCAGTCACGTTCTTGTAGATTGGAGTATGGTTTATTCTGGCTGCTAGCCATCATTTAGGCATTCTCCTTGTGATTTACAATAAATGCTTGACGTAGCAAAGGCGGGGAACGGCACAAAATTATACTGGCAATTATTTTAATAAAACATTTCAATATCATTAAATCTTAGACTAATACAGAGTTGTATGCGCAGTAAATATAAAAAGCGGTGGCCACAGCGTAAATCTACGTGCTTTGCAACAGAGTTCTCTCCCGCGAACTCTCAAAATGTCGATTTAATATTACACCGTAATTAGCCAAACGTTCAGAAAGCCGTTAGAATAATTTGACCTTCACTTGCCAGGTTGAGGCGGCCAATCAACGATATTAGTGTAGTACAAGCTAGTAGTAAGTTAGTGGGCCCATGGGGAAGCCCAGACGCATAAACACTGTTATTGTGCCGTGTCTGGAGCGTCCGACACTACGAGAATGAAGTCTGCTCTGACAATTCCCGAGAGTTCCAAGCTCCTCCTGGCTACACATTTCTCCTTCTTTACTATTAATGCTGTGTATAAAAGAGTGAGTAATGTAAGATTAACTGCGACCAATCCTTGTTAACTGTCAGTTCACCAGCTAGCTTAGCCTTGGCTGATACATACATACAAAAAAGTGTTAAATGCCTGCCCGAACTTTGCATTAGATAACTTAGGAAAAGATGGCTACCTGGTGATAACTCTACAAGCTGTTTGTGGTTCTAATAAATTATTTTGATATCCATGTTTAATTCCGGATTTAAACTTTAAATGGTAATATTTTATAAGTGAGGTGACAAAAATACTGATGTCCCTGTTTACCCAGAGGCGATCTTTTCATGCTTGTTGAAATAAATAATGTAAAAGGGACGGGATTTCAATTCAATAAAACCTGCCTATAAAGGACTGAAGCCAATCAAACGGCATGAATATTTTACAAGATAATTACTTTGTTAATAGAATTACTATACTTGCTATTTTTTATTTAAGAATTTAGTAACAATAGTGTTTTCAATTTTAAACTGGAAGAGAAATGCAATATTTATCATAATTACAGTGATTAATTGCAACATATGGAGAATGCTATTTAACTGAAATATGGGAATGTGCATGCATCCAGCGCTACAAAGCATTCAGCTCTTCTATTGGTTCCTATATTATTTTAAATTACTAGAAATACGGATGGTCGAATGAAAAGCTCTTGTAAATTAAGTGCTCAACACTCTGAACTGCTGAGCTGAAGTCGATGAAGTGCTGGGAAAGTTTGTTTAGGCAAGCACAATACAATGCTATCAAGTGTCAGATACGCACAGGCAGCGCGCCTGCCCTGCACCAGGAGCATAGCAAGCATTTACAAGTGCCATATACTCCACGATTTAGAAGTGTGGGGTGGAATAACACAATTGCTTAATATATTTCTGAAGTATCTATTTTACATATTTTGTGACAATGCTCCATGAATTTTATTTTTTATATCCCACGTGCAGCAATTTACGACGCCATCTGTGCAGATTCATTTACATTGTATAGGGGAAAATGCATTTTGAATTTAATATCTACCCACGATTCTTCTTCTTGAAAAAAATGTCACGAACCACTTCTTGATCCGAAGTACGCTGGAAGTGCACTTCGATCGATTGGGAAAAACACTAACCCACGTTTCATGATGACGGGGCGAATAGAAGTTTCAGTGCAGATGAGTGCCTCGGGTTAAATTGTGTCTATTGATTTCACGGAGAATCCCTCTCTCTTTCACCACCCCAAACATTCACCATCCCCCACACCCCCTCCCCTCGCGCCCTCGTCCCCTGCCCCTCCCCCATTCTCCCTTCCGCCAACTATACTGGGATTCAAAACCGACCAATAAACATGTTTTGCTTCCACCGAATAGATTATAGCACTGAAATATGTGAGGCGTTTAAGGGATACCGGGTGGTGGGTAAGGGTGGGGGTGGAGAGTATGGGATGATCGGCGATGGGGACCGGTGGTGAAATGGTGGGGGGGGGGGGTAGGATTGGATTTCGTGGGTGTACATTAATTTTTTGCACCCGAGCAAGGCCGCGCTCAAGCAGGCTGCAGTACACAAAACGTGTCAGCGACGTATCGAACTGCTGCTGTAAAACCAATTAATAGAAGCTGTCCTAGAGAGTGTGAAAATTTTACTTCCAGCTTCATTACTTGTAGTTTATCCTGGGAAGTTCAAAAGCAGCTTGGAATAAGCTTCGATCTATGTAATTTACTTGCGGCTAAGTGGGGCTAGCAGATGTTTTTGACACATGTCCAAGTTTCACAAATGGTTCTGCAAAAGGCATTTTCCCCCCGAAAGCTAGGCCTGAACGCTTGCTTTACTTACTGTTGAGCTAAGAGCATGTTTCGATTTATAAACAATGATTGTTAGAGATGGTAAGACCTACACTTCCGAACTAGTGGAAAATGTTAAATTGAAAATTAGACATATTTAAATTAGTCCCTTTATGTTTCGGGATTCCTGAAAAATAACAATATATTTTCTTTCATAATTGTAAATTATTTGCAAAAGTTCTCCCTTAGATCTACCCTAATATCATAACGTCCATAGATATTAGGGGGGCATACTTTGTCCAAAAAAAAGCCTTTTAACTGAGTCTGACAGAAAGAAACATAGTGATTTTTAATTTTAGAAAAAAATGAAGTAGGACAGCTTCATAATTTGCAACTTTAAGGCTATTTACAATAAAAACAGTTTAAATTATCTATTATCCACGACATTACGAAGTTCTCAGAGCTCGGTGATTTATATAAGTGCTTTAAAAATTAGGCTATCTTCCAAGACACATAAAGAGCAGCTTCATTTTGCGTTTGTATTGAAATCCCACTGGTCATAAATCGAACATATATTTCATTATATTGTTAATTTCCGGATACCGAAAATAAAATAAATACGAAACAACAATCCTTTAAATGTACTGACCTGTGTGCGTTCTCTTGTGGATCTTGAGATTTTCTGATCGGGCAAAGACTTTGCCGCAGCCAGGAAATGGGCAGGGAAATGGTTTCTCGCCAGTGTGGACTCTGATGTGATTTACAAGTTTATATTTGGCTTTGAAAGGCTTTCCCTCTCTTGGACACTCTTCCCAGAAGCAGATATGGTTCGACTGCTCTGGTCCCCCAACGTGTTCCACTGTTACGTGAGTAACAAGTTCGTGCATCGTGCTAAAAGTTTTTGAGCATGGCTTTTTAGTGACAGGGTCCGGTTCAGTCCACTTGCAGATCAGCTCCTGCTTGATAGGTTGCCTCATGTAGCGAAAGAAAGCACCTGGACCGTGGTGGGCAGCTAAGTTCATGCCACCGTAGCTATGTAGAGGGGAAGAAGCAAAAGGATCACTCCTGGAACTTGCCACTTGGCTGTAATGCTCAGACCTGGCGTACATGTCTCCAGGTAGCCCCAGTCTTAACTGTCCGTTCAGATGGTGTCCAGTTGGGGCTGCATGGGGAGGCTGATCATGCAGTCCAGGGAATAGAGAGTGGCTTCCAGCCTCAGGGTGACCATGGTGTCCGGGATAGCTACCTGTTGTTGATACAAACATTCCGTGGTGAGAACTTGTGCCAGGATATTGATCTGTGAGCCCAGGCATGACTGAAGATGTCAGGTCTCTGCGGATGAGAAAGTCTCTACCTGCCGTGATAGCCTGGGCAGTGTAGCTGGTGTGGGAGTGCGAGACCGAGTAACTGACTGCTGCTGCCGCCTGCGCTGGGCCAAAAGCTGCCGTTGGATTGGAGACAACCTCAGCGTGGCCTGCCATATGATGGTGATGATGATGGTGGTGATGGTGGTGGGGATGGGAAGGGCTGAGTTTAAGTGCCGCAGCGGCTGCAGGGTGCCCCATGTGTTCAGGCCCGAATGGACTCGGCCCCAGGCGGGGTTCTCCACTACTCTCCCCAGGGTGCGTGTGTGCCATTGAGTGGGGATGGCCGCTGAACCCCGGGAAGCCTGTCATGCTCTGAGGGGGATGGTGATGATGGGGATGGTGGTGAGCTCCTGCCAAGTCTACTAATCTCAGCGCTGGGTTTCGTTTGGCGAATGATGGATCCACCATCGGGCTCCCCAAAGCGTCCATGCTTATAATGCCTGACTGCAGGAAAATAATAAAATAAACTTTTTTTTTCAAAAGTTACCGAACTTTAGAAACTCGCCCTTTGCCAACGTGGAAAGTCATTCGGTGTAGAGAGTGCAGACGGATAGCAGCAGCAGGACGCATTGAGAAACTGAATTGAGATTCATGAACAGCTTTGCAGCCCGTCGAGCTCCGCGAGCAACAAGCGATCTCATTGGTCAGTTCCAAATGATTGACAGTGCCAGTTACGGACCCCAGACGGGGCACATGCGTATTACACCCAGCCGGTGTTCGATGGTGTGGGGGGGGGGGGGGGTGAGCGAATGGGGGAATAGAGTAAGGGATTGGCAATGGATAAGGGGAGGGGGTGGTGTGGGGTGAAGGGAACATGGAAAAATCACTGGCTGAAGGGCGTGGGATTTTTTTCTACTTTCTTGCAACATATTAATTTTAGTAGAAAAATCTGAAACTCTTCGTTGTTCTAAACTACTATAGCTTAACTAACAAAATCGTAGATTTTTAAAAGTTTATCTGAGCGGGAGATTTTTTTAAAATATAAAGTCCAAATATTTGGCGTTAGCCCCTTTCTATGTTTTAATCATTCACAAATGTGTGCAGCATTTAACAGTTCTGGTGTTTATAACGTATTTTCAACTATGAAATTAAATTATATGCGCTGATTATGAATGCAGATCCACTCTGATTTCGGAGGGATTAATAAGGTAAAGAAGGCCAGGATGATGTGTTGTGGCAGGATTTAAACATTTATGAGGTGTTACACTGGTGTTTGTTTCACGAATAAGTATACAGTTAGAAGTGTAGGAAAGTTTATCCCTTCCCTGAGCCAGTCAAAAACCAGAATCTGCTTAGCAACATCAAACACCGGGTCCCGCACACCGCTTTATTTAGCCACAACAGATCCTGCGGCTTATGCAAGAATTTAGTTTTTGCGGGCAAGAAAGCAAGTTCGGCATTAAACTGAAATGAGGTTATGGCCTGCTATACTCCGGCCGGAAATTAGTTAGTGATTTTTTATCTTTCCTGACACTAGCAGACTTCCAGGCGTGTTATGTTTTTTTGACAAAATCAGACGGCTGGTGTTCTTAGCGGCACAGACGATCAAAGAGATTCCCAGTCAGAGGCATCTGTTAACTTTTTTTTCTTCCCGGGACTGAGTATGAAACTTTCTCAGCATGTAATAACTTATTGAGTTCTCTTGCCCGCAGTCCCGGCTTGGTAATTCAGTAAGCTAGGAGTCCAGGGAAGTTTGGGTTTTCGTGGTGGATGTTGGATCGGACTTGAAGGTGGGGATGGGGGAGGGGAAAGATTTGTGGGAAATACTTTTATTTTCTTAGACTTTACATTTTTTTTACCTCGGTACTGTTTTTCTACAGATTGTCAAGCGATTTGAATTACCGTCTACATCACATGGATGCAAACGTGTTTCGTTTTAAAACAAAAACGTGTGTTTCCAATTCCAAAACACAGCTTGCGAAGGCGATCCCAGACCATTCTTCGAGAATCTGTACTCAGCGCCTAATCTGCAAATAGGAAACTCGCGCCGCTTACGGTGGAAATGAAAGTAAACTCTCGTGTGTTACGGGAGACACGGAGAAAGATAACGCGATGATAAATTGCAGTTTGCTCGTGTCTTTCTACGGGCACACACGAATGAGAGACTTTTATGCAGAAACCTGCTCTTTATAACAGCCTTACGATTTCATATTTTTCTTCTAATACTCGAACGCAATGCTGGTCACAATCCCTCCCCCAACATACAGTCTTATGTCTGCATCTGTAACTTGCTCTCAGTAGAGATCGTCCGGTTAAGTCTCTCTGAGCACATACGTCTGCCATCTACGTAAAAAAGTAGCTTAGACTATTTTTATTGTGAGAAGAGTAGGGTGACAAGACAGGCTACTAATTGAAACATGTACGTTGTGGCTCCTCAGATTATTCAGCAAAGGTAATAAAGGGGAACGGAAACCTAGCGCCGCGATATCGGTGGATTTAGGCCGTCGTCCTAAACTGATCTGCGGCAGGGCTTGAAGCCTACAGCCTAGCACACAGCAGACCTACAGTGCAAGAGAGAGAGAAAAAAAGGTAGGTTTTTCAAAGGGAGGTGGGAGTTATAATGTGGGAATTTATGGGGGTGGGGGTTAGTGGGGGGAGAGAATTACATTTAAGCTGGGAGAGAAATAAGGAGGCGAAAAGCGCGAGCAATATTATACATGCGGGGAATGTATCCAGAGGAACAAGAAAGAAAAAAATGGTTAAAAAGTATGATCAGATGAGAACACGTGGGGGAGGGATATGGCCATGGCGGTGGGTGGAAAGGATCACTCAGTTGTTCAAACATTTCTCTTCAGTCATAGCATGTATGTTGACTATAATGAAAGGTTCGCTCAATTTGTAAACACTAACCTTCAGAGCCTAAGACGGGCCATTGAGACAATGTAGTAAAAAATGTCATTAACTTATACTCACCGTCTAATAGTAATTTCATGTTTAGGTATTAAAAGATTTTGGATATCTAATACAATAATACTTGCACTACGGTGTATGTTTTCCCTTCAAAAACAGCAAACACGTTAACAAGCTGGCATTTTCAGTATTATTTGCATCTACCATATTTCGAGTCCCTCGGACTATTACGCGGAATCACAACCCGAGCTAATAATCCATACATTTATTTCTGTGTTTTTTTTTAAATCACCCGACCCTCTAACGTGTAGCAGAGAAGGATGTAGGGTAGATCTGTGAATGCTGACACATTTATACTTCAGCCTCGGGGCTTCACACTGCCGGCTTAAAATGGGATTTGTACATGTGCTTCTGCATTACCTGATCAAGCCCCCACCTTAGTCCCGGTCTGTCTGCTGTCTTCCGAGCAATTTTTCAGTAGAAACTGACAGTCCCTAGAAGAGAACACAAATCTTATGCACGTTTCACTATATAAATGTTTTTGTAAACGTAAATATAAAGGGAACATAAAGTAAACGCGACTGTAAAATAATATTTACATTTTGTGATTGTGGGAATGGTATTCCACATACACATGAAACATTACAGATAAAAAATCGTGGACCACTAATTTTACAATATCGTTTCATGTTTTTGAAATTAAAAAGAGTGAAAAGGGAGAATATTTCATTACTATAGGTTTTTAAGTAAAAGAAATATTCTGGAAATGCTGCGTTCATGTTACTGAGACTTCAATGTAAATGTATTTCAGCTAGACGACGTGGTTTGAGCTTTATGTTAAGCGTAGAATCTGTAAGGTACGATAATACTTACACTCATACCTAAACATAAGGTTGAGTTGATTCACCAATTCATTTCTTCATTGTATGTGACTGAACCTTTCACACAATCATTTGCTTTATTTGGAAAGAGTTAAAACGTTAACAAACTGCTTGCTTTGCTGGAAGAAAATGGAAATTTTGTCCCAAATAATCTAGAAATGAACATATTACTCTTAGTTCAATCTACGGATTATTTCTATGTGATTAAAATATCACAGAATAATTCAAGATATATTTTATATCTCTCTTATGGTGGGCAGTTCACAGTTGTCTGTATCCCATTATAAACAGGAAATTATTACAGAATTCCAGGTTTGTAGACTCCAGGATCAACACGAAGGAAGTCCAACTGAGATGCCAAGGAACTTCGATTATACCTTTGTGTAATATGAAACACAGCAAAAAAAAAATGCAATGAAAGCAATAACTAGGCATGGTACTCAACTTTAGTTAAACAACAACTGAGCAGTGCAAATTCCAAATTATTCCCTTGCAATTTTTTTCGAGGAACGTGTAGGAATAGATCTGAGTTAGAGAAAACCTTTTTTTAAACAACAACTCAATCTTGCCGTTATTTCGATGCAAGCTTTTTATTATTAATTTTTGATCACAAATTCTATCTGAAAAGGAGCTGGAAATCTCGTTATTTAGGTTCCCAAGATTCCATGCGTTATACTCGTTTCTTTCGACCCACTCACTGAACGTTAAGCGTAATGAGTATGGATATACTTCATTTTTACTACAGTTTAATTTGGCTGCTTGCAAGTATGTGAGTTTGTGCATGTTTGCAGTTTAAATCATAAGGTCTAATCTAAGGATATACTGATTCATGTCAACAAACACAATGAACCAATTGCATTTCTGGGAAAGGGCAATGATTTCCCTATTAAATCATCCCCCTCCCCCCCACAAAACTTAAAGTCGAGGAACATGAAATCCATAACAACATTTTAAAAAGGAAAATAATATGGGTTACTTTATCTAATTGTTAAGATCGACTCCGCATACTCAAGCTGTGAGTGATTTACGGTAGTAATATATGGCGCTAGAATTTAGTGTTATCCTATCTTGCCAAGATACAATTGCAAATATTTAATTAAGTAAGCTTGACTAAGAAATAAAAGTCGAGTGGCATGTTTTATGTGCAAAATATCCAAACTGTATATATTAAACAAAACAAGGATAACATTCCAGATGAAAGAAAGTCGTAACTATAACGTAGTGAATGATAAATTCATCGCGGATAATTAGCAACACCAGTGTGGTGCACTTTGAGGTACCGAAAACAGGGTTACTTTTTACCTTTGCTGCGTTTAAAAATGAGATGTTTATTCTGTACTTGGCCTATATAGGATGCTACATACAGGCCCCTCCCCTCGTAACTGACGATATTAATTTCATGCACCAATAAGTGTTAGACTTTCGTCTGGCTAATTATATTGTTGAAAGTAATCTTCAAGCAGCACCAATTGATAGCATTGTTTGGTTTTGTCTGAGCAATATGTTAGTATCAGCATCATATCTGCCTTTCACACATGTAATTCTGCAGAAGTCAGAATTAAAATTTAACTTTGATGTACTAGCATGCATTTCTTATAACAATTGAAGGAATAAAAGGCTAGACTCGAGGCAGCATAGTCGCTTCCTACAGCTATGAGTTGGTAGACGGAAGGGAGCATTTGTTTCAAATGAAGCTTTACTTTCTCCCCATCCAGTGAAGCTGGGATGTGAGAACAGGTTATCACTGTGGAAGAGAAAAATGGGAGCTCTGTATACAGTTCTAATTAGAGTTAGGATCACCAGTTGCACTTTTAATATAGCCAGAATATAAACACACTACATATAAAAAGACTAAATTAGATACGATATTGAGAGAATCCAACACACTTTTCATCGTCGGAAACAGATACACGTGATTAGTTCATTTACCTGCTGCGCTGACCGCGGCGACAACCATCGGAGTCTATATCTCAAAACTAGCGTATGACTGGAGCTAAATAGCTAAGGAAACAAGCTAGAAAAAAAATGGAGAACTTGTACCATTACGTATACGATTGTATCCTCGTAGAATGTTTTTTCTGACCAAGTGCCCTATTACTCTTCCCACGCCTAATTTCGACTTTGCATTTCTGCAGCTAATCTAAGTATTATGTTTGCGAATTATATTCCACAATCAAACTAAATTTAGAGCAACGCTATTTATGAATTCTGCAAATTTAAAACATTGTCTTATTTTGAAGTTGCGTGAAAAATGTCCTTGTGTCTTTAACTGTGACTATATGTCTACAAGAGGTGCCTTGTATTTTATTGCAACACGGAACAATTATGAAGAAAGGATCGACACTTTGCAGTTTTTGCCGAATTACAGCTAACTATTCACTTAAAGGAAAACTAGTCTTGGTGACACTAACCCCACAAAGTTTTCAACTAACTTGCGTACCAACCATTATTAAATAGATTTTAAGATTTTCTGAAATGAATCGGAGAGCTATGATTATGACTGAACACTTCTACGTAGACACTTGTAACCCTGATCTATGCGAGGATAAAAATTTACCAATATCAACGCTTCACTCCTATACTGATCTAAAACATCCATCCAAATAACATTATGCTCAAATCGTCGCTAAATAAATAAAATACTGCAAGTGTCATACAATAATATGGCCTTCAAGCACACTGGGTCGAAGGTTGTTGTTACAATACGATGGTCGTCAAATATTAATTCTGGTACTTCCAGGCAGAATACGTTGATCTACAGCAAACAGCTGCTTGCAGGATGCACTGTCACTAATTTGTACAGTAGGTGACCACATAAAAAATGTAAATGACCACGGTTCAGACTGGAGGTCGGAAACAATGCTAATGGAGATCCCATTGTCTTTGCAAATATATGATACACACACACGCACACACACACACACACACACACACACACACACACACACACACACACATATATATATATATACACACACATACATATACATACATATAGAGAGAGCGAGACAGAGTGGTTAGGTTGGTAGATGAATGGGTATAGAGGTAAATAGACAGATAGCCACAGTTAAATAGACAGATAAATAGATAGACAGATATATATTTTGATAATATATTTTTTCAACAACTTATCAAACGGACAAATCACAACTTCGTATATTCGAAGTGCTTAATTGAGACTGAGGTAACTACCATACTTTAAAAAAATCCTCATTTAGTGTATAATGTGCTTTCGAATGTAGTTAAGCGAATTTGAGTTCCACGAAGAATGCAATTTTCAATTTGCGATCCTGCATTTTGAGTCGTTTGAGTGGTATTATTAAAATGCAAGTTAGAAATTCCATTATGTTGAATGTCCGGCCGGTCCTGGGACTGATTATGTTCGGAATTCTTCCTGGGTTAAACAATGCTAAAGATGATCCAGGGTCTAGCAAGTCACAGTTCGCAGTAAAGCACCTCAATTCAAGGGAAGTAAAATGTAACTAGGATAGATGAAGAACTTATCTTCAAAACATAAATTGTGCGTGTATGTCAGTGTTCTTTTTCTCTCTTTCTCAGTGTATGTGCACGTGTTTATGGATGTGTATCTGTGTATGTGTGTATGGACGCGTGTAAGTGTATCAGTAAAAAAATAAACTGACCGGCGGAATACTTAATGCAACGTCACATTTTGCAGTGAATGTCATTTTGTAAAAGTGTGCACTTTATTCTAAGACAGCGCGAACAGCAACTGGGGGATGTTGCACAACTATGATTTTTAAGAAGATGCAATGGAAGATTTTTGTTGTAATGTTGTAAACATATAGATAATCAAATAGATAAATAACTGCGCAGATACCAAGCCCCAGCAATGAAGGGGAGTTTAAAGGTATAGGCCGTGTAATCAGGGATACAGATATTCATACAGTGGACAATATCAGAAATATATAACGCACAACTGGCTGATAGCTTCCGCATCAATTTCTTCATCCAGTTTTTATAGCTGCAAGAATGCTAACATAGAGTTGCAGTAAATATCATGTCAGATAAAATGCAACAACCTTTTGTCTTGAATACGGGTGAATTCATCCGGCTATTTTTAAAAGATGCATATTGTATAAAACATCTACTTTTCTAAAATAAATTATAGATCAATAAACAGTCAGAGTAGGCATAGCATGTTAGTTACTCCACTATGATTTAAAGTATTTTTCTTTATGCATTTTGTTCCAATGCATTATTTGCCACGCATATTTTAATCAACTCATGGATGTAATATTGTGTCATTGTTGAATTTATCGTCAGTGTTGATAACCTTGGGTTGAATAATCTTTAATAGCCTCCTTTTAATTAGTCCACCCTTTCATCCACTTCTAATCCCAACATTCTGATGAATTTCCAGGTGCAATTTTGAAGCATTTTGCGCCCTGTCGTGTACTAAGGTGATTTTCCCGCTCCGACGAAATATCTTGTCAGAAAAGCAGACCTAGTTTTAAAGTTAAGCTTTCTTTCAACGTTCAAAGATACAAAACTCGCCCTTCCCTTGATCCACAGATGTTCAGTTTTTGAGACTTCGGGCCCCCCCTTTAAGTTATTCATAGAGGAAGACTACTTTAAGTAAAAAAGAAAATATAACCAGAGACAAAAAAAAACCCTTTTTTAAAAACCCATTCCCGCGACTTGTTTATGTTGGCTAAAAATAAAATATTCTTTAAATATTGTAATGCGAAATTCATATGTAATGGTAAATATATTGGAAATAATTCTAGAATGTGGAAATAACGCGATATGAACCAATCACCCAATATACAATTTGCATCTGTAACGGTGATATGATGCACAGATCTGAAAGCAGGCAGGCGCATAATGGGTAAAAGCAAGGATGACCTTCAAAAGTTCTGGCTCCCGCCCCTGAACTTTCTCAGGCAAACCTCAGATGGTTGAAATTTTAATTCAAAGTAATCTGCAGCTTGAATTCAATACTCAGTTGTCTAATCGAAAGCATAATAAATCTGTTCAAATTCCATGTTTTGGGTACATTTTAAACCGCAGTTTGAAATAATCTGATACTGGATTTTGCCCCGAAATCTCCAGAACACCAGAATGAAAATTAACTTTGCTTTCACGAGTTTTTACTTTCGAGCCAGTGTCCAAGTCGTACATATTTCCGGTTGCATCGTAATTTTTTTTCCAAGCAAAGCACATTGAAGTACCCACTACCGAAATCCTGTCACCTCTACTTGTATGTATGTACCTTGTGGTCGTGTGATAATATTCAAAATTGTATGTGAATTCCGGTTGCTCTTTTAAATATGGAGCAACTACATCTTGAACAGTTGTTTTCTACTTCAATTATTTAGTTCCAGGACAGCTAATATTTTCGAAGGTATGCATTATGTGGCATTGTGCGGCTTTGGCACATGTGGTCGGTCACGGGTCAGGGGTCAAACGATATGGTATTTCAAAAGTCGGCGACTTCAGAGCCATCCTCGCGCGCAGAAGCCAACTGACTAACTTCATTCGAATCGGTTTTAATAGAGATAAGTATAATAAACGAAGCGATAGCACACAGAATCAAAGAGAACTGTCAACACAAGGAAATTCGGCACCAGAAACATTCAAATTAACTTTTGAATTCATTTAAAAGTCATTCCAATAATTGCAATATTTGCTCAGAGGAAGAAAAGAAACAAACATCAGTTCATTATGTCAGAATTCTAAGGCGCTTGCTTACAGGAGAAAGCTAATAAACGGCACGCATTGCTCGGCGCAATTTTTGAAGAGCTCCCAGTATACTAGAACATCCATTAGGACACAAAACACTTCTAGTTGCGAGTGTGTGCACAAGCAAAGCTATATTTTAAGGAGAAGAACGGTTAATATACATTTGCCACAAATAAACGATTGAGATATTAACTTCAAATTATAAATCAAATTTAAATTTTAAATTCAATTTAGGGAAATACTTGAATTTTAAATCAAGTAAAAACAATATCTTTTGTAAACTAGTACATCAGCCTCCAGGCAAATGTCCCTCCACCCCCGCTCCTCCCTTCATAGAACAACCAAATGCTTTGCTATCCATCGACCGAAAACAATCCGAGGGATAATATCGGTACACACAAGTGCTTTCGAATGGAAATGCATAATTCAAAGCCACTCGCACCTAGTTTTGCTTTTATTAGAACATGATGGCCCCTGACAAGGGCTATTCTGAGGAAACAAAAATCTGACTGATATCTCTATTCTCTTTTTAGTCAATTGCATTTACATGAAAGATGATGGAAATTCAGGGGTCAGGAGTCGTTTAGTATAAGTCACTTGAATACACGTGCCTCTCTTACCGTCCTCCACCTGTTGAAGAAGATGTCTTCGATCATTTAATTCAGGTAACTGAAGTTAAAAAAAAATCTACTTTGTAGCGATAACTAGGTAGTCATTCTTCATTTCGCCTTTTCAAGGTTTCTGGAAGCAGTTAGGGAATGTATGATGAAGCAGAAATGAGCCGTCAGGATGATATTTTAATGGCTTATATGTCACGTCGGTGCATGCGGCTTTGAACTCAAGCAGCCTGCGTTTCCTGCGGAGAACGCCGCAAATCCCACTTGATAACTTCTACCATCCTTCAACTTTTAAAATCAGTCCTTCTTTGTATATTGGGAGAGGTAGTCTAAAGATAATGCTGTGGGAAACGTTTACTTTTCATACTCTTAAAATGTCCCTTTAGAATTTGCACACTCAATGAGCAGTAAATCTTTTTGAATCAAATTGCTTCAGCCTCTGCTTCTAGACTGCTGTGATTTTAATATCAATGTTTTCAGTATATTGCATCACTTAAAGTAATGCTATGAGGTTAGCTATTGTAATCACCCAGCAAGACAATATTATGTTCCATTTAAATCTTCAGAATGTAGGATACCCAGAGTACAACTAAAGTAGAAAAAAAATCTTTTTATGCCCAAGTATGGGACCCATCGCGTTAGAATAGTCTACAATTAATCACAAATTGTATCCCCGCATAAGAACAATTCTTGGACCATTAAAGTGCCTAAAACAATATGTTAGTGCTCTCCTCAATATCAAAACCGGCCGCTTTCGGCAAAGTAAGCACAGAACCTCAAAAAAACTGCAAATTGGGAGACCAGGAAGCTTGCATTTTAATTTGTTTCTGCTAAAAGCTCTTCGTGTGAACATTGTCGTTAGGCTCCTACTATGTAATGATAAACTTGTTTTCTTGAGCAACAGCGCTGCTGTAAAATATATCTAGAACTTCGCTGCCGAGCAACATCTTAAAGCAGTCAATTCAATGTCCGGCTTTCGCCTACACCAATACCTTCGGGCAAAAAAAAATCGCAGTTAACCTGTTGTACTTTAATAGAGAACCCTTTAAAAGGGCATTTGTTTGAAAAGTAAGTAAAAGAGTTCCTGTAAATTAGGTAACCACAGGCTGAATTGGAAAGGGGGCAGTCTATAGGAAACAAGACAACTATTTGAAACCAGTGTCCTTCCAAAGTGATGGTTTACTAACGGAGACAATTGTTGAAGGATGCGGTAAGATTTTTTTTGTCGTAAAATAAGACTTTAACGCAGAGGTTTAGCTTCATGGAAGTTCATTGAAGTGGCGAACAAAAGGTAAATTGAACGATTCCGATTCTTTGTTGGCTTTTTACGTTTCTATTACTAGAATGTAATTAGACTTAATGAATATGCAAACCGCTGGCCTCACGTAAATAATTAAATTACTTTACAGGGACTCAGTAAATGGACTTTAACAAATTTGGGCAGCGGATGGAACAGTGCAAACTAAAAGATGATGTGGAAAGAAGCTATATTTTGCTTCGCTGACGATGTTCATAAACAAGTTTCTCTTTCATTGTCCGTAATCAAATCAAAAGAGCACAGGTTTTTAGATATATAAATGGGAGAAATTGCAGCTATTCTGCAATTGTTTGAGAACCTATAGATATGTATAGAGCAATTCATTGCCACCATAGTAAAAAAAAGGCCCAAGCAAGATATTTTCAATCGCCTTTTACTTGTGGAAAGACAGGTTAATCAAGGGTTTCGTCTCGAAAACAACCAAGTGTTGTATGTTTGTACTGAATCCAAACATATGCATTTTTCTAACCCAATTCAATAGAGTGTTCTTTCTCTTTTTGCTCACTCATCTGGGTAAGTGAATTTTCATCGGCGATCAAAAAGCTACTGAACAACAAAGGAAGCCGCCCGCTTTTTTTTCTAGTCTGGAGTTGTGGCACATTAACGAATTTCAAACAGTCTGACAAGGGGTGACTGAATTGTGAAGTCGAAGAAGACAAGAGTTTTCTTCTGTTCCCTCTCCCACCCCCTTTCCCTCCTCCTCTTTCCATATTATATATATGAAAAAAGAGAGGAGAGAAAAAGAAAGAAAATCTGGACGGCAATAATTTATCAGGAGCGACTGTCACGCGCGCACAATACCTGGGATTGATGAGGCGAGTGAGCCAATCAGGAGGCGGGATGTGCGCCACGAGCCGTTGATTGGCGCCAGGGCACAACGGGGCAGCGCCAATCTGGCCAATAGGCACAGACGCCAAGCGCCACGTGACTCCTCCCCCAACTCCCATTCATCAAGGGGATGGTGTTGTCTTTTCAATTCATTTATCTGCAGGAATGATTGCCGCTATCATTCTCGAGCTCACCGCCCGGCTGATGAGGTGAAAGTTTCTCCCCAGGAAGATAAACCGCAAAAGACAATATTGCATGATTTGCGTTTGCAGAGGGGGAAAATATCTTCAGCAAATTCCCACACGCTGAAGAGAGAGAAGAGAGAAAAAATAAGGAGTTTTTGCAAGTCCTCCAAACAGACTCAGAGACTATTTCATATTAAGCAAGTTTCGTTGTGAATTGTTTGTAGCTTGCTTTTATATATATTATTATTTCTTCTCTACTTCCATCGCCAGACGATGCTTCTGGACGCTGGACCTCAATATCCTACTCTAGGAGTGACTACCTTCGGATCATCCCGACATCACTCAACAGGCGATGTCAACGACCGAGAAGTGGGACTGGGGATAAATCCTTTCGCTGACGGGATGGGTGCTTTTAAAATCAGCCCCAGCACTCACGATCTCGCATCGGGTCAAACTGCCTTCACATCGCAGGCTCCAGGCTACGCCGCGGCTCTGGGTCATCACCCCGGCCATGTGAGTTCGTACAGCAGCGCAGCATTCAACTCGACACGGGACTTTTTGTTTCGCAATCGGGGCTTTGGGGAAGCGGCGGCAGCCAGCGCCGGGCACAGCCTGTTCGCTTCGGCCGCGGCTGCGGGCAGTTTTGCGGGACCCCATGGACATACCGACGCTGCGGGGCATCTACTCTTCCCGGGGCTTCACGAACAGGCGACGACTCACGCTTCTCCCAATGCACATGTAATGAACGGGCAAATGCGCTTAGGCTTTTCTGGGGACATGTATGGCAGAGCAGACCAATACAGCCAGGTCACTAGTCCTAGATCGGACCACTACGCTTCGACCCAGCTACACAGTTATGGTCCCATGAATATGAACATGGCGGCACACCATGGGGCCGGGGCCTTCTTTCGTTATATGAGGCAGCCCATTAAGCAAGAACTGATATGTAAATGGATAGAGCCCGAACAGTTGACGAATCCTAAAAAATCCTGCAACAAAACTTTTAGCACGATGCACGAACTGGTTACTCACGTAACAGTGGAACACGTTGGGGGACCAGAGCAGTCAAACCACGTCTGCTTCTGGGAAGAGTGTTCAAGAGAGGGAAAGCCTTTCAAAGCCAAATATAAACTTGTAAATCACATCAGAGTCCACACTGGCGAGAAACCATTTCCCTGTCCTTTTCCTGGCTGCGGCAAAGTCTTTGCCCGATCAGAAAATCTCAAGATCCACAAAAGAACTCACACAGGTATGGCAAATGTATTTAAAAAATCAAGGAGAAATGAAATATTACGGCATGTTTATAACCGCTTCTATCTTTTAACTCGTTTAATCAGTCACTCGTTTATTCGGTAACAGTTTTATGAATACATGTGCAAATAATTATGTATATCAAATAAAATTCACATGTTTAGCACTTTGCTGTTCCTTAACTCTTGATGCTCCTTGTTATGTTTGCTGTTCTGTAAAATGCAAGAAAATATATATTCACCGCGGTTCTGCGATATCAAATGTTACTCTTTTAAAAAAATCAAAATTTCAAAGAGATTCAGTTAACCTAATATATGTCGTGGTCGGGTTTATTTTCAATTAAATTATCAGCGATTCTTATTTTTTTTATCTAAACAGTAGAATAGCCACGGTTGCTTAGTTTCGTTACAAATTCACAACCAAAAGAGCATATACTTGTGCTTTCACTCCCCCTAGTTTGGCTTTTTCATTGATATTTTTTTCTCTATATATGCATGTTTGTAAGTGTATGTACAAAATCTGCGAAATCAACTTTCGTAGATACAGACGTTCCACTCATGTAAATATATTTGCGCGTAAATATTATGTGCGTGTTTGTGTGTGTGTATGAGCGCGCGTCCGAATCCATACGGGTATAATATGTGCCCATTTTACACACATACATTTTCCGGAGTTTATAATCCTGTTGAAACTTACCGGTAGTTCGCAATGTGCGTTTGTGAAAGAAAATGCACTCGACAGCAATGTCGATGTTAATGGCACCTAATGGTTAGGTAGTTGTAAAGATTTAGTAAAGTCGAGATTTAACACTTTCTCGACTGTAAAACCTCCAGGGGCACTTAACAACAATTCACTTCACTGCATGAGATGTCCACTAACTCTTATTTTAAATAAACAGAATTGGAAACGGTTTAATTAAAGCGAAAATGTAAATAGAATTAGCAAATAATCATTTCCGTTGTCTGTTTAAAATGCTATTTCAGCATTTGCGTTACAAAGGCTGCTTCAGTCTGTCAGAGAAGCTATGCTTGTATCAGGGAGAGTCAGTGTTTTAAATAAGAATTAGAATCCTAAAAATAGTCTGGCAGGTATTTTCAACTTTATTCGAGGTATTGTTGCAATTTAAAACAAAAACAATAAGCATGTATATATGCATATAAGGCCGCTACGGCAGCTGCAGCGTCTTGTAACTAGTCACTGTCGATAATATAAATGAAGTAAATGATCAACATTATTAATCAGTGTTATTCATCTTTCATAAATTTTCAAGCCCAGAGGATTGGGACATAATCTAAACATGTCGCAGTTATTTAGGATTTCAGAAGCATAGTTGTAAATTCGTGAGGGAGGGTGATCCAAAAATACGTATTTGTTTTCATGATGGCTGCTTTTCTTTGTTTTTTTTTAAAATAAGTTTAGTACTTTTTTTATGTATACACACGTACTTACTCAGTCATAAACACCCATACACCCCTCCACACAATATAGCATATACAATATATATGTAAATAATGAATTTCCAAAGAACTAAAATGGTATTAATAAAAATTGTCATCGTTGATAGGCGAGAAGCCATTCAAATGTGAGTTCGAAGGGTGCGACAGGCGTTTTGCTAACAGCAGCGATCGCAAAAAGCACATGCACGTGCACACTTCTGACAAGCCGTACCTCTGCAAAATGTGTGACAAGTCCTACACTCATCCCAGCTCTCTACGAAAACACATGAAGGTAATTAAAAAATACGCAATTTGCATTGCAAAGTATTTAATAAATACAATATTCTGGGGGTATTAGGAAACAGAATAGTCATTTCGAATATCTGACAGCTCGGTGAAGATTAAATTATGGAGCAATATCCCTTTTATAACCTTGCATAGTGAATATATTTTATTCTTTCATAGGTCAAATTTAAATATCGCCTACAGTTATGAAAAATCTATCAGATATTTTTGCTATATTTGTTTACATAGCAACTTTTGGTGAATACAACATTATTGAAATAGATAATTCGAAAAGGCCTCAAAATGTTAAGCGATATATTATATGGAAATACATTTTACGTGTTTAATGGAAAACCCTCACACAAAACGCTATAGTTGTTTATAAGGCATTTTTTTTATATGGTGGATGGTTTTTGTAGGTCCACGAAGCATCCTCCCAAGGGTCACAGCCTTCTCCTGCGGCAAGTTCTGGCTACGAATCCTCAACACCCCCTACCATCGTGTCGCCCTCCACAGAAAACCAGACCAACAGTTCAATGTCCCCGACATCTTCTGCAGTTCACCACACATCCAACCACAGCACGCTTTCATCGAACTTTAACGAATGGTACGTTTAAGTAAACCTACATAAAAATACAAAAAAATTACAAAACTTTTCAAAAAAGACTCCAAAGTTACGATCGCGAGGAATCAAAGACAAAAAAAAGCTGCCAATAGACGTCGAAAGGAAAAATAAAGGAAGAAACCAAAACCTTTCAAAGGTTTAGTAGCGAATCTTTAAAATGCATGTAGGACGATGCTATTTTCTAGCCATTGCCAAGTGCTAGATTTAAAGAACGATCTGATAAAGCTCTGAAATTGCATGTGTTCTATGGCAGCAGCCTTTTTTCCTTTCCTTTTTGTAAATATAGAATTACTAGTTTAAGAGTCTAATGTTTGATTCCTGTACATAGACATATCACAGGGGATTTGTCAACGTGGTATTTGCATATCTGGGCGACGGTTGGAAAAATGCAATTATTTGTTTATGGATGGCAAAAAGTTACTATAGTCGATGTGTACCAAAATGTGAATTACTTTGTATTTGTCTCAACTGAGCGTCAGAAAGTTAGCAGATACTATTGTTATTAATGTGCTTTTTGTATCCAGTGCAAACCTTTCGTCCCAAAGTCCAGTCAGAGTAGTGGTGTTCAAAGTGTTGCTTGTTATGTCAAAAATATCGTAGTGCAAGCTTGAAACTTCGTGTTAAAATGTAACTTTGTTTTATGTAAGACTTGATATTAAAGCAAAATAAGAAATTTATCTGTCCATTGCCTTCGCAGTTGCGATAAATTTATGTATATATTCCCAATCTCCATATTTATCCGCATGTACGTAAATTACCGGTATTACGTGTTACAGATATTCGATATTTATGAAAAATGCATTCGTATGTAAAACCTAGTTTACAAACTGTTCCATAACATTTCGTACAATATTAAAGATTCCAAAATCCAATGCGCTGCATTCAGAATTTTTATTCATTCGGCAAAATATTGCATGTCACAGAATAAAACAATCGAGGAAACATGGGGTAATCGAAAGATATTTTCTGTAATCTTTTCTGTTAAACGCTTACAAAAGTGCATTTTGAGATAAAATGATGGATGAAAACACCCCCTCGGATCACTTGAAATCACTTAATTAATATTCATGCCTAAATTTTTGAAATCAAGGTTTTGGACCACTGTTTTAAAATATTTTGAAATAACATTACCATACTTGCTTTCGGGGCCATAAACTATTAGAGGCAATAAAAGAATACCCCAATTCGACATAAATATTGGCGCAAGATATTATTTGTTGCGTGATGTAGTAACAACCGCCTGACTTCACAGGAAACTAGCGAAAGAATAATGTGTCTTTTTTTCGTCGCAGTTGTTTCTGGGAATACGTAGATAAATATTTCCACCAACGTTGCAAATTTTTTTTTTAAAAAAAACACTGTATTTAAAATATATCAATAATAATTACAAACACCTTTTAAATATTCAATAATGACAGATTTGTCAAACTTTTTTCAAAGGTGAATGCATGTGTTTTCACAATTAAGTAAGGCCTTTGTAGCTTCATATCTTTGCGATTATAATCGTTAATAGCTGGCATTAATTGAAATCATTCTTAATTTATGTTCTTTACAGTGAATTATAACCAACGGTTCTAAACCCAACCACTTAGTGCAAAATTAAATCTACAAGAAGACAATTTATTTTATGTAATCTGATTTTCTTTATGCGTCTTTACTTATTTAATTCCCATCCAGTCTAAAAAATTCCGTTCCATTCGATGATACTGTGATAGCAAATTACTAAATGAGGAAAAAATAAAAATCTAAATTACTTATGCTTAATGACTGTAGCCGAACGCCTGTTTCACTAAATCAGATTGTCTCCTTTGCTATTTACTTTGATAGATTTGCAGGCTATATTGCTTCCACTAACTTAGCTACGCTTGTTGGAACTGTTAGGCTTTGTTCTTCATTGTAGCTTGCATGACCGCCCCATTAAGCAGACAACATATCAACAGACAACACAAATCATGATGCTAGCTAAAGTTACGAATTCCCGTGATGTCCACGGAGTACACAACAGAAACTGACCTTCCGGGAAATGAGATTGATAGTTTAACTGTTTTTTTTAGTGATTGTAGTTGGTAGAACCAGTGCTATATGGTAAGTAGGTGGGTTAGACAAAAAAAATATAATTTCATCTGTTCCAGGAATTGTAATGTAGCATTAAACGCAATTAGATTCGTAAACATTAGCTTAGTAATCATACTCTGAAATGTGATGTTTGTATTTGATAACACCACAATAGCCTTAACTTGTTAATAGGCATTTTGCCGAATACTGATTTTGCCCAGCGATGAGAAGTTTCGTCCAGTATTTTTTTAGTAATTAATTAGCTTCAAGACATTTTTTTAAAACCGAGTTGCATGTTACTGAATAATAGCACTTTTGAAAATAATCTTACAACAGCCGATAACAGTCAGCCATAGCAGTGTTCAAAGTAAAAGCAAATCATAGAGCGCCACCTTGCAGAAAGAAGCACTGTGAAGGCAGAGTAAGCGGCGGTGGGCTGGAGCTTCACAGAGCAATAACATTAAAAAAGGCCATTCACATTTATGCATACGCATAGATGCATTTACATTTTTTTTCTTTGCCCATTTCTGGAGCATGGGGGGGGGGGGACACATCGAAATCAGAGTGTTGAATTAAAATACACGAATAAACATCTAGCCCATTTAAAATATAATTTCAATGGATGTTCCATGGAAGTATTTAATATGGGTTACGTAAATGCACAACATTTTAAGCCCCCTCCCCCAACTCCTAGCTATGCCGTACAGGAGAGCTTACTGTTTGTAAACAATTTTTAACCGGTTGCACTGCCGTTAATAGACAAAGCATTGTCAGTAAGAAATGTAAATGTTGTCGTAATAATTTCTGATAAGTGAGTAAAAGAAACGAATTTGCAGAATTTATGATTTAGTGTCTGTGTGGAGCTCACTACTAGCAAGATAAAGGTTGCGTGAAAGGCGCAATGCGTTTTGAATCTGGCCTGCAGGTTGAAATGCTGTCCCTGCACGATAAAGTGTCTTCCTGCTCCAGCTTAGGGCATCTGTCAAACGCACTGTCCACTCACTCCCTGTATTCTTAAGTTTACTTGTTCTTTAAATTATTTTTATTGCAAATACGATATTCGATATTATTACACCGCTTCTCCAATCCCATTGGTATGTTGTCTGTTTGGCGAATAGATTGAAACAAAAGTTTGGCACATATAACTTCCCTAAATGGAAATTAAGCACCAACGAGTATAGTTTCAATTTCAAGTCATTGCAAGCAATAGCCAATTAGCTGCACACAATAGTAGGTTTTTAATTGTACGGACTATCACAAATGGGCCTGGGGTGTAGAGGAGCACCCTTACTGGCCGATGGTATATTATCTTATTGCTTAAATTCAAAATGTACTCAAATGGTTATTGCTATTGTTTCGTGGTTTATCAGTTATTGAGGCGAGCGAGGATTTGATATTGAATGCTCTGTAACACTATGAAGGTGAAACCAAGGATCACATTCTCAATTGTCTGTTTCGGAAAAATATACATCCACATCTATTTGTGATTGAAGTGTGGTGTAACTAGACAGTACAATTTATTGCTCTATGCGAAAAGTACCCAATACATTTTCTTCTACAGGACTTAAAAAAAACAAAAAAAAAGACGTGTTCTACTAACATGAGACCGTGTTGGTGGTGTCTTTATTTTCGGTTTCCCTGCACGAATCCTTATTGTTATTGATCTAATATTGGAATGGTGCAAAATTAACAAAAGGGTCGGAATTTCACCGAAAACGTTTATCTCCGTGTAGCGTCCTTAATAAAGCGAATACATCGGTGTTCCTAATTAACGGTTCCTATCCCTGTATGGGGGGGGGGGGGCAAGGTAACCAAAGGCACATGATACTAATAATTGCTATGTCCTAACCTTGTCTGTATGGATTGATTGGTCTGCATAGTTTTGGAGTAGGAGGGTTCGGTTTGTAAGAACTCTTCACTGGCTTATGATGTTGTTCACGCTGTTCATATTTTATCAGCTCATATCTCTGCTAAACAGCACCAGTTATAGAAGCATCCTGTTTCATTGTCGACAACTAGAATCAATGCAGGTAAATAAGATAATTGGTAGGTATTTGTAAAAAAAAAAGAATTCGGTATGTATATTTTTTTCTGTGGTCACTCACTAAACATTGTAAATCGCAACCCGCCTTTAAAATGGAGTTTCGAACTTTTGCCTTTTATTTACTCGAAGAAAGCAAGTTGGCTGCCATGGGGTCTCGAGAGCTGTGCAGTTCAATAAAGAAACACGAGCAGCCAGTGGAATATCGCTGCTATTTTTAACATGCAGCTGGAAGCTGTCATCAATTTGTAATATTTATTCCAGCGATAGAATGATAGCACGGAGACATCGCACGGAGTTTCCAGATGACGCACTCGGCACAAAAAGAGAGGTTTAAGTGGAATTAGTATCAAAAACATGCTATATTTCACGTTACAAATCCCGCCATGGTAACTAGGAGTGACAAACAGTTTACAGTTTCACCGTAGTGGTTAAAAGAAAAGAAAATGTTTGCCGCTATATATTTAAATTATTCTTTCGTGCTTTTTATCTCAAATGATCTTTTGTTTGCACCATAGAGAAATCTGTGTTTGTTTAAAAAAATCTGATACTTCTGTCTGGTGGAGTAACAGTGAGTTGTGGAATAGCCAGTAGTAGTACATGCGCAGTGCGCTTTGTGGAAATATGGCCAACAGGGCTACACGTGCTGGTGAATATTTATTAAAATCACCTTCTACTGACCTTACAGCAAACGCTGTCCACTGATTCCGAACAGGACAAATTAGTTGCCAGTCACTTATGGCAGCTTTTAATACAGGTTAATGCGATACTACAATAATTAAATCTGCATAAATTATGATACTTTAAATGTCCCCGCATACATATTTATAATAGCAATTGATACGCAAGCAGCATTGAAATGTTAAATTACGTTCCTCATTTCCTCGATGTACAATATTTAGCCAAATCAAGATATTTAATTTATTGATATACGCATTTAGCATTTTCAGCCGTCTTGTGCAAGAAATGTGAACGTCACTTAGCTATTCAAAAACACCGACCTGAAATCTCTTAGCATGTTGGGATAATGTTCATATTCTGTCTGTATTTTAAGGGTCCGCGGGGAGCTTATTTGGACTTTACCAGCATTTCATAAAACGTTTCCAAAATGTACAATTGCAACTTTAAAGCAGAACTACGGTAGATAGATACCTCAACATTTCCTATGTAAATAATGACTACTGTCATCGAGGGGTAGACAAAGTGAAATTTTAAATCATATAGTGAGCCAAATTATTCTTGCTGCATCTAAACATGTTTGTGTGTACGTAGGAGTATTTACATAGCCGATGATGATGCGATAATGATACGATTATCATTGGTATTTTACGGAATTATTGCAGTTCATATGTCAGAACAATAAATAATCTCTTGGTCTATTCAATCTGACTGTTCACTAGGTCCAATCCAAGCAATACATCAACTTACATTCGCTTTCATAACAACCATTTAATAATTCTAACATCGATTAAAAATATTTCATTTTAGTTGTCGAGATTTCTAAACGCTCCCATGTAATTATAGCATGGATTTCAGTGAAAACGGTGGACTATATTATTATTTGTTTTGTGGTCAAAAATATGCCGATTGCTATAACTATAAATGTAAATTCGCAGAAAGAAGTAAATCCAACTCGATAAAAGGATTGGACAATTTGTGATTTCTTACATTGCATTTTCTCCTCACTTAATCTATTAGGCAATGGACAACACAATCAAAGTGCATTAAGCAGTTGATTTAACTAAATGAACATATGCATTTTACATTGATTTTTAAAGTGAAGATATGAAATACCTTTTGAAACACATCGGTTGCGTTTGAGCTGCCGTGATCAAAAAGACTTAATATTACAAACCGTTTTTTTAAAACTAAATATTGAGAATATAGAACGCCAACAACAGGAGCGCATGTAAATAATCAGCAAGCAAGATGAATTTATGGTGTTTTGATATTTTAATGTAGGATTTTCCGCGGGTTTGCCTCGGCAGGATTTCGAATCAATTAGAGGTAATACAAAATTATTTATCACGTTGGCGTCGTGAGTTGTTTTTCTTTACTTTTCGGCAGCTGATTTTGGTCCCAAAGTAGCTATTAGCCGATACCCAATAAAACAATGTTGTAGTTTGTCGCCTGTATTAGGCAAACATTTAAAAACAATAATTGTAACTCTAATAAATACGGCATGTAAAAATTAACAGACGGTTATAAAGCTGAATGAATATTGCTATTACCGACTGAGGTAAAATAGTTGATGCTGCTATAATATCCTATTTTCAGCAGCAATTTTATTGTCTTTAGTAATTGAACTGTATATTTACTAAAATATTCAAAAATTGCATACAGACGTAAGCACAATGTTTAAAGTATTCCTTAACATCTTATTTATCCGCATAACCTAATAACGGAAATAACCTATAAAATCTGATGTGATGACAAAATCCCTTATATTCACCAAGGAGATTTGCGCTTGTTTTAAAATATACATGGATTGTGTTCTTCATAACGAATACTTTATTTTTAAAAGATCCAGCTTTACTCTTCTGTGGGTATCCAACCAGAATTTCGAAAAGCAACACCTTGCAGACCTACAGAAGTTTACCCACAAGTGCCCGAATATCAGGAAGAATATATTTACGTTTTTCTTTAATTCTACGTTCGAATTTCAAAACTATGCATCACTGTTGGTATAGAGTCATTTTCTCAGACTGTTTCCCCCGCAGAAACCCGAGACAGCAACAAACAGAAACTGCACTACTTTTCAAACTGCTATTGGAAACCAGTTAGGGAATCAGTAACTATGTAGCTAATTGAAATTTGTGATTTATAAACACACTCATTTTATATGCATTGTAGTCGTCGGTGAAAACAATAGAAACTGTTATTAATCGTTATATATTCAGAAAATATGACGATTGCAATAACTGCAAAATAATTTCGCATAGCATAGAACATCCAACCCATAGTGAAAGGACTGACGAATCTGTTAATTGTTGTGCTGTTTCTCTCTCTCTCTCTCTCTCTCTCTCTCTCTCTCTCTCTCTCTCCCTCCCCCCTCCCCCCAATCTATCAGGCAATGAACATTACAGATTGTGAGGCACCAAGGATTTTTAATGTTATTTTTCCATGATTGATTAATGACGAGTTGCATGTAATGTAAAAATAAACATGAAGCAATTCATCAGAATTTTCGACTAAATTATTTTGGAGTTAGGCATTTTTATTTGTGTATGTTGCATTTTCATATTGTTGACTGTGTTGTACTGGCATTAAATGTCTTTGAAATCAAACTATGCGGTCGCAGTCTGCTATAGACTATATTTTGCACATCCTCTGGAAACTCACAATCGAAGTATAAAACATATATATTTCCCAATGCGAGGTGCAATGCTTAAACTGCGAAATTGCTTAGTTTGGGCTTGTTGCTAAGGAAGTTCCTACCACGATGACGAAACCTCACAACGGTATATGTGGAGATTGCTTTAATGCTGAGCCCAGTTAAACACTTACGGCGATGGCACTTGTTATTAACTAAAAAGTTATAAAACAAGCAAGTAACATATCGCTCAATTATGAACAGCATTTCTTTTTGTCTATGAATTTGCGACCAAATTAGTTGAAACGTTTACACACACGCTGGAAATTATTATTTCGTACAAATATGCAGACAGGAGGAAAAAGCAGAACAGGTATAGGTACGGAATTGTTCTATATAGCTATCTGCGATTTTAAGTATACATAATCCAGAACGATATGATATAAAGATTTATTGCCCATGTGGTGCTGGTTAGAAGCCTGTAGTGATAATCCATACTGTTGTTGCGGGTAATTTTATTTTCTTGCTGTGTTTATTCACGGTCGCTCTGTATCTCCCTGCCAGTGATTCCGGGTGAGAGGTTACTCTTAATAACTCACTTGCCTATACTCGACGTGCACTTGGCTTCAATTGCCCTCTGCATATTCTGATTCTGTTTATTTTTATTCGTGGGGGGGGCAACTTTGCCAATAAACTTTTTCTTTCCTTGTCACTGTGCATGTAAATTTTAAAATAATGAAATATTGAAATAGAACCTCATTAATATTTCGAACTGATAGGAACAGAATACAATTTTGCATGATTTGATTCAACAGCAGGCTGTTGTTCGTTTGCAAAGAATACATTTACAACGAGTAAAGCTGCAAGGTGCACGCCTCTCTCCAGGTCACCCCACAAGTACACAATACCTGCGCTTCTCGCGGTCCAATCACGTTCTACCCCCTCCACCTGAATCGCATGGACACCCTTGGTCGGCTGTAGCCAGATGGTCCAATCCCAGGCGCCACTGCAGCCAATCATTTTCCACCCTACGTTCTGCGCGTGATTGGAACCCGGTGTTGGTCGATTCCCGCCTAATTTCCACGCGCCCAATTCTGCCCGCGGCGAGCGTCAACCGCGAGCTCGAGCTTCTCCCCAGCCTTAATTCACAAGGTCTTATGGATCATTCCAGTCTTCCACGAAAATATTTATTTCGAATCTGCATTTTTATTTTACAGCAGGATCTAACCTTCTGGCATAACCTGTGTTATCCAGTGGAGTTTGCAGGATAAGGTTAACAACCCAAGAATGTGGTGAACACAGTGCAAAGGAAGAACATTTTCCTCGCACCCTGCCCTCCATATGCATTTGATAAGGATCACCAACTCTGGAAAGGTCATAAAGACATCAAACTCAATTGAACAAAAGGAAGCCAAAAACAATAAGAAACAATTGTCATGAATGCAAAATTAAGTTTGTGTGTGTATACTGGATTTTTAATATATATAAATCAAACTGCTGGAAATGTTTAGCACAGGAGAAGAGCGGAACAGAGTTAATATTTCAGACTGATTAGATGAGCTGGTGCCGCCATGCCTTCTCTCCAACAAAACAGCTGCAGAAACAGTAGCTTTACATCTGACACACATGGAGGGAGAACCTTGTTAGGTCCTTAAGTCCAGCAACACGTCTCCAGGAAGATGTCACCCATTACTTCCAACAGGCATTGAATGGAGCACAATTAAAACACAACTTAAAATGCAGCTGGCAGTTCATTACATCCCAGGGGAAGTTAGCCAATCTTTTGAGTGAGACAAGAGAAATAAAAAGTTGCTCTTATGATCTGATCAAGTGGGTGAAATTAGGCAGCAGAAATAATGACAATGATTGTCCGGACTGGCCTAATTCTGTTTAAGGTTTTCTCCCAGACTTGTCTTTGCCTGCAATAATTAGAGAAAAAAAATCCAATGCTCCCTTAAATAGTCCATGAGATGAGTTTGTAAAAGCAAAAAGGACTAATGATTTCAAAAAGAAAATTGAGGAAAGAAACTTGCAGGGCTATGAAGAGTAGGGTAGTAGAATAGGACTCATTGGATTTCTGTGCTGAGTTTATACATGGACTTGATGGGCCAAATGGCTGCCTTTACTGTGATGATGCTTTGACATCATGACTCTGGTAGAGAACGCAACAAAACCTACAAAAATGAGATGCTGTCTTGATAAAAACAGAAATTGAAATATTATGAAACAATAAAAATATGGGATGTTAGTACATAACTTCTTGATCATTGGATAGATTTTTTTTATTAATCTTTATGGATAAATGAACTAACTGTGCATCCAGAAATCTGTGCCCATTTGAACATGGGGATTGTTTGTCTTCCAAAGAACTGCGTGACATTTGCCAATGAACTCTGGAGATGCCAGAAGACGTTGTTGGAGGTTTGTAGCTGTCTACCAAACCAAGAGGCAATTCTTAATAAGATTTAAGCATGAAATGTCCTTAATTTTGTTATTAGGCAATGGGATTTTCTGACAGCACAATGCATGAACTCCTTTCTCCATGCAGTTGTGATCAGTAAGTTAGAGAAGAAGTGGGTGGATTAATATGGATGGTAACCTGCTCAAATTCCTACTCTGGCTTTACTGGAGTTGATGCCGCTTTATGTTCTTAAACTCCACTATTCCAACCCGAGCTAGAACTAGGAAGGTTAACAGGCCTGTTAATGATGAGGTTCTTGATCCAATGATCCCAGCATCCTGCTTTAATATTCTTTCTAATATTCATTTATACATACATTGCTCATCCAGTGACATTTGATCTGAGGTGATATCTTCTCTGGTTAATCTTGATGAATCAATTGCTTACGATTTAATTCTAAGGTAAGGCAGTCAACATTTTTTTCAAAAACTATATCAATATTTACAATAGTAAATGTCAAGTAAATATAAATATTCATTTAATCTTATTCTTGAACTGCAAATATTTTCAAAACAATACACAAACATTTTTATTAAAAATGTCCTTTTCCGTTGTTCAGACAAAACCCACGTTATTATATAATTTTCTTAAATGCTAGGTTAGCTGAATAAGTTTCATCTTTGAGGAATGTCAGCCTACAGCTCAGATGTATCAGTTTTGTATTTCGTGTTCCAATTAGAGCTGTAACATTAAACATCAACATTTTAAGTTGCAACAAGTTGTTATTCATGTTGCACAGAATGTACATCAAGAAAGATTCATCTCATTGCAGATGAGACTCATTCTTTTGGACTCTTGTTGTGGAATTAAGTTATCGTACTCAAGTTTCCCACATGTTACTGTGGGACGCTGATGACCAGACATACATTTATAATTTATAATACATTTACACATAACAGTACAGGATTTTAATGGTAATACAATCTGACCTATGTAACTCACCTGTTTCTTAATCTAAAAATTCTGACTTACCATCTATTATGTCTTGATAACTATAACATCATAACTTTGATATATATTTTTCTTTTCATTTGACATCAATTTGCTTCATTGAATACTGTACAGTTCCAGTAATCTTGTATGCTCAAGAGCTTGGTGGTATTGAACAGGTAGATTTTCTGGACGATTAGATCTTATTTCTTTTTGTACTCTAACAATCTTTTAATTCACTTTGTTTAAGGTGTTAGACATTTCCTGTTAATTGGTCAGTTTAAATGGTACATTGGAACAGGTTCACTGGTGAGTTTCATTGGCACATGTGAATTAGGGTCCTTGTGACTTAAAGGGAGGAAAGGAACAGAAGCCCAGTGTATTTAAGAGGACTGCGGGGCCAGTGAAATTTCAGAATAGTGAAATAGTGGGTTATCAGATTGTTGCTCCAGTTTGCAAATTTGGAGATGATTAAATAAAATGAATCAAGCTCTTTTAAAAGATCTGATATCACAAGAAATCACATGAATTAAGTAGTTGAATTTTAGATCATGAGTTGGGGCTGGTCTCCCAAATTTTTCAATTGACTTGCAGCACAAACTCCAATTGAATGAATGCCCCTGATCATGAAGTAATGCACTTAATTGGGATTTTTAAATAAACTAAATTGACATTATTATGTTCCATACTAAGGGTGAGTAAACCTAGTTGGTGAGAGCAGTTAGTGCTGTATGTATATAAAGTTTTATCTGGAATACGTTTGTTAATGCCTGTCGAGTCTGATTTTTAAAAAAATGGAACTATTCAGCACTTTCTTTTAAAAAGATGAGTTAAATTAGAATTCATGTTTGCTACTGTATTTGAAGAGAGAATGCACTGTGGCAAACTTCCCATCATCTGGATGACTTCTCAGATTTGTTATGTGGGTCACTGGAACATAACTAAAGCATTTAGTTTCATAATTTTAGCATTAAGTTAACATTTGTGAACATAAATCTAGCAAGTCAGAAAAAATCAACACACCTTCAATGCATATTGATTTTGTTAAACTGCATGTATGTTGTTTTTATGATTTTTGTTAAATAATGCAATTTTGTAGCAACAAATTCTACTTAATTGCTTGATTATGCCTGATATCCTGCATGCAGGTAACACTGTGGAAGAGCTTCTTACTAATCACAATATATAGTTCTTGATGTTTTGCAAACAAAGAACTTCAGGAAGTAAAAAAAAAATCAGATTTTCAATGGCCTCAGGACATTTCAAATAACACAATTTTGAACTGTTGTTTCCATTGTAACATATGGTAAAATAACAGCAAATCTACTTATGGTGGAGTCCCAAAACAGCAGCATTTTAAAAGATAAAATAATTTGCTTCTTTGGTATTATTGGAATTTAAAAAGACATTTTCATTTCATTTTCAGATATGTCTAATAATCCTGTAGTCCACTTTGCTTAACATAATTACTTGCTTCAATTAGAGGACAGTAATTCTTTGAATTTGTCTGCCCCAGAGGTATAGGTAGTCAGTTGTTAGACCATAAGACATCGGAGCAGATTTAGGCCACTTGGCCCATCATGTGGGGCGGGACTAAATCTTTAAAGGGGCTGTGCCAGCTATTTATTTTCTGGAGAATCAGAGCATCTGAATTCCGGAAGCTGGTGTGTATCATAGCACCCTCCTTTCCTAAAGATAATGATTTTGATTAACTTTTGGAATCCTTAGGTATAAAGGCATATAGAGATCGGTGAAAAATCTGGAGTTTAATTTCATGATTAGCAATGAAAGGTGGAATGACTTACTCCCTTGCTATTTCTTATATTATGCTCATCACATTCAAAAGAATATTATGAATAGAAATGCATCCTTTCCTCAATTGAAATTACACTCCTCATCTCTTTCAGTCTTCAGGCTACTGGGAATGTGGTTGGAAGACTGGTCATTAAATTTTCCCATTACAAGTTTACTAAAATGATTAGGGTGAGTCTACACTTGAAAATAACCTTTTGCATTAATAGTAGCATTACAAATGAAATTATTGGAATACATGATTTCACACTTTGTGAGACTAATCGTCGTATGGGTTAACTTTTCACTATTGTTTATATATACTATTTTAGTAAAGCATAATTAAATCAGTGAATTTTCCATTTGACTCTCATGTCCAAGTTAAACAGACTATGGAGGCAAGCTATATTTAGATTACTCCTGTTTCCCAGCACATGGTCAGTTACTTTGTGGGCTATGGATTTTAAAGTGCTTATCAAGGTCTAGTTAAAATAATGTAAGTGTTTGGGCTTCCGTCACCTATCTGGCTGTTTCAGACTTCACTGTTCCCTAGTTGAAATTCTTTTCCCTGAGCTCTCTCCTGATCTTTCTGCCAATTAATTAGAGTCTATATTTTTTAGTTAATCTCTCTGCCAGGGGAAATCATTCCTTTCTGTTCACTCTCGCTGGGCCTTCACAATTTTGTATTCCTGTGTTAACTCTTCCCTCAATGTTTTTGATTTGAAACAAAACAACCAAGGACCAGTCAATTTCTTCTTTAAATGTCAATCTCCAGCACTGACAACATTTTTGTTAGTTTCCTCTGCACCTGGAATTTAGACAAATTTCTTTGAACTATTTGTGTCCATGTACCTCACTAAACATCTTTCAAATGTTGAAAATGTATCTGCCTCTATCACCTCTTCTAACAGCTTGTTCCAAATACCCACCACACTCTGTGTGGGAAAAACTTGCTGCCCATGTCCCCTTTAACTCTTTACCCTCCCTTTACTTTGAGAAAATAGACTGTGGTCATCCACTTTATCTATGCCCCTCATGATTACAGGGGTGGCAAATCAATGGCACCTGTGCCCAAGATGGTACGTCACACGCAAAAATTGTGTTGGCATATGGCATGCAGTGCTGCCCCCGATTCTTTAAACCCCTCCATAATAAAAAGATGCATAATGATCATCTTTACTGCCACATGAAACAGCAAATGATTTTTTTTACAAACCAAGAGCAGTGAGATGTTTTCACAGGAAATGTCTCACGCCAGCTTGGCGCTAGTTAGATGGTTGTGAGAACACGTGACATTGGATGATACATTTGGAAATCCTTGCAGATTCTGGTGTACACATCAGTATTTGGTTAGCAAACAGTTGGGCCAGTTGGCATTGAGTTTTCTCTGCCTGTAATTATCTGTCTTATATATTTTTGCTGTTTGCGAGTGAATACTGGATATTCAGTGATAATAACAGTAAATACTCTATGTACTCTACATGAACATTTTTTTTGCAAAAACATATCTGATTTACATTAGTAAAACAATGTTATTTAAGTTCATCAGTGAGATATTTTTAAATTGTGTTTACCCATTTCAGCTTGTTCAGAATGTCAGATACAACAGCAAAGAAACAACATTCAATTTATGAGAGAAACAGCAGAGATTTTCAAAGTGGTGGAGTGAAAGATTTGGCATGATTAAAAAGATTGATAAAGCATTATGCATGTTACGTTCTGAAACAGTGTGTAGGACAGCTTCCAAAGTGTGGCATTATGAAACTATTCATACATGGTTTTGCAATAAAAGCGAGCAAGAACAAATTTCTTGAGAAATCAACAACAACAACAAAAATAAATGCAGTCAGATATTTTGATGGCTTTTATCTCTGGTAGTTTCAACTTAGTTGCTGCTGGTTCTGAGGTTTTAAAAATTGTTGCTCAATATGGAAAACGACTCAGTGGAATGTGTTAAAGAATTATTTCAGTTTTTCTTTGCTATACATTTATTAATAGTAAAACATGGATTACATATAATAAGCAACAGGACCTTTCCTTTTTAAAAAAATGTCCACAATTATTGTTACTAGTTATCTCTACTGAAAATTGCCATGGCTCACTAGAGAATTTGTTAGAAAGTTATTGCCAATTTGGGCACACTTTCTCAAAACGGCTTGCCACCTCTGCTTTATAAGGTTACCCTTCAGCCTCCCACACACCAGGAGAATAAGTCCTAGCTTATGCAGTCTCTCCATGTAACTCAAACTCCAGTCTTGATAGTATTGTCATTATTCTTTTCTACACCTGTTCTGCTTTAATAACACCCTTCCTATGACTAGGCAATCAGATCCTTGGTTGTCTAACCTTCTGGATGAGCCAGCTGTGCGGGGCCTATCAAAGGCCTTGCTACAGTCCATGTAGCCAATGTTTAGTGTCCTGTTCTCATCAATCCTCTTAGTTACTTCTTCAAACTCAATCAAATTCATAAGGCTTGATTTTCCACACACAGATCCGTGCTGGCTTTTCCAAATGCTTATAGGACTTGTCTCTCAGAATCCCCTCCAATAACTTTCCCATCAATGATTTTAGGTTCACTAGCCTGTAGTTCCCTGACATTATATCCCTTATCAAATCAGCACACAACATTAGTCTCCTCTCCAGTCTTTTGGCACCTCACCTATTGCTTCAAATACCTTGCATGTTACTAAAGAAGAATGGAAATTTTTAGGCAGAAAGTGAACTTTTTTCTCCCTGCATCTGTTAAGAGCAT
The DNA here is from genome assembly GCF_030028105.1 of Mobula birostris. NCBI lineage: Eukaryota > Metazoa > Chordata > Chondrichthyes > Myliobatiformes > Myliobatidae > Mobula > Mobula birostris. The sequence continues at coordinate 22,727,370 of NC_092373.1, read as the reverse complement.
GGGAAACACTTTATCTGGGCTTAATAATTTATCCAACTTTAAAGCTAACCCCTGAATGAGAGAACACTCTCATATTGAATACTTCATATCATATCATAGTGCTTTTCATGTTATTCCTTTCTAATAATGCTGAGTGTAAATGAATTATGTTTGCTGCCTCCTAAATATTCTTCCATTGCATCCCTTTTCACCTGCCTGTATTCAATCCCTTAAGATTAAGTATCATCCCTCTTTTGCATTTGCTATGTACTGATTTAAAAGTAAGTTCTTTCTGTAAGCATTTCAAGAATTCAGCATCTTTTTTATCCTTACCTCTGTGATAGTCCCAATTATTGTCAGGTAGTTTGAAATCCCCTACTATTATCCCCTACTGTTATCTTGTTATTTTTGCACTTCTCAGAAACACTTCTACACATTTGCTCTTCTATCTCCCTCTGAATGGTTGGGGCTAAGTACACACTCAGCAATGTGACTGCCACTTAATTGTTGCTCATTTCAACCCATAGAGCCTTATTTCTTGAACTTTCTAGCATATCAGCCCTCCTCAGAGCTTTAATTGTTTGCTTAAACAATTTTGCTCCCTCTCCTTTTCCTTAACCCCTCTTTATCGCATCTGAAAACTATGTAGCAGGCATTCTTACCCACCTTGAAACTATGTTTCTCTAAAGGCTCCAAAACCATACTCCCAAATGTCCTGATGAAGGGCTGCAGCCGGAAATGTCGACTGTTTACTCTTTTCCATAGATGCTGCCTGGCCTGCTGAGCTCCCCCAGCATTTTGTGTATGTTACTCCCAAATATTTGTCTGTATCCTCAGTTCACTACCTTTATTTCTAAGTCTTTTTTTGGGTGGGGGGGGTTGATGATTTGGAAGCTGTTCTTTTTTGTACGGTGGGGGTGGGTTTGATGTTCCTCTCTGAACGACTCTCAAGTTCTTTCTTTGTTTCGTGGCTATCTGTGAAATACAAATTTCAGAGTTGTATATGGATACATGCTTTGATAATAAATGAACCTTTGATCATTTTTTGAACAATTGACTTGTGGAATTAGAGTGTACATAATTAGGATTTCCAGACACTTTTCCTTCTTAACATAATATTTTCAACTTTATCAAACATATCTCCCTATCTTCAGACTCAGCAACAACACCCTGATTTCAAGATTTAAGGTTATCCCTTCCCTTTTCTGGAACTGCTGCCAGGCTCTTATCTCATTTCAAATCTAATCAAAGCCTTCCTCCATGTGATGATGATCCCTATAAAGCTTTTGCTATTAAAATACAGGGTAAAATGTTGACAGTTGTTCTAGGTTAACCCTTAATACATGCCTGCTTCACTAATGACTAGATTGGGGTGCCATGACAGCATAGTGGTTAGTGCAATGCTATTACAGCTTGGCTGTCAGAGTACAGAGTTCAGGTCCGACACAATACGTAAGGAGTCTGTATGTCCTCCCTGGGAATGCGGGGGTTTCCTCTGGCTACTCTTGTTTCCTCCCACTCTCCAAAGACATACCAGTTGGTAGTTAATTGGTCATTGTCAATGGCCCTGTAATTAGACCAGGGTTAAATAGGTGGGTTGCTGGCAGCACATCTCGAAGGGTCAGAAGTGCTTATTCCACATTGTATCTCTAAATGAAATAATAAAATAAAGGTCATAAGATTTAGGAGAAGAATTAGACCATCCAGCCTATCAAGACTACTTTGCTATTCTAACATAATGGTTGACTTATTTTCCCTCTCAGTCCCGTTCTCATGCCTTTTTCCTGCAACTTTTAATGCCTTTTCCAATCCATAGATTATAAAACTCTGCTTTAAATATTCCCAAATACTTGGCCTCCACAGCCATTTGTGGCAATATATTTCATCGATTCACCACCTTCTGTCTAAAGAAATTCCTCCTCATCTCCATTCTAAATAGACGTCCCTCTATTCTGAGACTGTGCCTTTGGGTGCTAGCCTCCCCCACTATTAGAGATATCCTCTCCACATCCATCCTATCTAGGCCTTTCGAAATTCGGTAGGTTTCAATGAAATCCCCCTTCAGTCTTCAAAGCTCCAATGTCAGCATATACTTTCTTAGATAGAGGCCCCAAAATTGCACTCAATACTCCAAGTGCGGTCTGACCAATGCCTTACCGTTATATACTAATCTGCTCAAAATGAATGCTGATATCGCATTTGCCTTCTTCACTTCTGACTCGATCTGCAAGTTAGCATTTTGTGAATCCTGCACTAGGACTCCCAAGTTCCTTTGCACCTTGTATTTCTGAATTTGCTGTCCATTAAATAAAATGACCTATGTCTTCATTCCTTCAGTCAAAGTGGATGACCATACATTTCCCAATGCTGTAATCCGTCTGCCGCTTCTTTGCCCGTTCTCCTAATTTGCCCAAGTTCTTCTACAGACTCCCTGCTTCTTCAGCACTACCTGTCCCTCAACCTATCTTTATGTCATCTGCAAACCTGGCCATAAAGCCTCAGTTTCTGTTATCCAGATCATTAACATATAATGTGAAAAGTGGTGGACCCGATAATGACTCCTGCGGAACACCATTATTCACCAGTAACAGTTCAGAGTAAAGGACCCTTTCACTCCTACACTTTGCCTTCTGCCAGTCAGCTAATTCCAAGCACTTTCTTCTCAGTGATACACTCACTTCTACCCTGACAGTTTCAAATTCCTAGCATGCTGCTGGTATTTTCCACAGAGAAGACTAACACAAAATACATATTGAGTATGTCTGCCATTTCCTGTTTCTACCTCTCTAGCATTATTTTTCAGCAGTCCAAAGTCCATATTTGCCTCTCTTTTAGTCTTTATATACCTGAAAAAAATCCTTCGGTACCCTCTTGGTTAACTTCATATTTTATCTTTTCCTTCCTGATTGTTTTATAGTTACCTATTGGTTTCTAAAAGCTTTCTAATCCTCCTACTTGCCATTAAGTTTTGTTATATAGTATGGTCTGTCTTTTGCTTTTTATGCTGTTTTTGACCTTACTAGACACAGTTGCATTTTCCCTTTCAAATGCTCCTTCTTCTTTGGAATGAACCAATCATGGGTATTCTGAATTGCTCCCAGAAATTCCAGCTACTGCTGCTCCAATATCATCCCTGCTAGTGTCCCATTCCAGTCAACTTTGGCCAGCTCTCATCTCCTTTTCTCTAGTGGGTCTGACCACAAGCTGCTCTAAAAAGCCAACTCGTGAAGTCACTCATGACTATTGTAACATTATTATGTTCCTTGTAATTTAACCCTATTTATTTATAATTATATTTAATATAATTCAGCACCTTCTCCCTTTTACCCAATCCTCGCATTAATGAAGGTCTCTTCCTATATACTCTATTGACAACGTACATTGTATTGCTATTCTGCTTATAACTCAATCTGCAGTAGTTAAATATCTATGTACTAAAATCTAAGTATTTATGTATTAATGTGCACTATTTATTTATTTGTAACTTATGGTAATTTTTATGTTTTGTACTCTACTGCTGCAAAACAAGCATTTCAGGACATTAGTCTGTGATAATAAATTAGATTCTAAATTTGATTCCATACCCTGTCCAATTATCAACCCTTCAATTCTAATAAAATCACCTGTACCATGGTTTCTTGCTAAAATATGGTACAAATGACCTTTTCATGAATCTCTGCTAATGTTCTGCAAGCTGTCATTCAGAAACCTATGCCCAATTTGACCAGTTTTTGAAGGACTTCTTTAGTCTGAGTGATATAATGCTAATGTAAAAACTTTGTATTTACTTTTGTGAATGCGGATTATCAGGTTAGAATCAGCGTTTACAATTTGAATGTGGAAAATGGACCATTGGAAACTAACAACCATACTTTTTTTCCTTTGTCGATTTCTGATGAAGGCGATTGATATGAAACATTAACTCTTGTTGCTCTCCGTACAGATGCTGTCTGAATTGTTGAGTCTTTTCTGTTTTAGAACATAGGAAACATGGAAGAGTACAGCACAGGAACGGGCTCTTTGGCCCAAGCCAAATAAATTAGTAATGAAATGGCCAACTTAACTATTTCCTTATGCTGACACAATGTCCATATCCCTTCATTTCCCTCATATTCGTGTGTCTGCCTAAACATCTCCTAAAAGTCCCTAATGTATCTGCATCTACCACCACCTCAGGCAGTGCATTCCAGGCACCCACCACTCTGTGTAACAAACCTGCTTCTAACATCTCCTTTAAATTTACACCTTCTCACCTGAAATGCAAGTCCTCTGGTATTAGACCTTCAACCCTGGGAAAAAGATATTGTCTGTCCTCTCTATCTTATAAATCTCTATCAGAAATTCTCTCAGCCTCTGCCGCTCCAGAGAAAACAACCTAAATTTGTCCAAGCTCTTGTTATAGCATATGCCCTCTAATCCAGGCAACATCTTGGTAAACTTCTGCACCTTTTCCAAAGCCTTGCCATCTGTCCTATAATGGGGTGATCAGAAGTGTATGCAATATTCCCGATTAGAGTTTTATAAAGCTGCAACAAAACTTCCTGACTTTTGAACACAATGCCACAACTAGTATAGGCAAGCATGCCATATTATGCCTTATTAACCACCCTATGAATCTGCAGCCATTTTCAGGGAGTTATGAACTTGGACCGCAAGATCCCTCTGCTCATGCATACTGTTAAGGGTCTTGCACTGAACATGGTACTGTCCTTTTATATTTGACCTACCAAAATGCAACATTGCACATCTGGCCAGGTTAAACACTATCTGCCATTTCTCCACCCATATCTAACTGAACTATATCCTGCCAGTCTTCTGCACTATCCACACCACCAACAATCTTCGCATCATTTGCAAATTTACTAACTCACCCATGTATACTTTCACTCAGGTAATTTATATATATCACAAACAGCAGAGATCGATCTAAGTACAGATCCCTGTAGAGCATCACTAATCACAGACCTCCAGCTAGAATAAGTCCCTTTGGACACCACCCTCTGCCATCTATGGGCAAGCCAGTTCTGAATCCAAATAGCCAATTCAGCATTGATCCTCACATGCATCTCAGTCTTCTCTTTGAGCTTCCCATTAGGGATTTTGTCAAATGCCCTAGTAAAATCTATGTAGGCAACATTCACAGTTCTACCTTTATCAATCACACTTGTCAAAAAACAAATCAAGTTAGTAAGACACAATTGCTCCGCACAAATCCATGTTGGCTCTCTGTAATTGGGCTATGGTTTTCCGAATGCTTATAAATCCTATCCCTAAGAATTTCTCTAGTAACTTCCCTACCATTGACATGAGAGTTGCCAGTCTGTAGTTTCCAGAATTAACACTGGTTCCTCCTGAAAAATGAAACAATATCAGCTACTCACCTGTCTTCTGGGACCACACCTGAGGGTAGAGAGGACACAAAGATGTTGGTCAAGGCCTCATAATCTCTTCTCTTTCTTTGCTGAATAATCTGTGGTATATCCCATCAGGCCCTAAGGACTTACCTCCTTAATGTTCTTTAAGAGATTCAAACTTTAACTCAAAATGCCCTAGCATATTAATACGCTTAGCACTGATCTGCCTATACTCCATGTCCTCCTCGGTAAATACTGATGTATAGTGCACATTATGGTGTTCACCCACATCCTTTGCATCCAAGCAAATATTCCACCCTTTATCTTTGAGTGGTCCCACCCTCTCTCTAGTTATCGTCTTGTTCCTAGTGTATGTAGAGAATGCCTTGGGATTAAATTCCTGTCTTGAGTTATTTTCTGGCTGCTTTATACTCCCCAAGGGCTCTGTTTGATTCTAGCTTCTGTCAGGATATGTAGAGGAGGTTTGATCCAAAAGCAGATCAGCAGAGGTGGTTTTAGCAGTAAACGATACTTTACCAATAAACTGCACAATAAAACACCCCGAAGGGCCATAAAACAAGAGAGAAGAGGTACTTAACGTGAACAAGGCAACAAGGTAACTGAAAGCTAGGAGTAACTGGTTGAGGCTCACTTGTTCAATGAGTGAACAAAGGAATGTGGCTGAGAGCTGGGTTTAAATAGGTTGCAGGCAATGAGTTAGAAATGAGAAGCAGGTAACACCTGTTAGCTGGGTAGAGACTGGGAGGTTTCTGTCTGTGCAGGCCTGACAGATTCCTAAGCTTTACATACTTTTCCTTTTTCTTCTTCATTAAGTTCATAGAATATAGAACACAGAACGTAGAAATCTATAGCACATTACAGGCCCTTTGGCCCATAATGTTGTGCCAATCATGTAACCTACTCTAGAAACTGCCCATAATTACCCTACTGCATAGCCCTCTGTTTTTCTAACCTCCATGTACCTATCTAAGAGTCTCTTAAAAGACCCTATTGTATCCACCTCCACCACCGTTGCCAGCAGTGCATTCCATACATCCACCACACTGTGTGAAAAACTTACCACTGACATCCCCCTTGTACCTACTTCCAAGCACCTTAAAACTATGCCCCCTCTTGTTAGCCATTTCAGCCCTGGGAAAAAGCCTCTGGCTATCCACACAATCAATGCCTCTCATCATCTTATATACCTCTATCAGGTCACCCCTCATTCTCCATCGCTCCAAGGAGAAAAGGCCAAGTTCACTCAACCAAGCTGTCCAATCCAGGCAACATCCTTGTAAATCTCCTCTGCAATCTTTCTATAGTATCCACATCCTTCCTGCAGAGAGATGGCCAGAACTGAACAGAGTACTTCAAGTAGGGTTTGACTAAGGTCTTATATAGCTGTAGCATTACCTCATGGCTCTTGAACTAAATCCCCTGGTTGATGAATGCTGAAACACCATACGCCTTCTTAACAACACTGTCAACTTGCCCAGCAGCTTTGAGTGTCTGTCTTCAAATTTGACCTACCAAAATGAACGACTTCACACTTCTCTGGGTTGAACAGCTGCCACTCCTTCAGCACAGTTCTGCATCCTATCATTGTCCCGCTGTAACCTCTGACAACCATCCAGACTATCCACAACACCCCTAACCTTCATCAGGAAACTTGCTAACCCATCCTTCTACTTCCTCATTGAGGTCATCACCACCCTCAACATCCAAGGTTATCTTACCTTGCCATATTTGTCCTTCCTTCTGACTGGAACATACCTGTCCTGTATTCTGTGTAGTTGGTCTTTAAACACCCTCTGCATGTCGGAAGTGGACTTGCTTAAAAAGGACTGTTCCCGATGACCTCTTCCTTGTTTCCGCCTACGGCTCTCATAATATGCCTTACCCCATTTAATACTCTCCCACGATGTCCATACTTATCCTTATCTATAACTATCTTAAAACCTAAGAAGTTCTGGTCACTGTACCCTAACTGCTCACCCACTGAAATGTCAGTCACCTGACCAGTCTCATCACACAACACCAGACTCAGTAAAGCCCCTCCTCTTGTTGGACTATCTACATATTCATTTAAGAAACCCTCCTGGATGCAGCTAACAAATTCTTCCCCATCTAAACCAGTTGCACTAAAAGGTCTCAGTTTATATTAAGTAAGTTGAAGTCCTCCATGACAACATACCTGTTTTTTCACCTTTTCTTAACTTGCCATCAGATCTGTTCCTCTATGTCCCAGTGTCTATTTGGGGACCTGTAATACAATCCCATCTGAGTGATTGCACTCTATCTGTTGTTGAGCTCTACCCATGTAGACTCAGTGGATGAATTTTCCATTATGTTTCCTCTGAGTGCGGCTGTGATATTGCCTCTGATTAGTAGAGCAACTCCACCCCCTCTTTTACCTCTCCCTCTATCTTTTCTGAAACATAAAAACACTGGCACATTAAGCACCCATTCCTGTTCCTCTCTCAACCAAGTTTCCGTAATGACAACAAAACCATAGTTCCATGTACTGATCATCACATTTATTCATAAATCTTTTAGCATTAAAATACACACACTTCAAACTACCTATCCTGTTATATCTATTACTTTGCTCCTGCCTGTTTTTGCTGGCCCTGACATCTACCTTCCTCACCATCCCTCCTTTTTCTAACCTGGCACTCTGTTTCCCATCCCCAGCCATACCAGTTAAAACCCTCCCAAGTAGCACTAATGAACCTCCCAGTCAGGAGAGTGGTTCCCTCCTGTTTAGATACAACCTGTCCCTCTTGTACAGGTCCCCTCTGCCCTGAAAGAGATTGCAATGATCCAAGAAACTGAAACCGTGCCCCCTGTAAAAGTTCTTCTGCACTCATTTATCTGTACTGTCACCCTACTCCTGTTCTGACTAGCAGCTGGCACAGGGAGTAATGCAGAGATTACTACATTGGAGGTCCTGTTCTTCAACTTCTTTCCTAACTCCCTATACTCTCTGTGCAGGACCTCTTCCCCATTTCTACCTATGCCATTAGTGCCTGTGTGCTGCTCACCTTTGACAATATTCTGCAGCCGCTCTGAGTCATACTTGACCCTAGAACCTGGGAGACAATACATCACTCTGACAGAGAATCTCCTGTCTCTCTCCCTCCAACTTTCGAGTCTGCTATCACTACCACTCTGCCTGACTTTACTCTTCCCTCCTGAGCCTCAGAGCCAGCTCTGGGTCCACTGGGTCCTGAGTACATCCTCCTCCAGTTCCACTTCCTTGACCTAGTCAGTTAAGAAATGAAGTTGGGTGCACTTCCTGCATATGTAGTCATAAGGGAGATGATCAGATGTCCTGAAATCCCACATTTCACAGGAGGACCATTCCACTGCCTTAGCCATCCCACCTACACTGAACTAAGAAGTAAGGATTACAAATAATAAAACAGCTTACCTGTTTTTACCTGTGCCTCTCTCTGAAACCCTTGAGTTTCGCACTCACCTTGATCACTTACTCAGCCTCTTCTCACCAAGCTTGTTATACCTTTGGCTCCAACATCTCGAGCCCAAGTTCCACAATCAAAAGAAATGATAACAAATGACTCAGTACCCTAAGCCTCTGCCTACTTTCACTAAAACCTACCGAGCAACATTTATTTATTTATTTTCATTTCACTACCATGTCTAAGCACCCAGTATAATTGAATGGGTTATACATTGTGGGAAAGTTGTGAGTAAATGATACATTTAAGGTTATTTTCTGTTTCATTAATTATTAAGTCCAGATCCCTGAAGATTTGTTGTTGATGATATCATTCAAATATGAGAATAAGCTTCTATAACTTAAGCTCCTGCAGAATAAAATTTCTTCAAAAAGCCACAAACAAAAACCGATGGTTTAAAACTTAGTGAATTTATGACATAAAAAAACACCATGAAACCACAGGCAAATTAAAAAAAAAAATCAATATTGGATGTTAGAAACTGGCTTTTATAAAGGGTAGCTTTTTTTTTACCAGACATTAATTTAGATTAGAACGGTTGATCATCCAAGTTTTGTAAGCTGTAAGAAAAAGTCACAATGTGATAACTCATTATGCAGTAGATGTTTTTAAAATTTTTTTTTTAAAATTCAAGCATTTCTAGCAAATATTTAAGAAGTTATATGACTTGGAAGGGAAGCTGAATGGACTGTACTCCCATGCGTGTCTTTACCCTGTGTGTCTTGATGGTACATGTGGGTTTAGAAGGTATTTTCATAGAAACTGAGACAAATAACTGTAGATGACACGTACCACAACTACGGTCTGACAGCATATCCAACTTGTGTACCAAACAAGCAGGCTCCTTTGGTCCTCGATGGCACTGATTTTATTGATTGTTGTTCAATCTGCAATCAGCCAGGCAGCTGAAGAATATTCCATTGCACTTCTGACTTGTTCTTCTAAGATGGAGGAAAGTTATTTAATGTCAAGAAGTGAGTTTTTCCACTGCAGAATATACAATATCTAACCTACACAATTAGGTGTTCGATGTATGTGGCTTGAATGCTTGAGTTTCTGAACAGCAAAGACACCAGATATTGATCACGGACTCTAAATGATGGGAATGATGTTAAGTTACAACATCCATTAGGTGCACTCTTGTTGGAGATGACGATTATCTGCTGGTTGTATTAAAAGTTACTTGCTACATATGTTGCTTGATGTTGTCTATTCCTTTGTACATGTATAGAAACAGGGAAACATAGAAAATAGGTGCAGGAGTAGGCCAATCGGCCCTTCGAGCCTGCACCGCCATTCAGTACGATCATGGCTGATCATCCAACTCAGAACCCTATACCTGCCTTCTCTCCATTCCCCCTGATCCCTTTAGCCACAAGGGCTATATCTAACTCCCTCTTAAATATAGCCAATGAACTGGCCTCAACTGTTTCCTGTGGCAGAGAATTCCACAGATGCACCACTCTCTGTGTGAAGAAGTTTTTCCTCATCTCGGTCCTAAAAGGCTTCCCCTTTATCCTCAAACTGTGACCCCTCATTCTGGACTTCCCCAACATTGGGAGCAATCTTCCTGCATCTAGCCTGTCCAATCCCTTTAGAATTTCATACGTTTCAATCAGATCCCCCCTCAATCTTCTAAATTCCAGAGAGTATAAGCCTAATGGATCCAGTCTTTCATCATATGAAAGTCCTGCCATCCCAGGAATCAATCTGGTGAACCTTCTTTGTACCCCCTCTATGGCAAGAATGTCTTTCCTCAGATTAGGGGACCAAAACTGCACACAATACTCTAGGTGTGGTCTCACCAAGGCCTTGTACAACTGCAGTAGTACCTCCCTGTAGGTGTACACTGTTTCATGTTGGACTATAAGACCATCAGACGCAGGAGCATAATTAGGCCATTTGGCCCATCAAGTCTGCTCTGCTATTTCATCACGGCTGTTCCATTTCCCCCTCAATCCCATGCTCCTACCTTCTCTCCACACCTTGCAAGCCCTGGCTAATCAAGAACCTCTCAACTTCTGCCTTAAATACACCAATGACCTGGCCGCCACAGCTGCCTGTTGCACCAAATTCCACAAATTCACCCCTACCACTGGCTTAACAAATTCCTTCTCATCACTGTTCTAAAATGGACGTCGCTCTATTTTGAGGCTGTACCCTCTGGACCTAGACTCCCCATCATAGGAAACATCCTCTCTATCTAGGACTTCAAAATGCAATTTGTTTCAATAAGATCACCCCACGTTCTTCTAAATTCTGGCAAGTCATGGGCCTCATATAAGCCATAATATGATAAAGGCTTATCATGTAAGCCTCTCATTTCTGAAATCATTTTTATGAAACTCTTCTGAACCCTCTGCAATGTCAGCACATCTTTTCTTGAATAAGGGGCCTAAAACTGCTCACAATGCTCCCAGTGAGGCTCACCATTGCCTTTTAAGGCCTCAGCATTATATCCTTGCTTTTATATTCTAGTCCTCTTGAAATGAATGCTAACATTGCATTTGCCTTCCGCATCTCTGGCTTAGCCCACAAATTAACCTTTAGAAAACCGTGTTGAGAACTCCCAAGTCCCTTTGCACCTCAGATTTTTGAATTTTGAAAAGCATAGAAAATGCTATGCTTTTATTTCTTCGACCAAAGTCCATGACCATACACTTCCCTGTATTGTATTGTATTTCATCTGCCATTACGTGCCCATTCTCCTAATCTGTCTAAGTCCTTCTACAGCCTCCCTGTTTCAATACTACCTGCTCCTCCATCTATCTTTGTACTATTCACAAACTTGGCCATAAAGCCATCAATTCCATCATCCAAATCATTGATATATAACATAAGAACATTCCTGACTAGGGGAGCCTAGTCCAGGTCTGGAGGGTACAGCCTAGAAATAGAGGGACGTCCATTTAGAACAGCGATGAGAAGGAATTAGTTTCTTTCTTTTCAAATCTTTTTATTATTATTATTATCCAAAATTAACAAGAGTACATAGAAGTAGGCAACATATACAATCCCTCAAGAAAAAAAAATTGTTTTAAAAATTGAAAAAATTTTGGTGACCAAAAAAAGGCAAAAAAAATCCCTACTAAGCAAGGAAAAGTGAGAAAAAAAGAACATTAGGTGTTTAACCCCGGAGCCAGTCATACAAAAAGCTTCTAAAGATAAACATCAAACCACCAGCAAGAAAAAAAAGTACCAAAAATTTACAATTAGATCGTGGGGGAAATCTATCAATTAACTCAAATGATGGTAACGAGCAAATGAGCCCCATCTTTTCTCAAAATCAAACGTGGGTTCAAAGATTCGACTTCTTATTTTCTCCAAACTAAGACATAACATCACTTGAGAGAACCATTGTGACAAAACTGGAGCCGATGTATCCTTCCACTTCAGCAAAATGGCCCTCCTAGCTATCAATGTAACAAATGCAATAACATGTTGGTCAGACAAAGAGATACTGTGGATATTTTGAGGAATTATTCCAAAAAGCACAGTTAATTTGTTAGGTTGTAAATTAATTTTGTGTTTTAGAAATTGTAGAAAAAATTGACTTCCAAAACTGTTGCAGTATAGAACAGGAATTTGTTAAGCCAGAGATGGGGATGAATCTGTGGAATTTGGTGCAACAGATAGCAGTGGTGGCCAGGGCATTGGTGTATTTAGGGCAGAAGTTGAGACGTTCTTGATTAGTGAGGGCATGAAAGGTTATGGGAAGAAGATAGGAGCATGGAGTTGAGAGGGAAATGGATCGGCCATGATGCAGGGGTCAACACTGACCCCTACAGAGCACAACTAGTCACCGGCAACCAATAAGAAAAGGCACCCTTTATTCCCATTCTTTGCCTCCTGCCAATCAGTTAATGCTGTATCTAATACTTGTATCTTTTCTGTAATACCATGGGCTCTTAGCTTGTTCAGCAACCTCATGTGTGGCTTCTTGTCAAAGCCCTTCTGAAAATCTGAATACACACATCCACCGATTCTCCTTTATCTATCCTGCTAGCTATTTCCTCAAAGAATTTGAAGATTTTCCTTTAAGGGAACCATGCTGACTTCAGCCTCTTTTATAATGTCTCCAAGTACCACAAAATCACATCCTTAACAGTCAACTCCAAAATCTTCTCTACCACTGAGGTCAGCCTAACTGGTCCATAATTTCCTTTTTTTTGCCTCCTTCCCTTCTTGAAGAGTGAAGTGACATTTGTGATTTTCCAGTCCTCCGGAATCTTGCCAGAATCTAGTGATTCTTGAAAGATCAATACTAATGCTTGCACAACATCTTCAGCTACCGCTTTCAGATCCTGGGGTGTAGTCCATATGGTCCAGGTGACGTATCTACTTTCAATTTCCCAAGCACCTTCTCCCTAGTAATAGCAACTGCATCCATGTCAGCCCTCTAACACTCTCAATCTTCAGCAGTGTCTTCCACAATGAAGACTCATGCAAAATATTTAATCAGTTTGTCCACCATTTCCTTGAACTCCATTACTACCTCTCCAGCATGGGTTTCCATTGGTCTACTCTCTTTTACTCATGATACATCTGAAAAATAAAACATTTGGTATCCTTTTTGATATTGTTGGCTAGCTTACCTTCATATTTAATCCTTTTCCCCCTTATGGCATTTTTAGTTACCTTCCACTTCTGGGTTTTAACGGTTTCCCAATCCTCTAACTGCCCAGTAATTTTTCTATTATATGCCACCTCTTTTGCTTTTACGTTGGCTATGACTTCGCTTGTCAGCCACAATTGTGTCATCCTGCTTTTAGAACAACTTTTCTTCTTAGGGATGTATCTATCCTGTGCTTTCCAAATTGTTCCCAGAAACTCCAGCTCTTGTTACTCTGCTGTCATCCCTGCTAGTTTCTCCTTTCAATCAATTTTGGTCAAATTCTCTGTCATGCCTCTGTAATTCCTTTTACTCCACTGTAATAAAGATACATCTGACTTTATCTTTTCCTTCACAAATTGCAAGGTGAATTCTATCATATTATGATTGCTGCCTCCTAAGGCCTCCTTTACCTTTAGCTCCCTCAACATATTTGGTTCATTACACAACGTCCAATCCAAAATAGCTGATCCTATAGTGGGTTCAACCACAAGCCTCCCTGAAAAGTCATCTTGTAGAATTCTACAAATTCTCTCTTTTGGCATTTAACACCAACTTGACTTTCCCAATTTGAACTTTTGAAATCCCTCATGACTATTGTAGCATTGTCCTTTTGACATGACTTTTTTACTTCCCATTGTAATTTGTAGCCTACATTCTGGGTACTGTTTAGGGGCATATACAGTATGAAACTCCCATCAGGGTCATTTTACCCTGGCAGTTCCTTAAATCTATCCAGAATGATTCTACATCTTCTGATCCTATTTCACCTCTTTTTAAGGATTTGATTTTATTTTTTACCAACAGAGCCGCATCACCCTCTCTACCTACCTGACTGTCCTTTTGATTTTCTACTGGAGTGGTAAATGAATTTGAGCATTGTGCCATGAGACAGACATACAAATATACTAATTAGGAACTGGAAAGGCTACTGAGCACCTTGAGAGATCTGTACTATTCAATGAAATCATGGCTGATCTGACTAAAACCTGAATTCCACACTTGTGTTTATCTTTGGAAATCTTTCATCTTCTTGCTAATAAAGAATTTTTCTAAATCAACCTTACAAAATATCAAAGACTCTGCTAAAATGCTTGAAAGCAAAAGAGTGTTAATAATTTATGTTGAAGAAGTTTTGTTCCTTTGTCCTTTATTCTTATTCTGATGGATTTTTCAACATGAAACAACCAATCCATTTAATGCTTCCATTGGCCAACGGTTTGATGCACTTCCACCTTGACACCACTTTCACCTCACCTTTGGATTTAATTGTTTAGTCTATGTTTGTATGGAAGTGAGGATGTGTACAGGAATAAGATAGATTGGCTGGTTGTGTGATGTGGTAACAACAATCTCGCACTTAACATCAGTGACTGCAAGGAATTGATTGTGGACTTTAGAAAGGAGAAATTGGGAGAAAACACACCAATCTTCATTGAAGGGTCACGGATAGAAAAGGTGAGCAGCTTCAATATTCTTGGAAATTAACAACTCAGGGGATTATGTTTATCGGCCCAAAAGATAGATGAAATTACAAAGAAGGCATGCAAGCAGTTCTACTTCATTAGGAGTCTAAGGAGATTCAAAGACTCTTAGAAATTTCTATTGATGTGTAGTGAAGAGCTTACTGACTGGTATGGAGGCTCCATTGCACACGATCCCAAGAGATTACAGGGGATAGTAGACTCAACCAGCTGGGTCATGGAAACAATCCCCCCCCCCCCCATTATTGTAGGCATTCTTAAAAGGGAGAGCCTCAAGACCGTGGAATCAACCATTACGGATCTTAACTATCCAGGATATGGCCACTTCTTGTTACAACCATCAGGAAAGAGCTTGAAGACCGATATTCAATGATCTTGGAACAGTTTTTTGCCCTTCGCAATCAGATTTCTGAATGGTCCATAAACCCATGTATACCACCTCATTATGACTTTATTTTGCACAATTAATTTTTTTTGTAAGTTGTAGATTATGTTTTTGCACTGTACTGCTGCCACAAAACAACAGCATACAAAAATGATAATTTTAAATCTGAATCTGAGGTGAATGTTTATTGCAACTACAATCTATAGACCAGCTGATAATTTGGAATAGGGATGTGTATTATGAGAAGGAAAATTAATAATGAAAATAATGGCGAAGAGACCTGATATCATCTTTATTTCTGGTATCTATGTTTGTCTTGTCTATGTTCTTGGGATATTTATCTATGTTAAAGGCACTGTATTTATGAAGGTTCTTGGGAAATAAAAACAGAAAATGCTGGAAAAATTCAGTGAGTAAATCGGCATGTGTGGAAAGAGAAAGATTTTACTGCTGTGCAATGCATATTAAAGAAATATGATAGTTTATAATTTGGCTGAACAAAGACCTGAAATACAATTTGAAAGAATGCAGGCTTATAGGTTTTTGTTTGAGTGTTGTAACCAAGTGGAGAAGGTTTGGAAATATGCAACTAGGCCATTAAGATTAGACAACCTGGCATCATGAAGCCCCCCACTTCTCACACAAAGTCACATGATTTCCACGGTGGAACTACAAAGAAAGAAAACCAATCTACAACTTCAGTTCAACACTTGCGGAATAGTTTTCTGAACCAACATGTTGAGGAACCAACTAGGGAGCAGGCCATTCCAGACTGGGTATTCAGCAATGAGGAAGGGTTAGTTAGCAATCTTGTCGTGCAAGGCCCCTTGGGTAAGAGTGACCATATTACGGTGGAATTCTTCATTAATATGGAGAGTGATATAGTTAATTCAGAAACAAAGGTTCTGAACTTAACGAAGGGTAACTCTGAAGGTATGAGACGTGAATTAGCTAAGATAGACTGGCAAATGATACTTAAAGGGTTGACGGTGGATATGCAATGGCAAGCATTTAAAGATTGCATGGATGAACTACAACAATTGTTCATTCCAGTTTGGCAAAAGAATAAACCAGGGAAGGCAGTGCACCCATGGCTGACAAGGGAAATTAGGGATAGTGTCAATTCCAAAGAAGGAACATACAAATTAGCCAGAAAAAGCGGCACACCTGAGGACTGGGAGAAATTCAGAGTCCAGCAGAGGAGGACAAAGGGCTTAATTAGGAAAGGGAAAAAAGATTATGAGAGAAAGCTGGCACGGAACATAAAAACTGACTGTAAAAGCTTTTATAGATATGTGAAAAGAAAAAGATTGGTTAAGTCAAATGTAGGTCCCTTACAGTCAGAAACAGGTGAATTGATCATGGGGAACAAGGACATGGCAGACCAGTTGAATAACTACTTTGGTTCTGTCTTCACTAAGGAGGACATAAATAATATTCCGGAAATAGTAGGGGATCGAGGGTCTAGTGAGATGGAGGAACTGAGGGAAATACATGTTAGTAGGGAAGTGGTGTTAGGTAAATTGAGATATTGAAGGCAGATAAATCCCCAGGACCAGATGGACTGCATCCCAGAGTGCTTAAGGAAGTAGCCCAAGAAATAGTGGATGCATTAGTGATAATTTTTCAAAACTCATTAGATTCTGGATTAGTTCCTGAGGTTTGGAAGGTGGCTAATGTAACCCCGCTTTTCAAAAAAGGAGCGAGAAAGAAACCGGGGAATTATAGACTGGTAAGCCTGACATGGGTGGTGGGGAAGATGCTAGAGTCAGTTATCAAAGATGTGATAACAGCACATTTGGAAAGCAGTGAAATCATTGGACAAAGTCAGCATGGATTTGTGAAAGGAAAATCTTGTCTGACGAATCTCATAGAATTTTTTGAGGATGTAACTAGTAGAGTGAATAGGAGAGAACCAGTGGATGTGGTATATTTGGATTTTCAAAAGGCTTTTGACAAGGTCCCACACAGGAGATTAGTGTGCAAATTTAAAGCACACGGTATTGGGGGTATGGTATTGATGTGGATGGAGAATTGGTTGGCAGACAGGAAGCAAAGAGTGGGAATAAACGGGACCTTTTCAGAATGGCAGGCAGTGACTAGTGGGGTACTGCAAGGCTCAGTGCTGGGACCCCAGTTGTTTACAATATATATTAATGACTTAAATGAGGGAATTAAATGCAGCATCTCCAAGTTTGCAGATGACACGAAGCTGGGCAGCAGTGTTAGCTGTGAGGAGGATGCTAAGAGGATGCAGGATAACTTGGATAGGTTAGGTGAGTGGGCAAATTCATGACAGATGCAATTTAATGTGGATAAATGTGAGGTTATCCACTTTGGTGGCAAGGACGGGAAAACAGATTATTATCTGAATGGTGGCCGATTAGGAAAAGGGGAGGTGCAATGAGAGCTGGGTGTCATTGTACACCAGTCATTGAAAGTGGGCATGCAGGTACAGCAGGTGGTGAAAAAGGCGAATGGTATGCTGGCATTCATAGCAAGGGGATCCGAGTACAGGAGCAGGAAGTTGTACAAGGCCGTGGTGAGACCACACCTAGAGTACTGTGTGCAGTTTTGGTCCCCTAATTTGAGGAAAGACATTCTTGCCATAGAGGGGGTACAAAGAAGGTTCACCAGATTGATTCTTGGCATGGCAGGACTTTCATATGATGAAAGACTGGATCGACTAGGCTTATACTCTCTGGAATTTAGAAGCTTGAGGGGGGATCTGATTGAAACGAATAAAATTCTGAAGGGATTGGACAGGCTAGATGCAGGAAGGTTGTTCCCGATGTTGGGGAAGTCCAGGACGAGGGCTCACAGATTGAAGATAAAAGGGGAGCCTTTTAGGACCAAGATGAGGAAAAACTTCTTCACACAGAGAGTGGTGAATCTGTGGAATTCTCTGCCACAGGAAACAGTTGAGGCCAGTTCATCGGCTATATTTAAGAGGGAGTTAGATATGGCCCTTGTGGTTAAAGGGATCAGGGGATATAGAGTTCTGAGTTGGATGATCAGCCACGATCGTACTGAATGGCGATGCAGGCTCGAAGGGCCGAATGGCCTACTCCTGCGCCTATTTTCTATGTTTCTATGTTTCTTTAACTCATGAATTTTTGGTACAACTGCCTCACATCTCCAGCAATCTGGGTCCAACCGAAACCTCTGCTGCCATTTGTATGGAGTGCTCATGAGCTCCTTATAGTTCCAGGGTCCTGCTGGATGTTATGATTTCCTCCTATGCACCAAAGACACTATAGGGGCTAATTAGCTGCTGTAAGTCACTCCCAGTAAAGATGATGGTCAGAGAAAAATGGTATTTCAATGGGCAAGTGTGAAAAAGGTGGTTAAGCAAAATGTATGGATTTTATTGGATAGCTCTGAGATGTGGTGGCATAGGCTTGGTGGGTGAAGTGCATATACTTGTTTCCAGAGAAACTGGCTGAAAAAGTAATATTGGTAACTGAAATATTCTGGGTTTTCATCCTTTGTGTTTAGGATTTTGGATGTTATTGACTTAGGCCAAACAGTTGCAGTCAGGCATGAGGCATCCTCATCAAGAAGGGTGATCAGTAGAGAGAATTAACAAGAGAATTATCTTGGATCACATTTATGGCAATCTAATCACACAATACCACAGGCAGATGTTTGAAGTCTTTTTTTATACAAGATATTAAAATAAATACAGCTCTAAATAGTCAATTACAGAAGGTGCATTATGTGTAGAATGTATTTTCAGATTAGAGTTGCTATACCATTCTTTCTGTGAAGAATAATAGAAACATTTATGGGACTGTCCATTGAGGCATAGAAAGTTAGCATTCAAACAAAATCTAATTTGTTTTTCATCTGTGAAATATAGAAATAACAGCTATATTTTGCAAGTTGCTTAATATGTAAAGATTTTTCACATTACATGTTTGATGAATGATCCACTATCTCCATTTGATTTCAGTTAAACTATGTTTTATTTTGTGCTTCTTATAGTGCAAAACATTGAACACACATTTATCATGTGTGGTCTGTCACTTCTATTGTGATTCTCTGAGTACTAAATTTGTCATGTTAATACTTGTGGGGATTGTAATTAAATGGGGAAGGCCCAAAATGCTGAGATAGTAATAGTGAATAACACACACAACTGCGTTCTGACAAGAGGCCATTCACCTGAAACTTTAATGCAGGGTTTTGACCTGAAAGATAAACAATTTCTTTCCTCCCACAATGATGCTCGATTCCAGCAAAATGTTTGTTGCACCTGACACTTCACACTATTTCTCTCTCCAAGGATGCTGCCTGATATTCCGACTAGTTCTGGCATTATCCAATTTTTTTGGTGTTATTTTCATATTCACATAACCATTGTGTTTGTTCTCCAAAGAGCAATAATTTTCAAAATATAGTTTGAAAAAACTTCCTTTGAAATATATTGAAATACATCAAAAGGGCATTAGAAAACAGAGTTTGACACTAAACCACATTACAAGATACCAGGAAAGATGCAGGAAAAGAAGGAATGTATGTATTTATAAACAAGTTTAAACCATTCTAAAATGTTTTACAATTAACTAATTTGGCTTACAGATAATTGCTATAACTGAGAAAAGGTGACTAAAAGATTGGCCAAAGACTTGATTTTACAAAGGAGAAAGCAGCAGAGAAAGTAATGAATTTGAGGGAACATTAAGGTCTCTGCAAGGCACAATTGCCAATGGTACTAAAATTAAAAATGAGGTATCAACAACAGGAATTGGAACAGCACTGAGAAGATGAATAGCTTGTAGAGCTGGAGCAGGCCTTTGCAGTAGAGAACATTCAGGTCATGTAATGAATGAGCACAACAAATGGCATGGAGGTATTTGCATACATTCAATCATTTGTTACTGCAAACTATGACCAGAAATGCTTCAGTCTTCAGCAACACACACAAATGCTGGAATAACTCAGCAGGTCAGGCAGCACTGATGGAAATGAATAAACAGTTGACATTTCAGATCGAGATCCTTCTTCAGGACTGGAAAGGAAGAGGAAAGATGACAGAATACAAAGATGGGGGGAAGCGAAGGAGGATGGCTAGAAGTTGATAGATGAAGCC
Source organism: Mobula birostris (assembly GCF_030028105.1). Classification (NCBI taxonomy): domain Eukaryota; kingdom Metazoa; phylum Chordata; class Chondrichthyes; order Myliobatiformes; family Myliobatidae; genus Mobula; species Mobula birostris. Next base: position 22,706,976 of record NC_092373.1, on the reverse strand, counting down.
AGGTGGGTGAAAAAAGTAAACGGTTGAAGAAAAAGGAATCTGATTGGAGAAGAGAGTGGACCATGGAGAAAAGGAAGAAGTAGCAGACTCAGGAGAGGTGACAGGCAGGTGAGAAAAGGTAAGAGACCAGAGTGGGGAATAGTAGAAGGGAGGTGGGAGAGGTGGAAAAATTTTCTTTACTGGAAAGAGCAATCAATATTCATGCCATCAGGTTGGAGGATACCCATATAGAATATAAGGTGTTGCTCCTCCACCCTGAGGGTGGCCTCATCTTGGCACAAGAGGAGGTCATGGACCGGCATGTCACACGGGACTTGGAATTGGAAATAAAATTTTTGGCCACTGGGAAATTCCATATTTGGTGAATGGAGTGAAGGTACTTGATGAAGCGATTCCCCAATTCATGATGTGTTTCACCAGTGTAGAGGTGGCTGCATTGGGAGCACCGGACACAATAGACGACCTCAGCAGATTTGCAGGTGAAGTGTTGCCTCACCTGGAAGGATTGTTTGGAGCCCTGAATGGAGATGAGGGAGGCAGTGAATTAGCAGGTATAGTACTGTGGCCACTTGCAGGGATAAATACCTGGAGGGATGAGTAGATGAGGGAATCATGGAGGGAGCGATGCCTGCGGAAGTTGATGGGGGGGGGAGAAGGTAAAGATTTGTTGATGGTAGGATCCCTTTGGAGAAGGCAGATGTTGTGGAGAATGATGTGTTCGAAGCGGAAGATCATGGAGTGGTTGGAATGGACAAGAAGAGCTAAGGTACCGGTGACCCCTGTTTCCATCCAGGGGGTCAGTGTGGACATGGTGGAGGATTACAAATACCTGGGGATACGAATTGACAATAAATTGGACTGGTCTAAGAACACTGAAGTTGTCTACAAAAAGGGTCAGAGCCGTCTCTATTTCCTGAGGAGACTGAGGTCCTTTAACATCTGCCGGATGATGCTGAGGATGTTTTACGAGTCTGTGGTGACCAGTGCTATCATGTTTGCTGTTGTGTGCTGGGGCAGCAGGCTGAGTGTAGCAGACACCAACAGAATCAACAAACTCATTCGTAAGGCCAGTGATGTTGTGGGAATGGAACTGGACTCTCTCATGGTGGTGTCTGAAAAGAGGATGCTGTCTAAGTTGCATGCCATCTTGGTCAATGTCTCCCATCCACTACATAGTGTACTGGTTGGGCACAGGAGTATATTTAGCCAGAGACTTATTCCTCCGAGATGCAGCACAGAGCGTCATAGGAAGTCATTCCTGCCTGTGGCCATCAAACTTTACAACTCTTCCCTTGGAGGGTCAGACACCCTGAGCCGATAGGCTGGTCCTGGACTTATTTCATAATTTACTTGCATAATTTACATATTACTATTTAACTATTTATGGTTCGATTACTATTTATTATTTATGGTGCAACTGTAACGAAAACCAATTCCCCCCAGGATCAATAAAGTATGACTATGACTGAGAACATCACTGTGAAGGCAGTGGAAAGATGGGGGGGAGCATGAATGTACAGGAAATGGAGGAGATGCAGATGAGAGCAGCACCAAAGGTGGAGGAAGAGAACCTCCTTCTTTGAAGAAGGAGAACACCTCTGATGACCTGAAAAGGAAAACCACATCCTAGGAACAGATGTGGTGAAGTCAAAGGAAATGAGAAAAGGGAATAGCATTTTTACAGGAGAAAGTTTGCGAAGAGGAATAGTCAAAAATAACCCATGGGAATCAGTTCAATCTTTGTCATTTTGTGCAAATCACAATTATATGCAATACATTTAAAAGCTTTGAAACTAAATTGCAGCATACTTAAAAACGCTACAATTTTCAATTCAATTTCTATCCTGGTATACGAAAGCCAAAAGCAGCAGATGTTGGAAATCTGAACTAAAAGCAGGTCATGCAAAAATTCTGCAGAGACTTTGAAAGGTCATTGACCAAAACATTAACTATGCATCTCTCTCCACATTTGCTCCTGTCCTGCTGTATTTTTTGCAGCATTTACTGCTTTCATTCCTAGATAGATACATTCCCTTTGAGGCAGTGCAATGAATTAAAGGATCAAGCAATTGGAAAACATTCTCGTCCAGTTAATCAGATTCCCTAGCTCTTTTCTCAAAATCCTGCAATTCTTCTTCCATATCCATTTGGTTCCCATTTGAAAGTAATGATCATATTTACTTACACTAGCCTTTCAGCCATTAAATTCCAGATCATGATTCTTTGCTGCATGAAAGGTCCATCAGACTGAATCTTGGGATGAAAGGGATAAGAAGTGATTGCTTATTTAGCTTATATTCTCTGGAGGTTAGATGAATGAATGACGATCATATTGAAGACTATAAAATTGTATTTGGGCCAGGCAAGACAGATTCTGAGAAGCCCTGTGAAGTCATAGTAGAAAAATTTAGTACAAGTGATCATTGTCTAAGTCTAAGAGGTAGGAGAATAAAACTCCAACTCATTGTACATAAGTTTCTTGTACTTTCACTTCATTCAAGGGACGTGCGATAAGTGAAAGTCTTGTGAATGACATTTTCATTTAGTAAATAAATAAAATGATTAACAACATCAAGAGCGTCACGAAAACAATAAGCTTCCCTAAAACATCTGAAATTCCTCAGAAGAGAGGAGATCAGGTGAATGAACCAGTTCACATTGTTGATATAAGCAAGGTTTATGCTTCCAGAAATAATACCATATCTACTGCTAAGATATTGCTGAGGACAGATATTTACAACATGATGGAACTAATCACGTTTATTGTTCTGAACCTGCTGATGTTGCTTTACTATGTTGCTGTCAAAGTGAACTTTGCCTTCAACCTTTCTGGGAATGAAAAGGTTGAGGTGAAATTATTTGATATATAATCTTGAGGTATGGACTAATAAACCGGAGCTATTAGGAATTAATTAAATAACCTGGAAATAAAAAGAAGACATCGGTAATGATGATTATGAACTGCAAGATTGTTGTGAAAACCAATTCCTTCAAATAAATTAATTCCCTCAAATAAAGTAAATCGTTCCTAACTTTGTCTGTTTGTGACACCAGATCTAAAATAGGTTAGATTTTAGCAGCCTAAGAAACTCTTCAGTTGCAACAAAATCCAGAGGAATGAATTCAGATGGGCCACAGCCTTCAGCAAAGGTACTGGATTTGAACTTGGATGGCAAAAGTGTTACTTAAACTTCTAGGGCCTTTGTCACAAATATCTGGGTACCTGCATTTTGATTGGAAGCACTATCCCGCAGACCATCCAAGCAACAGCCTAATGCAGTTCAGTCGTAAAAGCACAACTTTCAGCAAGTGTTCCAGTTTTCTTCATCATGATCCTTGGATAGGTTCAGAGTCCAGTGCAGTAGAACTACTGTTAGTCACAGTATAATAATACATTAGTTACAAGGAGATAGGGTGACATTCCTCAAGATTGACTTTGGATTCTATTCAGTCTGATGAAAACATTAAACTTAAGTAAGCTTCCTGCTGATTTTCACCTACTGTTTTCCCTCAGCTGATGAATTAGTTCTCTTGTATGTTGCGTAATACTTGGGGAAGCACTGAATATACTATATGTAATGGTACTTAAATGGGACTAAAGTGATTCAGCTGTCCTATCACTGATCTAACTGTTTGAATGGAACAATGGCTATTTAGAGCATAAGCCTATTTCACCATCTCCCCATTGATTATATGTGCTCCAGATTTATTTGTTCCTGAGTGGACTGCTAGGAGTGACAAGTCTTTACAGAGACAAAGTTACATTTCACATGGAGGATAAAGTTTTGTCTTCACAATTCCACTGTACTAGTTGAGATAGATTCAGGCAAAACTACCAGTTTAAAATCGGACATCTATGAGGGATGATGAGATTATCAGTGGCAGCAGATTTGCATTTTACCACAATCTTTAATGTCATAACCTGACAAATTTCTCAGTCTGCCAATACTAAATTTCAAAAGCTCAAAATACATTTATTATCAAAATATGCATAAATTATACAATCTTGAGATTTGTCTTCTTACAAGCAGCAACAAAATAAGAAACCTGAAAGAACCCATACAAAAAAAAGACAAACAAACTCCCAACATGCAGAGGTAGGAAAAGGCACATCATGCAAACAATAAAAGCATTCAGAATTAAAGTTAGTCTGTAGACTCCAAGTCCAGAGCAGCCAGAGCAGGCCCACAGCCTCAGCCTCAGTTCATCACGCAGTGGGACAAATTGTTGCAAAGCTTGCAGACACAAATCCTGGAGCAGCTGGAGCAGACCACAGCCTCAGGCTCAGTGCCATGGGAGTGGAATAAACAGCAGGCAGAAACAGAGCAACCCTTGCTTCTGGTCGCGACACCTTGCCTTTTCAGTCCATCTGGCCCAGCGTTTGATTCGTCCAAACAATGGGTCATTCCCCACACTAGGACCCAGGCCATGCTGCATCTATACTCTCTGGGCCTGGACCTTGCCACCATGTTCGTGACTCTTCCAAATTGGCCCAGTGCTTAGGTTGATCTAATCTCTCTCTAGGTTTAGGTGAAAGGGCTCTGAAACTCTTCTGCTCTGACTTGCTCTGTTTCACATGCCCTGACTCCATCTTGACATGTCTTAACCTCACTCTGACTACTTCTCCTTGAACATGCCTCGACTACACTCCGATGTTGCATTGCACCAGCACACCTTGATCCTTGATTCCTCCTCGCCTAAGCTCGCCTCTTCATTATTTGCAATGTGGTGAATTTTTGTCACAATTTTCCACAGCAGACGTGTTATTAATAAAGTATTTAGTTGGATTTCTTGCTTTATGAACCATCAGTAAGTTGTTGCCAATCTTCAGTAGTGCCTTGTTAAACCATCAAAATAAGGCAATAATTAGTCAGTGAAGAATGGAGAAGACTTTCTAGGCAAGTTATTCCAGTGCAGCCACAATGCTAGCATCTACCAGGCTATGCAGAATAACACACGAAAATGCTGGAGGAACTCAGCAGGTCAGGCAGCATCAATGGACATGAATAAACAGTCGACGTTTCAGCCGAGACCCTTCATCAGGACACTTCACTCTTCATAGGTTATGTAGAATATTGCCCAAGTTTATCTTGCTACAAAAAAAAGATTGAATACTCCCTGCTATTGAACTGTATCTCTAAATAAAGAAAGGGCCACCAATTGGTATCTCCTCACTAATAATAAAATCATTGATGTTCAGTTTGAATTTTGCCAAATCATTGAGCTCCAGGTCCCATTAAATTTTAATGATTAAAGCCTTGTCCAAAGATAAACAAAATAGCTGACTTCCAGAGGTAAGTTGAGAGTGATTGCTCTTGACCTCAAAGTAGTATTTGACTGATTGCAGCATCAAGGAGCCCTGATAAAACTGAAGTTAATGAAAATCAAGAGGAAGGTTCTCCATTGGCTAGAGTCACACCTTACACAAAAGAAGTTGATTGTCATTGTTGCAGATCTATCAGAACATTGCAGCAGTTAGTTTACTTTAGCACACATGAAAGCTTACAATTGAAGCTTATATTTGTCTGAAGTCTGTTTTTAAGTAATGGAAAATGCTTCTGTAAAATGTGTTCTTGTGCTTTTGGAACATGATATGAGCAATTCTTTAAGTTGTTAATAGAGCAGTAATTGTGAGTTACTCAAAAAGTTCTGGCATAATTTACCACTAGTATTAAATAAATGAGAGCGAAGTCTGCCAAGAAAAAACTTTCTCAATGGCGCATGCCATAATTAATATTTAAATCAATGAGCGGATTCAGAAAATGGACCAGGATGTGAATTGTTGATGTCTGTTGGTCCATTTATACTACCATGAAGTTTTTCTTAAGCATGTTTAGTCTACCTGTTATTTTTAATAGGATGCCGGATTTTTACTTTTATCTTTCATTGAATTCACTGCAGAAGGTGAGTAATGAATCTCTCTAAATATGTGCAAAAAATAGCAGGAAATAAAGTTGGGTTTCATTCCTGCTTGGAGAAGATTATTAGAGATTCTAAAAGTTCAAAATTCAGATTTTTGTCTTATTGTTCTAACTTCCAATTTATTTTTGTTCTCTCAGTCATTAATTCTGTCATTCTGTTTTTTTAAATTTTATTTTTGACACATGAATTGATTCTATTTCATTCACTCTGATTCATTGGCCTTCTCCTTAATGTCTGTTTATTTCCCAGTCCTTAAGGCTATGCAGTGGCCTCCCTGTTTTTCACCAAATTTCCAATTACTCATTAATTGAGCCCTCTTTATACAGTCAGTGGGTTATTTTGCTAAATATATGTTGAGCCCCAGAATGTAGAGACAATTTTGTTTGCTCTGAGTATCATAGTTCAGCATAATTATCCCAATTATCTTGTTGCGTTTGGTCAAAAGGCTATAAGGTTTACATCCCATTTTCAATAGCCATTGAGACAAGAATGGGACAAACCCAATGAAATTTATTTTTGTAGGCAAACATCATCTCAATCATCAAAAAGGAAAGCATTGTGAGTTGCTTTGTAATTAAGTTAGTGTAAAATTGAGCATTGTTGATTTAGAAACATCAATTTTTCAAGTCCTTTAACAGACTTTATACCAAGCTCTGACAAAGGAAAGAGGAGATAGAGTGAAGTTTCAAGGCTCTACTCAAAGCCTTCTTGAAGTGATGCAACATCCTAATTATCACTAGGGAATTTCTGGCACATGACTATGCTAATTAAATAAGTAGTATTTAGCATGGCATTGAGAACCTCTAGTCTATGCACTGAGAGCATGCAAAAGCCTGCTGTAAGAGTCATGAGGAATGCATTGCCTCACAAACTACCTTCTGCCTGTCTCATCTCCTGCTCTATATTTGGAAGTGCCAGCAATTAACCTGATCAGTCACATCAGGCAGAAACAAATGATCCTTGATCATGAAGGATTGCCCAAGAAGAAGACCTATCTAAAATGAACAATAGGTAAAAAATCAACCAATCAAAAAGGCCAATCATGAAAACAGAAAGGGTTGGAGATATGAAACAAGACAGCAGAGGATGCTAATATGATTGAAAGATTGCTGGCTTGAAATATTAACTGTTCTTTTCTCCATATACGTTGCAGAGTATTTCCAGTATCTTCTGTTTTGTTGCAGATTTCAGATGTCCAACAACCACAATATCTTGTTCTTTGTAGAATTGATTAGCATTTATCTAAGGTTCAAAGGTTTATTTATTATCAAAGTACACAACTCTAAAATTCTGCTTTTCCAGATAGCTGAAAATGATAATATACATGGGATATGACAAATACTTGGGAATCATTTAATGTATCAAAAAGAAAAATTGCCACCACTATTGAGTTAGCAAATAGTTGACTCAGTGTACAGCATTTACAATATATATTTCAGGCAGATCTAGAGCAACCAGTGAGTCATAGATAAAACTGTAGCTACCCTATGTGGAACTTGGAATGCAAACCTCCCATTGAGCATAATTTAGGAAATGGAGAATTCACTGACTTTTAATGCTTCACATAATCAAAGTTCACCAAGCATTATTAGATCAGTGCATGAAACATGCATCTTTCCACCGCAATTTTGCCTCTTGATTGTTGGACTTAATAATTTGAGGCCATTAACCCTCATGCACAAATCTTGCCTTGATTTTCACAAGTCTTGGTATATGACTGCTATATTTCACTCCCAAGTTTTACTGCTAGGAGAATTTTCTTAGTAATTATGTTCTGACAATTTTCAGGGTAAATATGTCCATTAATATCAAATGAAACATTTTGGGAGAAAGTTATTAATTATTTGTATGATAGGTCATGTTTTGATAATGGTAAAGACAAATGATGTGATTGAAAAAAAGTATTTTGAACAAATATGTAAGAAGGCATTCAACAATTTAATTGCCATTTCAAGCATCTTAAAATTGTTATTTTAAGCATCCTGGCAGCAGGGGGTTATTATTTCACGTACTTAACTATAGTTGTACAGACAATGCACCAACCCAGGAACATTAACATTTTTGCTTTCATTTTGCAATGCTCATTTAGTTTACATTTAATTTATATGTTATATATATTTTATTTATTCATTTACGGGATGTGGGCGTTGCCAGCTAAACCAGCAATTATTGCCCATCCCTAGTTGCCCTTGAGAAGGTGGTGATGAGCTGCCATCTTGAACCACTGCAGTCCCTGAGGTGTAGGTACACCACAGCACTGTTAGGGAGGGAATTCAATGATTTTGACCCAGCAACAATGAAGGAACAATCATATGTTTCCAAGTCAGGATGGTGAATGACTCGGTGGGGGATTTCCAAGTGGTGATGTTCCCAGGAATCTGTTGTTCTCATCCTTCTAGATGGTAGTGGTCATGGGTCTGGACGGTGGAGGAAGCTGTCCCGGAGCCTGTTGGTCCTGGCTTTTATGCTGCAGTACCGTTTCCTGGATGGTAGCAGCTGGAATAGATTGTGGTTGGGGTGACTCGGGTCCCCAATGATCCTTCGGGACCTTTTTTCACACCTGTCCTTGTAAATGTCCTGAATCGTGGGAAATTCACAACTTCAGATGCACTGGGCAGTCCGCACCACTCTGTGCAGAATCCTGCGATTGAAGGAGGTACAGTTTCCATACCAGGCAGTGATGCAGCCAGTCAGGATGCTCTCAATTGTGCCCCTGTAGAAAGTTCTTAGGATTTGGGAGCCCATACCAAACTTCCTCAAATGTCTGAGGTGAAAGAAGCACTGCTGAGCCTTTTTCACCATACAGCTGGTGCGTACAGACCACGTGAGGTCCTCAGTGATGTGGATGCCAAGGAATTTAAAGCTGTTTATCCTCTCAACTCCAGATCCATTGATGTCAATAGGGTTTAGCCCATCTCCATTCATCCTGCAATCCACAACCAGCTCCTTTGTTTTTGTGACAGTGAGGGAGAGGTTGTTTTCTTGACACTATTGTGTCAGAGAGATGAATTCTTCCCTGTAGGCCACCTTGTTATTGTTTGAGATTAGGCCAATCAATTGAGTGTCATCAGCAAATTTAATTAGCAGATTAGAGCTGTGGGTGGTGACACAGTCATGGGTATACAGGGAGTAAAGGAGGTGACTTAGTACACATCCCTGAGGGCCTCCTGTGTTGAGAGTCAGAGAGGTGGACATGAGGGAGCACACTCTTACCACCTGACGGCGATCTGACAGGAAGTCCAGGATCCAGCTGCACAAGGCAGGGTGAAGGCTGAGGTCTCTAGCTTCTTGTTGAGCCTGAATGGAATTATGGTGTTGAATGCTGAACTGTAGTCCAAGAACAGCATTTTCACAGAAGCATCCTTCTCCAGATGTGTAGTGACGGTATGTAGAGCAGTGGCTATTGCATCGTCTGTTGATCAGTTTTGTCAGTAAGTGAATTGTAGGGGGTCCAATTTGGGTGGTAGCAAGCTGCAGATGAAATCCTTGACCAGCCTCTCAAAGCATTTGCTTATTAGTGAACTGAATGTGACAGAACATTCAGGCATGTTACCATAGTCTTTTTTGGTACAGGGACAATGGTGGATAATTTGAAGCAGGAGGGCACTCTACACTGGGAGAGGGAGAGATTAAAAATGTTAGTAAACACACCTGCCAGTTGTGCTGTGCACATCCTAAGAACTCACCCTGGGATGCTGTCCAGTCCTGCAGCCTTGCGACTGTCCAGTCATTGGAAACATCTGTATACCTCAGCCTTAGAGATGACCAGGTTGCAGGTTGTAGTGGCGGCTTTCCTCGGAGGCTTGGAATTTGCAACATCGAACCAAGTGTAAAAGTGATTGAGCTCAACTGCGAGAGAGGCCGTGATGTTGGCGGCATCACTGCATTTGGCTTTGAAGTCTGCAATAGTATGCAACCCTCACCACAAGTCACGTGTGCTATTCATTGTGAATCTTGATTCAAACTTGTCCCTGTATTGTTTTGCAGCCTTGGTAGCTTTGTGCAGATCATAGCTACTTTTCTTGAGCTCTTACGGATTGCCAGCAATGTAAGCTCTATGTTGCGCGGTCATTGCTGTTAGCACGGAACTATCGATCCAGGGTTTCTGGTTCAGAAAGACCCTGACCGACTTCTGGGGGACAACATTGTCGATGCACTTCTAGATGAAGCACATGTGTCCATCTGTGAACTCAGAGAAATCCTCATCATGGAAGACATTCCAGTCGAAATCATCGAAGCAGTGCTGCAGCATGGAGGCCGACTGGTCGGACCAACAGTGGATGGTTTTAACTATGGTCATCTCTTGTTTCAGCTTCTGCATTGGCAAAAGCAGGATCGAAGAGTGGTCTGATTTTCCAAAAGCTGGGTGAAGGAGAGCTTTGTAAGCATTGCAGAAGGGAGTGTAGCAGTGGTCAAGTGTCTTATCTCCATGAGTGCTCACCTGGACGTGCTGACAAAACTTTGGAGAGACTTTGGTTAGTGATGTACTATTAAAGTCACCAGTGATGATGGAGGCAGCCTCTGGGTGTGCAGTCCCCAGTGTGTTGACGGTCTTGTACAGTTCCTTGAGATCCAGGTCAGTATCAGCCTGCAGTGGAATGTACACCGCTGTGATGATAACAGCCGTGAACCCCTAGGCAGCCAGTAGGGTCTGCACAGCAGCACCAGGTATCCCAGGTCTGGGGAACAAAATGATTTGAGGGCATGCACATTCTGGGGGTCGCAACAAGCATTGTTGACCATGAGGCATTCCCCTCCTCCGTTACTCTTCCCAGAGAGGTTTTTTGACCTGTCTGCCTGGAACAGAGAGAACCCAAAGGTTTCAATAGCATTGTCCAGTATCTCCTCTGTCAACTGTAAACTATCTTTAAAGTTTAAAAACATGCATCCTTTTTTTTACTACAGATACCTGATAGCATCTAGCAATGCAGTACTTGCTCTGCTATCAGTGTGCAGTCAAGACTGTCGTATGTAGTACATTTCAGTAAGAAGAGCCTCATTGAAATAGAGTGCGGCTCCCACACTGTTCTGCATGGAGATTCAGGTAGTAGAATGTGCAAGGAAATTGTTAATTTCTCAACAGGTGTATCTCTCAGATCTGAGCTGACTTCTTCCTTCCTCTTCCTAATCTAGGATCCTGCCCTTCTCCATGTGCATCCTATTCATTCGCCGTTTCACGCTTTATCCCAAGAAAAGTGCTACCTTCCTATTCAGGTCTCTCCCCTGAACCTTTCCAGTCCTGATGGAGTCTCGGTCCAGAACATTGACAGCTTATTCCCCACCAAAGATGCTGCATTACCTCACAAACTACCAGCTGCCTGCCCCACCTCCTGCTCTGAATTTGCAAGTGCCAGCAATTGACCCCATCAGTCACATCAGCACCCACAAAACCGGGATAGAAGCAATTGATCCTTGATTGCAAAGGATTCCCCAAGTAGGAGAAGAGCTCTCTAAAATGAATAAAGGATAGATATCAGCCAATCATAAGAACAGAAAGGTTGGAAATATGAGGATGCTCATTACAGAATGCCTTTGTGGTTGAAAGCTTGCTGGCGTGAGACATTAACTATCCCTTCCTCAACATGTGCAGCAGATTATTTCCAGTATCTTCTGTTTTTATTTCAGATTTCAGATTTCTAGAAAACACAGTATTTTGTTTTTTTGTGGAATTGAAAAAATACCGCTTGACCTGCTGAGCACCTCCAGCATTTTGTGTGCCTTGCTCTGGAGTTCCATCATCTGCAGATTCTCTTGTGTTTACTTTCTAATACACTCAGGTCTGGGAACAACTGTTTCTTTTTTGCAGAAGCTTTAATGTCAGGATAAAGTCCATCCGCTTCTGCTGAATCACTTGTTGTATTCATAAGCAATGTCAAAGGCTCCCAAAGCATCAAACATCTGTATTATCACAGTAACACCCAGTAAAAAGCAATTAGCAACTAAGTAGACAGCAGTTTATGATGACTTTGAATAGAACCATTATAGGATCCTTCTTGCTGCTGAATGTGTGTTCAGCTGTGCAATGCTAGAAGGGATAGAAGGTAGGAACTGTGTTCTTTTAACCACCTGTTCCATGTTTATAACCTTTAACTGAAAAAAAGCATTTGAGCCATAGATGACACTAGTACAAACCCCGAGATGACCACTGGAACATAAAACCAAAAGATTCTCCTATGATAAAGAAAGTGTAGATTTGCTTTTCCATTATTTTTCTTTCATCAAAATTTGATGCTTCTCCTTGCTAGATGTTGGTGAACCCAAATGACTTGGATCATTCCAGAGTCAACACCACCGAAACAAGAGAGGTATTATTCTAAAACAACAAAAAGACAAAAGCAAGATATATTTGGTTTGAGTTATTGACTGCTATTTTCAATTGTTGTTTTCTTTTCAGAGAGAATTGGACAAACTTAAAAGGGAATTAATTTTGAAACAGTTTTTCTTACTTCTAATTCTTGCATTCTGTCGACTGCATGGAGTTTCTGAGTGTTACATGCTTTTAGTTATTGACATTGTATTTTCTGGACTCTACAGAAAATATAAACATACTTCACCAATTTAAAAAAGTATGTGAAATCTGCAGAACTGACTGAAACTTCTGTCGCTGTAGAGGCATTTTTGTGTGCTTGAAGACTCTTGCTTCAATACTTGTGCTTCCAAGTGCCCTTTTTTCTCATCTACACTACAGATAAGTTGGGATGACAATAACATATTCCTATGTAAATATTTACTCCTGACTTTATAATACAGGTGTGTTTGTAGACAACTCTGAATACTTATGAGTTCACTCTTTTGCTAAAACAGCCATATTTATACTGCAAGGTTGTTTCAGCAACTAAAGTGAGAAGGAAGTTACTAAAAAATTGGCCAGCAATTGCCCAATCCCATCTGGTCCTCATGCAAATCCTGTGGTGGTGTTATAATTATTTGCCAATTAATTAACTGTTTAAATGTAAGGGGAAGGGAAGATTCATTTCTTTAGGGTGCATGAGCACCAACACGCAATATTTGTATGAATGCAATCTGCAGCCAGAGTGATTCATGCATGTCTTATTCTTTAAAAAATAATTTGAGCATTTATCCTCCTATTTCTTTAAGCAGTTCATAGGAAGATCTACAACACCAGTAAATTATAACCTCTAGTTATGAGAAACATGACAGTGACCATGGTTTTGCATAATAGTGATTACTACTTCCTAGTTGTTTTTGCATTCACTGTTAATAGTCTCACCTCTGAGTTATGAGAAAATTTATCTTGGGATTACACTCTAGAAACCTGGGCATAAAAATTCAGAGACTTTGAGTGCAGTACTCTCAGTGTGTTTCAATTTTGGAGACATTCGTTGAACGAATGAGATGTTAAACCAAAGCCCCATAGACCTAAGGGAACTTCAATAATCAGGAAATTCTCCTCTGGCTAATATTGTCACTCAGTTATCATTGCTAAATCAGATCATCCAGTCATTATCACATTGCTCTTTGTGGGAGTTTGCAATGCACAGGATAGAATGGGTAATACTTTGGAACATTCTGAAAGCTGATAGAGTTGTCATATTATGAGCAATCTTTTGTTTTTTTTTCACTGTGATAAAATAAAAGGAATTCAAGAATCCAACATCTGAAAAATTTGACAGGTTTTATATCCTTTGAAAAGCTATAAGCGCTCAAGGGGATACAAATCACACAGAGGTGACCTGAATGAGGTGTGTAGAAATTGACATATGAAGGAATACCTGTTCTGATTGGAACGGCGGCTAGTTTCTTATTACATTGCAGATTACTGTTGAGTAATGATTTGCATTTATTCTAAAGTCAAGATTAGTGCTCAAGAATGATACCTTCAATATAAACAGATTTACAGATCTTGACATATCTTGTTTGTTCAGTTCATATTCACAGAAAAATCCATATACTATCAGCCAGGTACTACTTAACACTAATTTTACTAACTGCTTTTCTAATCTTTTAAGTTGTTACCAGTCTTCATATACAACAGGTGGCATATCTTCCATATGCAGAGTTTGCACTTACAATGTGTCAGTAAGGTCATTACTGCAGTGGTCAGCAGGACACCTTGTTATAAAGGCTTTCCTAGGGCCCAGCTGTACTAACAGTAGATCAAACGGCAGTTTTACGCTTTGACTGGGTTTCTAATGTCCTGGGAGTAATAGTCTCCACACTTGCATGCCTTTGAGCATCTTCAGAGAGTGAAGACATTTACCGTAACAGGAAACATTTTCATTCAATGAATATGCAGCTGCTGTTACTGCTGTTGATCCAAGTGCGGCTGCTGGCACTGTTGGTTCCGCTGTGCTTCAGTGATGTCACGCTGCTGCACATCACTAATTGTCTCCTTTTACAGAAGCTCCAAATGCTCTCTTGGCTTGCCAGTGTTTCCAGTGCTTAGCTGTCTCTCGCGCAGCTCCTTGCTTGCATTACCATTCACCTTAACCTTAGTTTTCTAATTCCAAAACATTTCACCTGCTCTAAAATATTAATAAAATTCAAAGTTCAAAGTAAATTTGGTATCAAAGTATGTATATTTCACTTTATATTACCTCACATTTAATTTTCTTGCAGGTTTTCACAGTAGAACTAAAAAATACAATAGAATCAATAGAAAACTACACATAAAGAGACAAACAGCCACTGTGCAAAATAAGTCAAATTGTGTAAATAAAAATAAATAAATAAATTAATAAATAATATTGAGAACATGAATTTTAGAATCCTCGAAAGTGAGTCCATAGGTGATGGAATCAGAATTGCACAATCTATGTTATGTATCATGAATGCATCATATACTTATTTGATTGTTTTCATCCTCAAGGTATCAGAGTTATTTCTTTGCAGCCATTCATTCAGAGATCCATCTCCATCCTGGTATTATTTTTCCCTAAGTAAAGCAGAAAAAAATAGCTTTAAAAAGGTTTCATTATCTTGGTCCGTGTCTGTTTCAGATACAGGCAACTATAATGTCCTTGACTATGTAATGGTTGTATGCAGCAATTAGTAGTGGCTATATAATACGGCTATAACTGTTTATGGTAGATTCGCTGTAATGCACACATTTCAGAAAAAAATGTCTGGAGCAAGATTCCAGCAGTTGCTCTCAAACATCAACTCCAGTTTTTGATAAAGTTATGGTCAAGAAATGATTTTATAGTGCTTTTTGTATCAAATAAGTATCCACCTTTCTGAAAAATTATTATTTCAAAGTGCAAAGTTCACACTAAATATATTATCAAAGTACATACCTGTATATGTCATCAAGTACATATATGATTGCAGCCCACCATATACATTGTAGCTCACTGTATATGGTGGGCTGCAATCAATACTAGAATTAATTCATTTGTGAGGCAGTTCAAGGTTTGAAAAGAACGCATGGCATTTAAAAACTTTTCAACGTGCTGTAATCATTGCAAGAGGCCATTTGTTGGTGATGCTGCGTGAGGTTTTCAATGAACTTGGAGCCTTTGAGAGCTTTTTGGTGGGCTGGACTCATCATGATCCTTTAGGCACTCAGCAGGGGCCAATTGAAAGAGGTGAAGTGTAAGCAGAGTGGCCATTGTTAGAGTGGGCCAGTGATAGAGTGGTCAGGCCTTGGCTCAAAGGGCTTCAGCGAGAACAGGCACAGGCTAGAACTTGAGTTTGAGAAGTTTGAGGTATACCAAGTGTAGGCAGGATGATAGTTCAGGCAGTAGAAAGCTTCTCCTGTGTGATGTAGGATTACAGGGTACCTAATGATCTCCCTGATGATGTGGTCTGCAGGAAGTATACCAAACTTCAGCTCCTAACTGGAACTGGATTTGGAGCTGGATGTACTCAGGACCATGCAGGAGGCTGAAAACCTCATAGATGAGATTTTTGTTGAGTTGGTTACACCTAGAGTGCAGGCTTCAGATCACAGGTGGTTGATCACCAGCAGAAGTAAGGAGAATAAGCGGTCAGTGCAACGTTTCCCTGTGACCATTCCTCTCAGCAACAAGTGCACCCCTTTGGTTAGTGATGGAAGGATGACCTATTGCTGCGGCTTATGCGTGGGGGGGGGGTGGGAGAGCTGGGAGGACCTTGGGGTTCTCACGTTTAACTGTCGTTCATTCTTTGGGGCACTTCTCTGTTTTCGTGGATGTTTTGCGAAAAAAAAGCACTTCAGGGTGTATACTGTATACATTTCTCTGACATTAAACTTGACCTCTGAACCTTTGAAGCTATCAAGGCACAGCAGCTATAGCCAGGCCAGTGGCACTGTGGTAGGCTCTAAGGCTCAACAGTGAAGGGTAAATTCAGGCAGAGTGATTGTGATTGAAGACTTGATAGTTCGGTGGACGGACAGCAGAATCTGTAGCCATGAAAGAGAGGCAAGAATGATGGGTTGCCTCCCAGGTTCTAGGGTCCAGGATGTCTTTGAGTGACTGCAGAAGATTCTCAAGGGAGAGGGTGAGCAGTCAGAAGTCGTAGTGCACATTGGCGCCAATAACATAGGTAGAAAGAGGGAAGAGTTCCTGCACAGTGAGTATATTGAGTTACAGAAAAGGCTGAAGAGCAGGATCTCCAAGGTAGTATTCGCTGGATTACTCATAGTAGCACATGCTAGTCAGGATAGGAAGAGTATAATAGTACAGGTGAATGAGTGGCTAACAAAGTGGTGCAAGGGGCAGGGTTACAAATTTTTGGATCTTTGGCATCTCCTTTGAGGAAGTCATGGCCTGCACAGAAAGGATACACTTGAACCCAAGGGGGACCAACATCCTTGCAGACAGGTTTGCAGGAGATGTTGGGGAGAGTTTAAACTAAACTGGCAGGGGAATGGGAACCAAAGTGATATGGTTAAGGATGGGGCAATTGCTATACAAGTTGATGCATTGTATAGTGCGACCATGATGTAGGAAAGGCAGATGATAGGGAGAAATAGCAGTCAGTGGGATGAGTAGAAGTGTAACATAAAGGCAAAAGTGAAAAGCGTGATGAATACAAGACTGAAGGTATTATAATTGAATGCACTCAGTATTATATGGAATACAGTGGATGAACTTGTAGCGCAGTCAGAGATTGGCATGTATGACGTAGGCATCACAGAGTGGTGGATGAAGGAAGATCATATTTGGGAGATTAACATAGAAACATAGAAAACCTACAGCACAATACAGGCCCTTCGACCCACAAAGCTATGTCGAACATGTCTTTACCTGAGAAATACCTAGGGTTACCCATAGCCCTTTATTTTCCTAAGTTCCATGTACCCATCCAGGAGTCTCTTATAAGACGTTATTGTTTCCGCCGCCGGCAGCCCATTCCATGCACTCAACACCGTCTGTGTAAAATACCTACCCCTGACATCTCCTCTATACCTACTTCCAAGCACCCTAAAACTATGCCCTCTCATGCTAGCCCTGGGGAAAAGCCTTTGACTATCCACATGATCAATGTCTCTCATTATCTTGTACACCTCTATCAGGTCACCTCTCATCCTCCGCTGCTTCAAGGAGAAATGGCCGAGTTCACTCAACCTATTCTCATAAGGCATGCTCCCCAGTCCAGCCAACATCCTTGTAGATCTCCTCTGCACCCTTTCTGTGGTTTCCATGTCCTTCTAGCAGTGAGGCAACCAGAATTGAGCACAGTACTCCAAGTGGGGTCTGACCAGGGTCCTATATAGCTGCAACATTACCTCTTGGCTCTTAAACGCAATCCCATAATTCATGAAGGCCAATGCCGGAGAGTCAACCTACGTAGCAGCTTTAAGTGTCCTATGGACTCAGACCCCAAGACCCTCTGATCCTCCGCATTGCCAAGAGTCTTACCATTGATACTATATTCTGCCATCATATTTGACCTACTAAAATGAACCACCTCACATTTATCTGGGTTGAACTCCATCTGCCACTTCTCAGCCCTGTTTTGCATCCTATCAATGTCCAGTTGTAACCTCTTATAGCCCTCCACACTATCCACAACACCCCCAACCTTTGTATCAGCAGCAAATTTACTAACCCAACCCTCCACTCCCTCATCCAGGTCATTTATAAAAAATCAATAAAAGTCGGGGTCCCAGAACAGATCCCTGAGGCACACCACTGGTCACTGGCCTCCATGCAGAATATAACTCGTCTACAACCACTCTTTGCCTTCTGTGGGCAAGCCAGTTCTGCATCCACAAAGCAATATACTCTTGGATCCCATGCCTCCTTACTTTCTCAATAAGCCTTGTAAGGGCTATCCTATCAAATGCCTTGCTGAAATCCATATACATTCATCAATGTGAATTTCTCAAAAAATTCAGTCAGGCTTGTAAGGCATGAACTGCCTTTGACAAAGCCATGCTGACTATTCCTAATCATATTATGCCTCTCCAAATGTTCATAAATCCTGCTTCTCAGGATCTTCTCCATCAACTCACTAACCACTGAAGTAAGACCCACTGGTCTATAATTTCCTGGGCTATCTCTACTCTAATTACTCCAACTCTACACCAATTTCTTGGGCTAGCTCTACACCTCTACATCTGAGGATACACCTTATATCAAAAGGACAGGCAGGTAGGCAGAGGGTTTCGGATATCGCTGTTGGTAAAAAATGAAATTAGATCCCTAGAAAGAGGTGACATAGGGTCGAAAGATGTAGAATCCTTGTGGGTAGAGTTAACAAACTGCTATAGGACTTAGATGCGGGCCCCCAAAGAGTAGCCAAGATGTGGGATAAAAATTACAATGGAAGTTAGAAAAGTCATGTAATAAGGGCAATGTTACAATAGTTGTGGGGGATATTAATATGCAGGTAGATTGGGAAAATCAGGTTGGTGCTGGATCCCAAGAAAGTGAATTTGTAAAAATCCAGTTTGTGTTTGAGACCACTTAGGAAAAGGCAATTCTGGATTGGGTGTTGTGTATTGAAACGGGTATGATGAGTGATCTTAATGTAAAGGAATCTTTAGGAGGCAGTGATCATAATATGATAGAATTTACCTTGCTGTTTGTGATGGAGAAGATAAAGTCAGATGTGTCATTATTACAGTGCGGCAAAGGGAATTACAGTGGCATGAGAGAAGAGCTGGCCAAAGCTGATTGGAAGAAGACATTATCAGTGCCGATGACCGAGTAGCAATGGCTGGAGTTTTTGGGGGCAATTCAGAAGGCACAGGATTGATGTAACTCAAAGATGAAGAAGTATTCTGAAGGGAGGATGAGGGAACCATGGCTGACAGGGAAGACTAAGACGTATAAAAGGAAAAGAGAGGGCATGTAATCCATAAAAAATTAGTGGAAAGTTAGAGGATTGGGAAGAATTGCAACAGAATACAACTAAACAGCCCTAAGGAGAGAAAAGATGAAATATGAAGATAAGCTAGCTAATCATATAAAATAGGATACTGTGGTGGCCTGCACACGCGGGGCTTGAACCGCCATCGGGAGCGGCTGGCAGACACGCGATAGCGTGTTTGGAACGACCCGCTCGGGGCGGACATTCCGGGGACAGTCTGGTGTCATGTCCGCACCACGGGTCACAGGGGCCCATGGGAGGGGAGATATAAGCACGCGATTTTGAATCAGTAAAGGCATTTTGAGTTCAGCTCCCTCTACCTCCATGTGTTTCTTTAGTAGCGCATTTGTGCGCGACTACAATGGTGGCCCTGACGTTCCAGACGGCACCTGGAGCCGGCGACTCAGCAACCAGTCATGAGTTCAAGCAACTCGCACTGCATGGTCTCTCTGAAGCTCCCGACTTTCTGGGCCACTCAGCCCCACGTTTGGTTCAAGCAGTCTGAGGCCCAGTTCAATATCAGAGACATTACAGCCGACGCCATGCGGTACTACTACGTGGTCAGCACACTTGACCAGCAGACGGCAGGCCGGATCATCGACTTCCTACGCCAGGCACCAACGGAGGACAGGTACACTAAGCTTAAGGCGCTCCTGATCCATACCTTCGGACTCTTCCCGCCGCGAAACGGGCTGCGCGGCTCTTATACATGGATGGCCTGGGCGACCGCACGCCATCCGAGCTCATGAATGATATGCTGGCACTCATGGACGGCCATAAGCCGTGCCTTTTATTTGAACTGTTGTTCCTCAAGCAAATGCCAGAGGACATTCTCCACCTCTTCACGAGTGAGGATTTCAGCGACCCACATAGGGTCGCGGCTAAAGCAGACGTCCTTTGGCAGAGCAAAGCAACGTGGAGCAGCCTCCATTGGCCTAGCCACGATCACCCGCCCCAAAGCCCAGGCCCTGCAACTGAAGCCGTCGAGAACCACGGGGGAAAAAGACCGAAGTTCGGAACAATGGTGTTTCTATCACCAAAGATGGGGCTGATGCACGCTGCTGCCATCTACCATATGCTTTTCTGGGAAACGCTGGGGCCAGCCGTCGCTAATGGGTACGACGGCTGGCCACCGAGACAGCCTCCTGTACCTCTGGGACCGACACTCCGGGCGGCACTTCCTGGTAGACACCGGGGCCAAAGTCAGCGTACTCCCCCCCCCCCCGAACATGGACACTCGTAACGCAGTCCCAGGCCCCGAACTCACCGCTGCAAATGGCACCAGTATTCGGGTGTACGGCCCGTGAACTATCTCACTGCATTTCAGGTCCAGCCATTTCACTTGGACTTTTACGTTGGCAGTGGTGTCACTGCCACTACTAGGGGCAGATTTCCTACGAGCCAACTGCCTCCTGGTTGACCTAAAGGCCGGCGTTTGGTCCACGCCGAGATGTTCCAGACTTTCCAGTTCAGAGAAGCCAAGCTACCGGCCCTCCACCTGGATTCCGTGACCCTCTCGGGTAACGAATTTGCCAGGGTGTTGGTGGAATTCCCCTCCATAGTCACTCCGCAGTTCTCCACGGCCGACCCCAAGCATGGCGTGCCACACCACATCCCCACGCAAGGACCACCGCAGCACGCCCGAGCTCGCAGGCTCCCACCCGACAAGTTCCACCTCGCCAAGGAGGAGTTCCGTAAGATGGAAGAGATGGGAACTTTACGCCGCTCAGACAACCCCTTGGGCATCCCCACTGCACATGGTGCCCAAGTCCGCAGGAGGATAGAGGCCCTGCGGAGACTACAGAACACTCAACGACGCCACAACCACTGACAGATACACGGTACCCTACATCCAGGACTTCACGGCGAACCTGCACGGAGCGACCATCTTCTCAAAAATCGACCTGGTCAGGGGATACCATCAGATCCCAGTGCACCCCAACGATATGCCCAAGACAGCCCTCATCACCCCGTTCGGCTTGTTCGAATTCCTGAGGATGCCCTTCGGTCTCAAAAATGCAACCCAAACTTTCCAAAGGCTCATGGACTCAGTGGGACGCGGCCTGGATTTTGTTTTCATTTACTTGGACGATATCCAGGTGGCCAGCAGTTCGCACCAAGAGCACGTGGCACATTTGCACCAGCTCTGCCAATGCCTGAGCGACCATGGACTGGCAATCAATCTGGCAAAGTACCAGTTTGAGCTGATAGAGATCGACTTCTTGGGCCACAGAGTCAACCGACATGGCGCAGTTCCCCTACCGGACAAGGTCCAAGCCATCCGCCAGTTCCCCAAGCCCAGCACGGTCAAGGGCCTGCAGGAGTTCGTAGGGATGGTCAACTTTTATCATCGGCTCATGCCAGCGGCGGCACGTATCAAGAGACCCTTGTTCAGCCTGATGGCCGACAAGGCCAAAGAAGTGGCATGGGACGAGGAGTCCACGGAGGCGTTCCAGCAGGCCAAGGAGGCGCTGGCAAAGGCCGCCCTCCTAGTGCACCCGAGAGTCGATGTACCCAGGACACTCACAGTCGATGCTTCCGACACAGCAGTCAGTGGAGTCCTGGAGCAGCTCGTCGACGACCAGTGGTGACTACTCACTTTCTTCAGCCAGCACCTACAACCACCAGAGGTGAAGTTCAGCGCTTTCGACAGTGAGTTGCTAGTGTTCCACCTGGCTGCCCGGCATTTCCGGTACTTCCTCAAGGGAAGGGAGTTCACCGTGTATATGGACCACAAGCCCCTCACCTTCGCACTGGCCAAGGCATCAGACCCATGGTCGGCTCGGCAGCAGAGGCACCTGTCCTTTATTTCAGAACTCACCACAGACGTCCACTACATCGCAGGGAAGAACAACGTCGTCACCGACACACTGTCTCACCCCTGCCTCCACTCAGTAGGCATATCGTCCTCAGGAATAGACTACGCAGCACTGGCGGAAGCACAACAGTCGGACACCGAGATCCCGGCTTACCGCACTGCAGTTTTGGGGCTCCAGTTGGAAGACGTCTCCATCGGCACGGCAGCAGATCGACTCCTGTGTGACGTATCTACTAGCAAACCTCAACCGTGGTACCAGCAGCATGGAGGTGCTGGGTGTTCGACATGCTGCACGACCTGGCCCACCCATCCATCCAGGCATCCATCAAGCTGGCAGCGGACAGATTCATCTGGCACGGTTTGCGTAAACAAGTCGGACACTGGGCCAGGACATGCATACACGGCCAGACTGCCAAAGTCCAGCGGCACGTGAAGGCTCCCCTCCAGCAGTTCCAGCCGACGCGCAGGAGTTTCCAACACGTCCACGTGTCATCGTCGGCCCCCTGCCAGTCTCCCGGGGTGCCAGCTATATCTTTACCATGGTAGACAGGTTCACCAGATGGCTGGATGCCGTACTGCTCACAGACATGTCCACTGAGTCCTGCGCCAGGACGCTCACTGCAAACTGGATCGCCAGGTTCGGCCTCCCAACGGACATCACCTCTAACAGAGGGGTGCAGTTCACGTCTGGTTTGTGGACAGCACTGGCACAGCTCCTGGGCACCCAGCTGCATCACACCACAGCGTACCATCCCCAACCCAACAGTTTGGTACAGCGATTCCACCGGCATCTCAAGTTGGCCCTGATGGCGCGCCTCAGGGGCCCCAACTGGACAAATGAGCTTCCCTGGGTCCTACTGGGCATCTGCACAGCCCACAAGGAGGACCTGGGCACCTCCTCGGCGGAACTGGTCTACGGCGCCCCCTGATGGTCCCAGGCGAGTTCGTACCAGAGGCCCGAGGTTCAGAAGATACACCAGCAGCGGTGCTAACGAGGCTGCGGGACAAGGTAGGGACCCTGGAACCAGTCCCGACCTCCAGGCATGGTCCCACGCCATCCTTCACCCCTAAAGACCTCTGAGACTGTGAGTATGTTTTTATTCACAGAGGCATGCACAGGTCACCTCTACAGTGGCCGTACGAGAGACCCTTCAAGGTGATCCGGCAAAACGGAACCACGTGTGTCGTGGAGGTGGGTGGCCGGGACTCGAACTGCCATCGGGAGCCGCAGGCAGACATGCGGTAGCGCGTTTGGAACTACCCGCTCGGGGCGGTCCTTCCAGGGACAGTCTGATGACATGTCCGCCCCGCGGGTCGCAGGGGCCCATGGGAGGGGAGATTTAAGCACGCAATTTTGAATCAGTAAAGGCATTCTGAGTTCAACACTCTCTGTCTCCGTGTGTTTCTTTAGTAGCGCGTTTGCGCATGACCACAATACCAAATTTTTTTCAGATATATAAAGAGTAGAAGAGCGACGAGAGTGGATATTAGATCATTGGAGGTAGTGATGGGAGACAAAAAATGGCAAATGAACTTAATAAGTATTATGCGTCAGTCTTCACTGTGGAAGACACAAACAGTATGCCAGAAATTCAAGAGTGTCAGGGGACTGAAGTGAATGTAGTTATTTATACTAAGGAGAAAGTGCTTGGAAGCTGAAAGGTCTGAATACAGGTAAGTCATCTGGACCTGATGGACCTCAGGGTTCTGAAAGAAGTGGCTGAAGAGATTGTGAAGGTATTACTAATGATTTTTCAAGAATCACTAAATTCTGGAATGGTTCTGGAGGATTGGAAAATTGCAAATGCCACTCCACTCTTTAAGAAGGAATGGAAGCAGAAGAAAGCAAACTATAGTCCAGTTAGCCTTGTTACAGTCCTAACCGTTAATTCCCGATTTTCTCCTAATTCCTTTTGATTGTGCCATGGTTCCGACCGTTAATTCCCCATTTTCTCCTAATTTCCTTTGATGGCGACACACCTGGTTTTCATCAAGACCCGCAGCATAAGAACCCCGGCTTTGCACCCACTAGTTACCAGATTGTTGGTTTTGCCAGTGTGGTAATTAACGTTTCCCGACCTCTTAGGATTCTGTGTTCTAAACTTTCCTTCAGTACCGAGATTTACCTGTGAAACTCAGTCTCTCTGTGTCAAGATAAGTATTCTAAGTTTTAATTCAGTATCGAGGTTTACCTGTATAACTCTGTCCCAACGTGTCACGAAGAGCTTTGTCTGCTGCCTTCCTTTCACGCACGCATCCTAACTCAATCTCCGTGCCTGTGTCCTGCATTTGGGTTTGCCTCATTCCTTGCAACAGAATGATCTGGCCATCATGGACCCAGTGGATACCCTTCAGCAAGCCCTCGCTAGCCAGGGTTCCCTACTGGGACAACATGACCAACTCCACTGGGGGGGTCATGAAGAACCTCCGTTCCCTGTCTGCTCACGTCACGCAGATCGGTGACCAGGTGGACTGTGTATCCACTCATTTTACTCAACCCACTCCTGGAACCCTGTCTAACCAGTCCAGACAGCCTGTAGCGGCAACCCCCCACGTGTCAGCAACACCCCCGCCAAGAGAGCCTTACATACCTGAACCAGAGCACTATGCTCGAGATTTGGGGAAGTGCCAGGCCTTCCTTCTTCAGTGCTCCTTGGTGTTTAAACAGCAGTCTTCCATGTACTCCACGGATAAGTCAAAGATTGTTTATATCATGGGGTTGCTGTGGGGTAGTGCAATAGCGTGGGATAAGTAACCGTATATCTCTGCTCTTCTTTCGCCTCCTTTATCGCAGAAATGAGAAAAATCTATGACCACCCCGTCCGTGGTAAAGACACCGCCAAGTGTCTACTCATTCTCTGCCAGGGCTCACGCAGCGTTGTTGAATATTCAGTGGAGTTCCAGACGTTAGCAACCGACTCGGGATGGAACGATGAGGCACTCCAAGGGGTGTTTTGGAATGGTCTCAGCAACATGGTGAAAGATGAGTTGGCGGCAAGAGACGACACCAACAGCCTGGATTCTTTGACCTCCCTAGCCACCAGGTTGGACAATCGGCTCTGAGAATGCCATAGGGAAAGAACTGGTCGTCCACTAACTTTGGCCACTCCTCGGCACTCATTACTGCCTCCCTCCAGAACAAGCCTCTCCTCCTCCTGCTCCTAGAGTAGCTCCCAGCCCTACCGTTTCCATCGCCCCGGGAGAGGAACCCATACAGCTGGGACAGAACCGCCTTTCCCCCATAGAACGACTCCGGAGATTGAGAGTGAGTGAGTGTCTATATTGCGGCCAGTCCGGTCACTTCCTTGCCACCTGCCCCTTTCGGCCAAAAAGGGAAGGCTCAGCAGTAGCAGGGGGGTACCCTGGTGAGCCAGACAATATTCCCTTCCGTTCCCTGAACCCGGATGCAGCTTCAAGCCACTTTATGTTACAACCAACAGTCCTTGCCTCTGTTAGAACTAGCGGACTCTGGCACTGAGGGAAACTTTTGGATAAAAACTTAGTCTTCCAAGCGGGAATTCCTCGTGAGCCATTGTGTACCCCCCTGGAAGCCCGAGCGCTGGACGGTAGACTACTGGCCTGGGTCACACACTGCACCGAACCCCTGCCTCTCCTTCTCTCCGGAAACTATTGGGAGCAGGTACGATTCAATTTAGTTTCCTCTTCTCAAGCCTCTGTAGTTCTTGGTTACCCCTGGTTAAGTCGTCATAACCCCCATATCGACTGTCCCACCAGAAAGATAGTCAGCTGGAGTCAGCTTTTATAGATATGTAAAAAGGAAAAGACTGGTAAAGACAAATGTAGGTCCCCTACAGACAGAAACAGGTGAATTGATTATGGGGAGCAAGGACATGGCAGACCAATTGAATAATTACTTTGGTTCTGTCTTCACTAAGGAGGACATAAATAATCTTCCAGATATAGTAGGGGACAGAGGGTCCAGTGAGATGGAGGAACTGAGCGAAATACATGTTAGTAGGGAAGTGGTGTTAGGTAAATTGAAGGGATTAAAGGCAGATAAATCCCCAGGGCCAGATGGTCTGCATCTCAGAGTGCTTAAGGAAGTAGCGCAAGAAATAGTGGATGCGTTAGTGATAATTTTTCAAAACTCGTTAGATTCTGGACTAGTTCCTGAGGATTGGAGGGTGGCTAATGTAACCCCACTTTTTAAAAAAGGAGGGAGAGAGAAACCGGGGAATTATAGACCGGTTAGCCTAATGCCGGTGGTGGGGAAACTGCTGGAGTCAGTTATCAAAGATGTGATAACAGCACATTTGGAAAGCAGTGAAATCATCGGACAAAGTCAGCATGGATTTCTGAAAGGAAAATCATGTCTGACGAATCTCATAGAATTTTTTGAGGATGTAACTAATAGAGTGGATAGGGGAGAACCAGTGGATGTGGTATATTTGGATTTTCAAAAGGCTTTTGACAAGGTCCCACACAGGAGATTAGTGTGCAAACTTAAAGCACACGGTATTGGGGGTAAGGTATTGATGTGGATGGAGAATTAGTTAGCAGACAGGAGGCAAAGAGTGGGAATAAACGGGACCTTTTCAGAATGGCAGGCAGTGACTAGTGGGGTACCGCAAGGCTCAGTGCTGGGACCCCAGTTGTTTACAATATATATTAATGATTTGGATGAGGGAATTAAATACAGCATCTCCAAGTTTGCGGATGACACGAAGCTGGGTGGCAGTGTTAGCTGTGAGGAGGATGCTAAGAGGATGCAGGGTGACTCGGATAGGTTGGGTGAGTGGGCAAATTCATGGCAGATGCAATTTAATGTGGATGAATGTGAAGTTATCCACTTTGGTGGCAAAAATAGGAAAACAGATTATTATCTGAATGGTGGCCGATTAGGAAAAGGGGAGGTGCAACGAGACCTGGGTGTCATTATACACCAGTCATTGAAAGTGGGCATGCAGGTACAGCAGGTGGTGAAAAAGGCGAATGGTATGCTGGCATTTGTAGCGAGAGGATTCGAGTACAGGAGCAGGGAGGTACTACTGCAGTTGTACAAGGCCTTGGTGAGACCACACCTGGAGTATTGTGTGCAGTTTTGTTCCCCTAATCTGAGGAAAGACATCCCTGCCATAGAGGGAGTACAAAGAAGGTTCACCAGATTGATTCCTAGGATGGCAGGACTTCCATATGAAGAAAGACTGGATGAACTAGGCTTGTACTCATTGGAATTTAGGAGATTGAGGGGGGATCTGATTGAAACGTATAAAATCCTAAAGGGATTGGACAGGCTAGATGCAAGAAGATTGTTCCCGATGTTGGGGAAGTCCAGAATGAGGAGTCACAGTTTGAGGATAAGGGGGAAGCCTTTTAGGACTGAGATTAGGAAACACTTCTTCACACAGAGAGTGGTGAATCTGTGGAATTCTCTGCCACAGGAAACAGTTGAGGCCAGTTCATCGGCTATATTTAAGAGGGAGTTAGATATGGCCCTTGTGGCTACGGGGATCAGGGGCTATGGAGGGAAGGCTGGTGCAGGGTTCTGAGTTGGATGATCAGCCATGATCATAATAAATGGCGGTGCAGGCTCGAAGGGCTGAATGGCCTACTCCTGCACCTATTTTCTATGTTTCTATGGTTCTGCCATTCCACTTGTCTACAATCAGCCCTTTCCCCAGTGGAGGTCACCGCGACCTTGTACGCCTCTGAATCCCCTGACTTATCCAAGGTTCCATTACAGCATCACGATCTGGGAGAAAGGTTTAGCAAACAATGGGCTCTTTCCCTGCCTCCACATCGCCCTTACGATTGCACAATTGAGCTTCTCCCCAGAGCATCTCTACCCACCAGTCAGCTGTACAACCTGTCCCGACCAGAAAGGGAAGCAATGGAGACTTACCTAAACGACTCCCTTGCGGCTGGCATTATCCGACCCTCATCTTCCCCTGTAGGCAGAGGTTTCTTCTTTGTGGGGAAGAAAGATGGCTCACTGCACCCCTGCATTGACTATCATGGCCTGAACAGCATCACCATAAAGAATAAGTATCCATTGCCCCTTATCAACTCTGCTTTCGAGCCCCCTCACGGAGCAACAATTTTCTCTAAGTTGGACTTGCGGAATGCCTATCACCTGGTCCGGATAAGAGAGGAAGATGAATGGAAAACAGCTTTTAACACCCCTCTCAGTCATTTCAAATATCTGGTCATGCCATTTGGTCTCACCAATGCCCCCACCATCTTCCAAGCCCTGGTAAGTGACGTCCTTAGGGATGTTATTAACTGTTTTGTTTTCGTATATTTGGACGACATCCTAATCTTCTCCCGTAGGTCTTCAGGAACACATCCACCATGTCCGTCAGGTTCTTCAGAGGCTTTTGGAGAACAAGCTATTCGTTAAGGCAGAGAAGTGCGAGTTCCACGCCCATTCTGTCAGTTTCCTTGGGTATATCGTTGATAGTGGGCAAGTGAGGGCAGATCCTGAAAAGATCCGGGCAGTGGTGGAGTGGCCAAAACCCACAACGCTCAAACAACTCCAGCGGTTTTTGGGGTTTGCAAATTTCTACCGTCACTTCATCAGGGATTACAGCCGGGTGGCAGTGCCCCTTACTCAGCTCACCTCTCCTGTGACCCCATTTCACTGGACTCCCGAAGTGGACTCAGCCTTCTCGGAGCTGAAGAGATGTTTCACCTCCGCTTCCATCCTGGTCCAACCTGGTCCCTCTTGCCAATTCATTGTGGAAGTCGACACCTCTGATTCTGGGGTGGGAGCGGTCCTCTCCAAACGCTCCGGCCCAGACCAAAAGCTCCATCCCTGCGCCTTCTTCTCTCGCCATCTATCCCCCGTCGAATGGAACTACGACGTTGGGAACTGGGAGTTGCTGGCCATCAAACTCGCCTTGGAGGAGTGGAGGCACTGGCTGGAGGGAGCTGAACATCCATTCATCATCTGGACGGACCATAAGAACCTGGCACACATCCAAACCACTAAATGCCTTAATTCCCGCCAAGCCCATTGGGCGTTATTTTTTGGCTGTTTCAAATTCAACCTCACCTATCATCCTGGTTCCAAGAACGGGAAGCCAGATGCTCTCTTTCATCAATACGTCTCCGAGGAGGGCCTTTCCAACCCCAATGTCATTCTTCCACCATCCTGTGTTGTGGCTGCCCTCACCTGGGAGATTGAATCCATAGGTAAAGAGGCCCAGCGGACTCACCCTGACCAAGGTAATGGACGCCCTCAATCACCTCTTTGTGCCTGATTCTGTTCGGTCTTAGGTTCTCCAGTGGGGGCATACTTCCTGTTTTGCCTGCCATCCCAGAATCGATTGAACTCTGTCCCTTCTGAGGCAACATTTCTGGTGGCCCACCATGGATGCTGACACTCGCTCCTTCGTCTCTGCCTGTTCTGTATGTGCCCGTGGAAAAGCATCCCATCGACCACCTGCTGGGCTGCTTTGTCCCCTACCTCTCCCTAGCCGCCCTTGGTCTCACGTTGCTCTGGATTTCGTCACTGGACTACCCCCCTCACATGGTAACACTGCTGTACTCACCGTGGTGGACCATTTCTCCAAAGCCGTGCACTTTGTAGCCCTTCCCAAACTCCCTACAGCCTGTGAAACAGCCAACCTTTTTGTACATCACGTCTTCTGCCTTCATGGAATTCCCTCTGACATCATTTCTGACCGGGGCTCCCAATTCATCTCTTAAGTCTGGAGATCCTTCTGTCAAGCCCTTGGAGCCTCAGTAAGTCTGTCTTCCGGTTTCCATCCACAGACTAATGGTCAAATGGAATGACCAAATCAGGATTTGGAAGCAGCACTGTGCTGCATATCTGTCAACAACCCGTCATCCTGGAGCACCCATCTCACTTGGGTGGAGTACGCCCACAACTCCCTGGTCAGCACCGCCACCGGAATGTCTCCCTTCGAATGCTTCCTCGGTTATCAACCCCCTCTGTTTCCTGCCCATGATGATGACATCGCTGTGCCTTCAGTTCAGGCCCATCTCCGCTGGTGCCGCAAGGTCTGGAAGGACGCACGCGCGGCCCTGCTCCGCTCAGCTGATTGCAACTGGAGGACTGCTGATCGCCATCGAACTCCTGCACCCAACTTTTGGCCAGGTCAGAAGGTTGGCTCTCTTCAAAAGACTCAAGAATGATTCCAAGAAACTTGCCCCTCGTTACCTCGGACCATTCGAAATTGAGAGCATCATCAACCTCTCGGTGGTCGAACTCAAACTGCCCAGACCCATGCACATTCATCCCACGTTCCGCATCTCCCAAATGAAACCTGTGTCTGTCAGCCCTATGTGCCCTCCTGCTGTACCTCCTCCACCCACCTGGATCATTGACAACTACCCAGCTTACACCATCCGGCAAATACTGGATGTGTGCTGACGAGGCAGGGGTCTCCAGTACCTTGTCAATTGGGAGGGATATGGTCCTGAGGAGTGCACTTGGATTCCCCACTCCTTCATCCCGGACCCTTCCCTCATCCGAGATTTCCATTGAGACAATCCGGACAAGCCTGGTGGTTCGCCTGGAGACTCCCGTTTGGGGGGAGTACTGTCACGGTCCTGACCTTTAATTCCCAATTTTCTCCTGATTCTCTTTGATGGTGCCATGGTTCCCACCGTTAATTCCCCATTTTCTCCTAATTTCCTTTGATGGCGACACATCTGGTTTTCATCCAGACCTGCAGCATAAGAACCCTGGCTTTGTACCCACTAGTTGCCAAATTGTTGGTTTTGCCAGTGTGGTAATTAGCGTTTCCTGTCCGCTTAGGATTTTTTGTTCCATGTTTTGCTTCAGTATTGAGATTTACCTGTGAAACTCAGTCTCTCCGTGTCAAGATAAGTATTATAAGTTTTACTTCAGCACTGAGGTTTGCCTGTGTAACTCTGTCTCTCTGTGTCAAGAAAATTTTTGTCTGCTGCTTTCCTTTCTACGCCTGTCAAGATATATTCTGCCAGCCTTCTGCTTTCCTGCACAACCTCCTGTTTGCCATTCAAAGCTCATGCCCACATCTGCATCCTGTGTCCTGCGTTTGGGTCCACCTCATTCCTTGCAACAAGACTGACTTGAGTGATTATTAAGATGTTGGAGTGAATTATTAAGGTTGAGGTTTCAGAGTAGTTGGAGGTAGGAGTCAGTATTGGGACCACATCTTTTCATGCTATATGTCAATGGTCTGGATAATGAAATTGATGGGCTTGTGGCCAGGTTTGCAGAATGTACAAAGATAGGTGGTGGGGATGGTAGTGTTGAGGAAGCAGAAGGACTTAGACAGACTAGGAGAATGGACAAAGAAGTGGCAGATGGAATATGATGTAGGGGTATGTATGCTCATGCACTTTGGTTGAAGGAATAAAGGCAAAGACTGTTTACTAAATGAGGAAAAAATTGAAAAACCAGAGATGCAAAGGGATTTGGGAATCCTGGTGACGAATCCTGAAGACAAATGCAACGTGAGCACTTATTTTGAGAGGACTAGAACATAAGAGCAAGGATGTGATGCTGAGACTTTATAAGGTATTGGTCAGATTGCACTTGGAATATTTTGAGCAGTTTTGGGCCCCTTATGTAGGAAAAGATGTACTGACATTAGAGAGAATCCAGAGGATGTTCGTGAGAATAATCCCAAGAATGAATGGGTTAATAGAACATAGAACATAGAATAGTACAGCACAGTACAGGCCCTTCAGCCCACAATGTTGTGCCGACCCTCAAACCCTGCCTCCCATATAAGCCCCCACCTTAAATTCCTCCATATACCTGTCTAGTAGTCTCTTAAACTTCACTAGTGTATCTGCCTCCACCACTGACTCAGGCAGTGCATTCCACGCACCAACCACTCTCTGAGTAAAAAACCTTCTTCTAATATCCCCGTTGAACTTCCCACCTCTTACCTTAAAGCCATGTCCTCTTGTATTGAGCAGCGGTGCCCCAGGGAAGAGGCGCTGGCTATCCACTCTATCTATTCCTTTTATTATCTTGTACACCTCTATCATATCTCCTCTCATCCTCCTTTTCTCCAAAGAGTAAAGCCCTAGCTCCCTTAATCTCTGATCATAATGCATACTCTCTAAACCAGGCAGCATCCTGGTAAATCTCCTTTGTACTCTTTCCAATGCTTCCACATCCTTCCTATAGTGAGGCGACCGGAAGGTGTCACAGTACTCCAAGTGCGGCCGAACCAGAGTTTTATAGAGCTGAATCATTACATCGCGACTCTTAAACTCTATCCCTCGACTTATGAAAGCTAACACCCCATAAGCTTTCTTAACTACCCTATCCACCTGTGAGGCAACGTTCAGGGATCAGTGGACATGTACCCTTAGATCCCTCTGCTCCTCCACACTATCAAGTATCCTGTCATTTACTTTTGTACACTGCCTTGGAGTTTGTCCTTCCAAATTGTACCACCTCACACTTCTCCGGGTTGAACTCCATTTTCCACTTCTCAGCCCACTTCTGCATCCTATCAATGTCTCTCTGCAATCTTTGACAATCCTCTACACTATCTACAACACCACCAACCTTTGTGTCATCTGCAAACTTGCCAACCCACCCTTCTACCCCCACATCCAGGTCGTTAATAAAAATCACGAAAAGTAGAGGTCCCAGAACAGATTCTTGTGGGACACCACTAGTCACAATCCTCCAATCTGAATGTACTCCCTCCACTACGACCCTCTGCCTTCTGCAGGCAAGCCAATTCGGAATCCACCTGGCCGAACTTCCCTGGATCCCATGCCTTCTGACTTTCTGAATAAGCCTACCGTGTGGAACCTTGTCAAATGCCTTACTAAAATCCATATAGATCACATCCACTGCACTACCCTCCTCTATATGCCTGTCCACCTCCTCAAAGAACTCTATCAGGCTTGTTAGACATGATCTGCTCTTCACAAAACCATACTGACTGTCCCTGATCCGACCACGATTCTCTAATAGTCCAGAGATCCTATCTCTAAGAATCTTTTCCAACAGCTTTCCCACCACAGACGTAAGGGTCACTGGTCTATAATTACCCAGACTATCCCTATGACCTTTTTTGAAAAAAGGGACAACATTCGCCTCCCTCCAATCCTCCGGTTCCATTCCCGTGGACAATGAGGACATAAAGATCCTAGCCAGAGGCTCAGCAATCTCTTCCCTCGCCTCATGGAGCAGCCTGGGGAACATTCCATCAGGCCCCGGGGACTTATTCGTCCTAATATATTTTAACAACTCCAACACCTCCTCTCCCTTAATATCAACGTGCTCCAGAACATCAACCTCACTCATATTGTCCACACCATCATCAAGTTCCCTCTCATTGGTGAATAGCGAAGAGAACCTTGCTTACTTCCACAGCCTCCAGGCACATCTTTCCACCTTTATCTCTAATCGGTCCTACCTTCACTCCTGTCATCCTTTTTTTCTTCACATAATTGAAGAATGCTTTGGGGTTTTCCTTTACCCTACTTGACAAGGCCTTCTCATGACCCCTTCTTGCTCTTCTCAGCCCCTTCTTAAGGTCCTTTCTTGCTTCCCTATATTCCTCAATAGACCCATCTGATCCTTGCTTCCTAAACCTCATGTATGCTGCTTTCTTCCACCTGACTAGATTTTCCACCACACCCATAGTTCCATAGTTCTTACCATTCTTTTCTTCCTCACCAGGGCAAATTTATCCCTAACATCCTGCAAGAGATTTCTAAACATCGACCACATGTCCGTAGTACATTTCCCTGCAAAAATGTATGAAGAATGTATGAAGAATGTTTGATGGCTCTGGGCCTGTA
This sequence comes from Mobula birostris, assembly GCF_030028105.1. Taxonomy (NCBI): domain Eukaryota; kingdom Metazoa; phylum Chordata; class Chondrichthyes; order Myliobatiformes; family Myliobatidae; genus Mobula; species Mobula birostris. The sequence continues at coordinate 22,673,222 of NC_092373.1, read as the reverse complement.
CTCACTGGAGTTTAGAAGAATGAGGGAGGATTTCATTGAAACCTGTTGAATATTGAGAGGCCCAGAAAGAGTAAATGTGGAGATGCTATTTCCTCTCGTGGGTGAGTCTAGGACTGGAGGCCATACCCCCAGAATAGAGGGACATCCATTTAGAACAAAGATGAGGAGAAATTTCTTTTGCCAGTGGGTGGTGGATCTGTGGCTTTCATTGCCATGGATGGCTGTGGCCAAGTCATTGAGTATATTTAAAGTGGAGGTTATGTTCTTGATTAGTCAGGTCATCAAAGGTTACAGGGAGAAGGCAGGAGAACAGAGTTGAGAGGTATAATAAAACAGCTATGATAGAATGGAAAAGCAGACTCAATAGGTTGTGTGGTTTAACTCTGCTCTTATGTGGGCACGTGGCCAAGTGGTTAAGGCATTGGTCTAGCGACCTGAAGGTCGTGAGTTCGGGCCCCAGCTGAGGCAACGTGTGTTGTGTCCTTGAGCAAGGCACTTAATCACACAGGGCTCTGCGATGACACTGGTGCCAAGTTGTATGGGTCCTAATGCCCTTCCCTTGGACAACATCGGTGTCGTGGAGAGGGGAGACTTGCAGCATGGGCAACTGCTGGTCTTCCATACAACCTTGCCAGGGAGTGAAGACTTTCCAGGCGCAGATCCATGGTCTCACAAGACTAACGGATGCCTTTACTATGTCTTACGGTCTTATATACAACCTGAAATTCACTTTTTCTCAGGCATTCAGAGTAGATACAAGGAAAAACCATAGAATCACCACAAGCAACCCTTGTGCAAAAGACAACAAACTGTGTAATTACAAAATAATAATAACAACAATATACAGGGATGATTTGAAATTATATACTTCTTCAGTAAAGCTAAAGCAATTAATTTAAATAGTATTTTTGAATTTATAAACATGAATTTTGAACTGGATAAATGCAGAACATTAAATATAAAGAAAGCTGCAATAGGGCTAATAGAATACAAAACAGAGCAGTAGGATAGTACAACTAATGGATGAATATGAAACAGATAAGTATCTGGGATATAAACAAGCAAAGGAAATAGATCATAGTGTGATAAAGGAAAAACTTCTGACAGAATTTACTTCAAGGCTTAAGAAAATCTGCCAAACAGAGCTCAATAATAAAAATATAACAAATGCAATAAACACTTTCACTTTACCCATATTAACATATTCTTTTGGCATAATATCTTGGTCCGAAACCAATCTGGAAAATTTACAAAGAAAAATAAGAACTGCAATGACAAATTTCAGAAAACATTATGTACACTCACGTATGCTTAGATTCACATTATGTAGGACACAAGGGGAAAGAGGATTAACAGATTTTAAAAATCTACACAAGTCACTTTCAACAACGAAAACAGGATTCAGCGCACAACATGAGCATATGCAATTCTGATAAGAAGTACACACCACTAAACTTATTTGAGAGCACAACCTGGAAAAATGAAAAATTATCATGATAGAATAAAAAAGTTAACGAATGGAGGAACATGACCCTCCGTGGTCAGACAGCCTCATGAACTGAGCAGACTAGGTGTAGACAAGAAAGCATTGAAAGCCTGCCTCAGAGTTGGAGACTTATTCCCAGAAACAGAAGGGTTTCTTGTGGCAATACAGGACAAGGTGGTTAACACAGAAAATATCAAAAATACACAAAAAATTTACCGACAAATTTAAGATGATAAATTTAGAAAGTGCCAAGAGAAAACAGAAACAAACCAAAACATTAGAGGATCCTGCAGCAGTTTAACTTAATCTGATTACTTACATAGGCACAATCAAGTGGCAAAAAATCATTCCTCAAAATCTTGCTTTAAAATGCAAACTCATACATTACTATAAATATAAGCCTGATCCAGCTTTAGAGTCAGAATCCCACAAATTATACTACTACCACTCCGCTATTACAGATTGGACAATCCATAATAACCATCTGGATATGATAATATAGGATAAACAAGCAAGAACAACTTAGCCATTCCAAACACATAATTTAAAGAAATCAATAAGTGAAAAACATGAATATCTTGAATTAAAAGAGGAAATTGAAAGACTTTGGAATATGGACATTGTATACATTATCCCAATAGTAATATTTGCCAAGGCACTACACAATAGCATTAAACAGTTAGGTCCACACAGCAATATCTATGTAAATCTTCAGAAAGCCACAGTGCTAAACACCACTGGAATAGTCCAAAAGTTCCTGGCAATTGACAAATAAGCGTGCTTGGCTATGCCCGTATCTCAGGTTTTACCAGCTTGATCTGAAATAAATTTTATAATAATAATAATAATGCATGTATAATATTGAATAACGGAACTTGAGACTGATATGGCAGCATACAGGGACAAAGTTCATCAAAAGTTTATAGCACAATATCCCTTCATGGAAGTAAATGCACATCAAATAGCAGATTAATTTAGAATGATACTAAAAAATATCTTAATCCCAATAGACATGTTAAACCAAATAAACATGAAGCTGCACAAGAGCTGGAAAGAAACCAACCCAAATAACACAACAACACAGTGCAAGAAAATAATGAAGATGCAACCCACTGAAGCACTGATGAAGATATAATTATTTCAACTGCTTCACAACCAGACGGTAACAGCACTAACACAGATGAATAGCCTTCACAGAATGCTAATGAGAAAGCTGAGTTTAAAGACAATATTATCCTAATATTTAACACCACACTAGCAGAATATATGGGAATTGATCCAACAAAAAGTCCTTAAGTATCAAAACAAATTACATCATCAAAATTTGTCAAAAAATTGCTAATACTCACAAAAATATGATATTACTATAATATTGAAGAAAACTTGAAACATTTGAAGAACTACACACAATAGCAGATTGTGCAACATTAACAGCAGCACAATACAATGGATCCAAAATAGTGGGACTCATGCATAGAATCCCAAAACTGAGTAATGAAATTAGATCACCAAAATGGCAGAAGAGATTAAAAAACAAAATTGAAAGCTTAAGAGCAGAAGAGCCCATCGAATGGAATATAAAATGGATAACTCAGGCAAGAAAGTTGAGAGAAAAACTGAGGAAATACTAAAAAAATATCAGGTCCACACAAGAAATTGTAGGGTAATGTAATTGGTGGAAATGTACATAATTCACGACCACTGACTTTGAGTTGGGGTTGACTTTAAGAGGCTGGTATGACGTGATTACCTAGTTCCGTAAAGTGCAATTGGCTTGCCAGTCCATGCCCACACACATAGACCAGACTCAGAAAAGCTGACAACTGTGAAGGCTGAGTTTGCTAACGTGGAATGATTTGGCATCGTATGCCAGTTGAGTTCCCCCTCCATATGGTCCCTAAGTCCGACAGTGATTGCTGCCCTTGTGGCGGTAGCCAATGTATTGAGGCCACGGATCATTACTTGATCATCTGAAACTTCTGAGTTTGTGCACATGCCATTTTGCTAAAAAAATGCAGCACAAGCTTTTCAACAACTGATGGACTCTGTATTAAAAGAGTTACCTGGATTTGCTTACCTAGATGACATACTTGTCAATAGTGCGTCCAAATCCAAACACTTATCTTATGTCTACTCACTTTTTGAGCAGTTGACCCAACACAGGTTGATTATTAACCTTACTAAGTGCCAGTTTGGGGTGTCAACCATTGATTTTCACAGCCATCACATCTCCACAGAAGGTGTGAAACCCTTCCCATCAAAAGTAACTATTCTGGCTTTCACCATGACCCTACACTAATAAAAACTACAGGAATTTTAGGCATGATGAATTTCTAATACCACTTCATTCAGCGAGCTGCTGAACTTATGCTTCCCCTGTATAGTGCACTTGAAGGCAATACCCCAAATCATGCACTTGACTGGTCAGCGGCCATGACCAGGGAATTTGATGATACCAAACAAACTCTTTCTAATGCGACCCTGCTGATGCATCCATTCCTCAACAACTATAGCTATTACTACTGACCCTTCAGACTATACTGTGGGTACTGTGCACGATCAATTGGTCAGAGGCAGCTTCTCGCTTTCTTTAGCTAGCAGCTCCGCCCCCCCCAAAAGGAATTACAGCAAGTTTCCCTGTGAGCTTCTTGGTCTCTATCTGGCTGTCCACCATTTTTGTTTTCTTCTAGAGGGTCACCATTTCAGCATTCATTGATCACAAACTCATTGTGCATGCAATGGCCAAAATAGCAGACCCTTGGTCTGCATGGCAGCAATGCCAACTGGCCTACATAGCAGAGTTCACAAACAATGTTCCCGCTAAGGTGTGTGCACACACCCTTTGCTGCTAGCAGACAAAGGAATTTAAATTGTACACCCTCTACCTCATTGGCATTTTAAGTATATTTTGCAATCGTATGTGATCGCATTTCGTTTTCCGGTTTCTGACACAGTCGGTGCTGACAAGGTGGAGTTTGCAATGATTTGGTCTGCAGACTTTAGAACTGGCTTACTAATACTGTTTTTATTGGAGAAATTATTGATTCTCTAGGTTAAGTACCGAAGAAGTAAAGGATGTGAAGCTCAAAGGAAATGCTAGTTCATTTAAAGTGGAATAGTTTAATGCAACTTTTTTTGCTGGTTGGGTAGGGGGATTGTTGCTTTGCTGCTCCTTATGTATGGAGGGGGGAGCTGGGGGGAGGAGCTTTGGGGTTCTAACATTTAACTGTCATTCATTCTTTGGGGCACTCTGTTTTTGTGGATGATTGCGAAGAAAAAGTATTTCAGGATGTATGTTGTATACATTTCTCTGACATTAAATGTATCTTTGAAACCATTGAAACAGTAGAAACTGATACACCAAAAGCTCATGAGGTCAGGAGCGAACAGCTACAAGAAATATTTATTTACATTACAGTCCCTGGTGTTTCTTGTGTGTATTGTTGTGATGCAAAGGTTGCTGGATAATTTGCAAGTGGGAAGAAGTGGAATGATATTTGGAAACCTGACTTTTTAAAGCACCATTTAGCAAACAAATCACATATGGATGGTGTGCGAATACTCTGGTGGGAAAATCCTTCATTACCTACTACAGGTCTGCTATGTATGTTTTGGGAGAATGCAGGTGAACGAGACAGAAAACAATCAAACCCAGAGGAGATCAAAGTTCTTATTGACAGTGTTTTGCTAGCCATAAAAAATGAATACCTGTATATATAAACTTTAGTGCACAAATGTTGTTGTCGCTGGTCAAAAAATCTCACAGCACAAAATTTCTGCACACACTGGTCATTACAAATTCAAGGGAGCATTGTTCACAACTGATATGCAATATATCAAGGGGAAAAAATAATGCCATGGTTGATTGCCTCTCATGGTCATCCACTGAGGCCATACACATAGGGGTTGACTGTGCTGCCATGACAACTGAGCGAGCTACTGACCCAGAGGTCCAGGCTTACTGAACAGCAGTTATGGGCCTGTGGTTGGCTGACATTCGGGGAAGCTGGGTTTCTCGCCTGTGGGATGTCTCAACCCGTAGCCCTCATCCCATAACGCCTGCAAACTGGAGGCAGACTGCTTTTGACTCCATATGTGGCCGCTTGCATTTGGGCCGGAAGGCTTCAAAAAAACTGATTGCACTAAAGTTTGTGTGGTACGGACTTAGAAAGGATGTGCGTGATCGGACTGCAGCCTGCGTGGAGTGCCAGTGGGCAAGAATTAACTGCCGTGTCCAGGCAGCATTTGAGGTCGCTGAGTGATGGTTTGACCACGTCCTTCCCCCCTTCCCCCCCCCCCCCCCCGGTGGTTTCACATACCTGCTTGCAATGGAGGACCGTACTACCAGGTGGCCAGAGGTCACCTCTCTACAGCTGCAGACATGTCTTGAGCATTTATCAGCACCTGAATTGCTCGGTTTGGCACCCTATCTGATAGTTCCTCTGACCGTGGTCCTCAATTCACATCAGACTTCTGTGCTGTGATGGCCCAGAAGCTCGGCGTTAGGGCACATCACATCACGGCGTATCACCTGCAGTCCAATGGCCAATGCGAGGGGTTTCACCGCTCCTTAAAGGCTGCTCTGAGGGCTTCCTTGATGGATGGGTGTTGGTGTGATTGTCTACTGTGGTCCTGCTGGGGCTCCGAACAGCTCCAAAAGAGGAACTGCAGTCATCCGTTGCTGCTGTTATGATTGCAAGGTAATTTTATTCCTGTGCCACAGCCACCTGGCCGGCCTCTCAACAGTGTTCCACCCCCCTCAGTAATTGCTTTGCATCTAGTGCTACCGCCCCTCATGGCGTACAGCATTCGTAGGTTCCTGTTGGCCTATATTCTGTCTTGTTTGGCGGGACTGTCATATGTTGAAAGATTGGAGTGACTGGGCTTGTATACTCTGGAATTTAGAAGGCTGAGAGAGGATCTCATTGAAACATATAAGATTATTAAGGGATTGGACATGCTGGAGGCAGGAAGCATGTTCCCGCTGATGGGTGAGTCTAGAACCAGAGGCCTCGGTTTAAGAGTAAGGGGTAGGCCATTTAGAACGGAGTTGAGGAAAAACTTTTTCACCCAGAGCGTGATGGATATAAGGAATGCTCTGCCCCAGAAGGCTGTGGAGGCCAAGTCTCTGGTTGCTTTCAAGAAAGAGATGGATAGAGCTCTTAAAGATAGCGGAATCAAAGGTTATGGGGATAAGGCAGGAACTGGATACTGATTGTGGATGATCAGCCATGATCACAGTGGATGGCGGTGCTGGCTCGAAGGGCCGAATGGCCTACTCCTGCACCTATTGTCTATTGTTTGTTTACATCCATCTGCACATCAACATCCTCTGAGGCCCATTACGATGGCCCGTCATGCATTTTGGAATGGAGAGAAAAGAGTTTTATCATAGATAAGAGGAGTAAACCTGAATGTGTTTCGGTCGATCACCTTAAATCATCCCACTAAGACTTGATGGATTCTGCTACCATGCCCCTGCCGTCACGATGTGACCTGAGCGTGTCAACATGTCTGTGGATAAGCCAGAGACCTCCACTGTTCCTCCGCCCGTGGAAGATAGGACCCGAGCCGAGTGGCTCATCCAAGCTCTGGTCAGGCTCACGATGCTGGTTTTAGTGAGCTCTGGAGGGGCCGGTGTAGGGTAACGTCATGAGTGGAAATGTACATATTTCACAGCCACCGACATTGAGCTGGGGTTCACTTTAAGGGGTTGGTCTGACGCGATGATGCAGTTTTGTGAAGTACTTTTACTGTGCTTTGCGTTCATGTTTTAGAGTACAATAAATTGTTGATACATTTTTTTCTTAAATATAAAACATCTCTGCTCTTTCTATTTGCAAAAACCTACAATACAATCAATCTACCAAAAGCATAGTAGAATGTATTAAAGGCATCCACTAGTCTTGTGAGACCATGGATCTGCACCTGGAAAGTCTTCACTTTCCAGGGCACAGGCCTGGGCAAGGTTGTATGGAAGACCAGCAGTTGCCCATGCTGCAAGTCTCCCCTCTCCACAACACCGATGTTGTCCAAGGGAAGGGCATTAGGACCCATACAGCTTGGCACCAGTGTCATCGCAGAGCAATGTATGATTAAGTGCCTTGCTCAAGGACACAACACGTTGCCTCAGCTGGGGCTCGAACTCACGACCTTCAGGTCGCTAGTCCAATACCTTAACCACTTGGTCACGTGCCCACACTGTAGAATGTATAAATACCCGAAAACAGAAGTTTGGTTCATACAAAGCCAGACTAAATAGATGCATGAAATAAGCCAGGTGAAGAAGACAGAATTATCAGTTCAGAAATAATGCAAAATGTTTATACAGGACATTGAAACTAAATTTAATGAGCCAAAATGTCACAAACCTTAGCACAGAATTACCAACAAACACAGAAATGATAAACTTTTGGTCTAATTTCTGGTCAACCCGGGTGACACACAATCAAGAAGAAAACTGGATTAGGGAGGGAAAAGAACACACACAAGGCATGCAAACATCTGAAGTTACAATGGATATGCTAAAAGCGGTCATAAAAAATACGCACAACTGGAGAAATGAGCTGAGGAGATGGTCTCCGTCACTCGGAGTTAGACCATGTATATTGCGTTCCTAACTGTCTATGTGATATGCAAGCCTGGGCAGTACGATATGGAGAACAAGCTGTTGCTCATGCAGCAAGCTCCCTCTCTCCACACATCTGGTGAATCCAAAGGAACAACAGAGACTGATACAGTTTGGCACCAGCAGCATCGGAGGAGTTACCAGTCAACATTGTAGGACTGCCTTAGGGATTCCTGTTTTGGGTTTTCTCCTGTGGGTTTTTGCAAGGCAGCAGAAGTTTGAGATCAGAGTTTTCCTTCTCCTGGATGAGCTGCCAACCATGGCTAACAAGCCCCATCTGCCCGAAGCGACTGGTTTTAAAGCATCAGTAACCCTGTCAGAAGAAGCGGTTCTGCCAGGCACAGTAGTTAAGCCACACATGAAGGCCAGTAGATGGACTTGGTTGTCAGAAGCTATTTGAGGTGCACAATAGGTAGTGGAAGCTTGTCCCCATTACCAACCTCGGCTATAACAACCTTAAAGGTACTGGCAGTGATAACATTCATAATTATTGGTATAAAAATTTACTTGTCTTCATCCGTACCTATTAATAAATATCAACAAATTTCTTAAAAATCCTGAAAAAGTGCCGTAATTTTTGACAGAAGCTAAAACGTATCTCTTACCTAAAGGAGGAATCACAAATGACCCATCAAACTACCATTCTATTACTTGTTTACAGATTATATGAAAAATTGTAACATTATTTATCTCACAGCTAATCACCACTCAATTAGATAACCACAATATACTCACAGAACAGTAGAAAGGATGCTGTAAGGGTATGAAAGGATGAAAAGAACAACTGATAATAGATTATGTAATTCTAAATCAAGCCTAGTGGAAAATCGATAATCTTTCATGTTGTTATATTGATTACAAAAAAGCATTTGATTCTGTCTCACACTCATGGCTAGTAGAAGTTCTTAATATATATAAACTACACTCGATACTTGTGAAATTCCTTCAAAATTTGATGATACATTGGCAAACTATAAACAGCCTTTTTATTAACAACCAAAAAAGAACAATCACTGTTATCAAAACAAACTAAAGACATTTTCCAGGGCGACTCTCTAAGCCCACTATAGTTTTGTTTTGCTTTAAACCCGTACTCCAATTTACTGAATTGGATGAAAATTGACTATCAAATCAGAAACAACAAAACAAATTATACTTTGTCACACCTTCTATGCATGGGCGATTTGAAATTACCCGCTCCTTCATCAGTAAATCTAAAGTAATTAATTCAAATAGTAGAACTATTTTCAAAAGATATAAACATGAACTTTGGACTAGATAGTGCTAAATATAAAAAAAGATGCAATAGAGCTAATAGAATACAAAACAGAGCAGCAGGGTACAATACAACTATTGGATGAATATGAAATATGTAGTGTAAGTGTCTGGGATATCAACAAGCAAACAAAATGATCATAGTGCGATAAAGGGAAAACTTTTGACAGAGTTTACTTCAAGGTTTAAGAAAATCTCCCAAACAGAGCTCAATAATAAAAATATAATAAAGACAATAAGCACTCTTGCTATACCCATTTTAACATATTCTTTTGCTATAGTATCTTGGTCCAAAACTGATCTTGAAAATTTATAAAGAAAAATAAGAACTGAAAAGAAAAATTTTCAAAAACACCATGCACACTCAAACATAGTTAGATTACCATTACCTCGGATAGAAGAGGAAGGGGAATAACAGACATAAAGTATTTATGCAGCAGTCAGATAAAGTGGGTAAGTTTTCATCAATGAAAAACTGGATTCAGCACTCCACATGAGCAGGTATGAGGGGTGATTGATAAGTTTGTGGCCTAAGGTAGAAAGAGTCAATTTTAGAAAACCTAGCACATCTATTTTTCAACATAGTCCCCTCCTACATGTACACACTTAGTCCAGTGGTCGTGGAGCATATTGATCCCTTCTTTGTAGAAGTGGTCCACAGCAGGGGTGATTGATAAATTTGTGGCCTAAGTGTAAGGGGTTTCTTGTTTTTATGTCACTGCGTAGTCTAATTAAAATGGCTTCTTTGTTATGTTATAATTGAAAGGGCTTCTTTGTTATGTTAACTGCTGAGAAAGTCCTCCCGCTAGTAGTTTGTTTTGGATTATCTATTGATAAGAGGACGAATGAACCAATTGGGATAGTTGTTATGCTTTCTGTGTGTCTGTAAGATATTGTGATGTGCGGGTTTTTGGGCAGAAGGCGGGAGAGTGAGACAGAGGATGGACTAGGTGCTGTGAGTCCGCTAACGGGGTCGGACCCCGAGCAGGAGTCCAAGGTCCAGGGTACTCGGCGAGGAGAGGAGACGGAGACAGACTTGTGTGGAGCGTCTGGTCGACCACTGTTGTTGGTCCCAGGTGGCAGGTCGAGGTGGTCCAAGGTGTCGCAGGGTGAAGAAGGAGGGTCCTGAGCAATTGTTTGTGCACAAAGAGATTGAACTTTGATAAGTGTGGCGCCTTTTATTTTCCTTTTATATTTTATTGACTATTAATTATATAGTTCCAGTAATATCTATAAACTGTAAACCACTTAATCATATCTGGTGTATTGTCTGTTATTTGGGTGGGGTGAGGTACATCACACAGCATCCACACAAACTATTACCCAGTTTGGTGGGACCAAGGGCTGTTTCCCCAGACGACAGCGAGCCGAGCGACCCTGAGGCTGGCCAGGCGGGCTACATAAGGTAGAAGGAGATGAGTTATTAACTTAAAACTTTCTGCATTATCACTCAAAGAGTTGAACTGTACGTGCATGTAACAAGAGTGTCTTGGACTGCCAGGTGGTCCACTGAAGGGGCGATTGATAAGTTCGTGGCCTAAGGTAGAAGGAGATGAGTTAAACAGCTCTCTTTACATGCACATGCTTTTCAACTCTTTGTGTGAAAATGCAGAAAGTTTGAAGCTAATAACTCATTTCCTTCTACCATAGGCGACAAACTTATCAATCACCACTGCTGTGGACCAGTTCTGGAGGTCCAAGACTCCGACCTCTACAAAGAAGGGATCCGTATGCACCATGACTGCTGGACTAAGTGTGTAAATGTAGGAAAAATAAATGTGCTAGGTTTTCTAAAATTGACTCCTTCTACCTTAGGCCACAAATTTATAAATCACCCCTCATACATTTCTGATAAGTACACACCACTGAACTTAAATGGAAGAACAACCCAGAAAAATGAAGAAAGTATTTGAAATATTTTCCCTTCTTGTGTATTTGCTTAAATGTGGTAAAATGAAAATTCCTATTGATGTCTCCAGCAGAAACTTGAAATGATTCTGAGCCATGTAATTTGGGATTGATGGGCTCTTTCACAGCCATGGGCAGTGCAAAACAGCCAGGTCTCATAATGAGCAGGTCTTCTACAAGAAGGCTGCAGAAATCTGCCATAAGCTGGTATTCTGGCTTCATATTGACAGCATCATTCTGATATCTGGTGGAAATGGAACCAGGTCTGCAGAATCTTGTATTGATCATTCACATCTTCGAGCTCCAGATGTATCACAAACCTCTCTGTCCCCTACATATGCCTGAACTCTGGGCCACCAAAGTTTTTAACCTTCATCATCTTAACACCTATACCTGATAAAATCTCTGTGGTCTTCACAGAATTAAAGACTCAGACAGTTGAGCTGCTTTGGGCTACTGCTCTCCACACTTCTCACCAATCTCTCTCTGCCACCACCCCACAACTGTTCCATCTCCAGCTGGGCAGATTTGCACGTTGGACAATATGTGAAGTTTGTTAGACTGTGGCAATGATTAGGTAATACAGATATTGGTTGATCACAACCCTCTTTTCATTAGGGAACCAAAAACAGAAACAGAACTAGATTACTTGACTACAGGTCACAATTCTTGGATCCAGTTTCTGTCAGTAAGTCAGAAATAGGTAAACACATGGATGAAATGATATGGGAAATTTACATCCTAATTAGGATGGTACATGAAAGGAAATTATGGTGGAACATGTGGGAATAAAAGGATCCTTTTGTGGGAATAAAAGGAGTCTTTTCTGGTTGATTGCCAGTGACTACTGGTGTTCATTTGCCACTTTCTTGCCCATTCTCCTAATCTGTATAAGTCTTTCAGCATCCTACCTGTTACCTTAACACTACCTTCCCCTCCTCCAATCTTGGTATCATCTGCAAACTTGGCAACAAAGCCATCTATTCCATCATCTAAATCATTTATGTACAGCATAAAAAGAAGTAGTCCCAACACCAATCCCTGCGGAACACCACTAGTCACTGGCAGCCAACCAGAAAAGGATCCTTTTATTCCCAATCGCTGCCTCCTACCAATCAGCTAATGCTCTAACCATGTTAGTAACTTTCCTGTAATACCATGAGCTCTTAACTTGGTAAGCAGCCTCATGCGTGGTATCTTGTCAAAAGCTGTCTGAAAGTCCAAATATACAATATCCATTGCATCTCCTATATCAATCCTACATGTAATCTCCTCAAAGAAATCCAACAGGTTCATCAGGCAGGATTTTCCCTGAAGGAAACCATGCTGACTTGTACTATCTTGTACTGTGTCACCAAGTACTCCATAACTTCATCCTTAACAACTGACTCCAACATCTTCCCAACTACTGAGGTCAGGCTAACTGGTCTATGATTTCCTTTCTGCTGCCTTCCTCCTTTCTTAAAGAGTAGAGTAACATTTGCAATTTTCCAGTCCTCTGGCACTATGCCAGAGTCCAATGATTTTTGAAGGATCATTTCTAATGCAACTGCAATCTCTAACGCTACCTCTTTCAGAACCCTAGGGTGCAGTTCCTTTGGTCTGGGTGACATATGTATCTTTTGGTCTTTCAGCTTTTTGAGCATCTTCTCTCTTGTAACAGTAACTACACCCACTTCTCTTCCTTCACACACTACAACATCAGGCAAACAACTAGTGTATTCCACAGTGAAGACTGATGCTAAATACTCATTTAGTTCATCAGTCATCTCCTTGTCCCTCATTATTATTTCTCCTTCCTCATTTTCTAGTCGTCCTATATCCACTGTTACTTCTCTTTTATTTTTAACATATTTGAAAAAACTTTTACTAACCACTTTGATATTATTTATTAGTTTGCTTTCATATTTCATCTTTTCCCTTCTAATGATTTTTTTAGTTGCTCTCTGTAGGTTTTTAAAAACTTCCCAATCCTCTATCTTCCAGCTAATTTTTGCTTTGTTGTATGCCTTTTCTTTTGCTTTTACAATAGCTTTGACTTCCCTTGTCAGCCACAGTTATACTATTTTGCCATTTGAGTACTTGTTCATTGTTGGAATACATGTCTTGCACCTTCCTTTTTCCCCAGAAATGCACTCCATTGCTGCTCTGCTGACGTCCCTGCCAGCAGCTCCTTCCAATTTACTTTGGCCAACTCCTCTCTTATACCACTGTAATTTTCCTTACTCCACTGAAATACTGCTACACCAGGCTGTATTTTCTCCCTATCAAATTTCAAATTTCAACGACAAACTGCTCCAAAAAACTATCTCTCAGGCATTCAACAAGCTCACTCTCTTGAGATCCATTACCAACTTGATTTTCCCAATCAACCTGCATGTTAAAAATTCCCATGACTACCATAACTTTGCCCTTCTGACTCGCCTTTTCTATTTCCTGTTGTAACCTGTGGTCCACCTCCCAGCCACTGTTGGGAGGCCTGTATATAACTGCCACACTCACAGCACGCTGGAGAAACTCAGCAGGTCGGGCAGCATAACACTCACAACACACTGGAGGAACTCAGCAGAACACTCACAACACTCATATAACTGCCATCAACATCCTTTTACCCTTGCAGTTTCTTAACTCAACCCGCAAAGGTTCAACATCTTCCGATCCTATGTCACAACTTTCTACTGATATGATGCCATTCTTTACCAGTACAGTCACACCACCCCCTCTGCCTATCATGCTACTCCTCTGATATAACATATAACTTTGGACATTCAGTTCCCAACTACAACCATCCTTCAGCCACAATTCAGTGATGGCCACAACATCATACCCGGCAATCTGTAATATTGCAACAAGATCATCCACCTTATTTCTTATACTGAGCGCATTTAGATATAACACCTTGAGTATCGTATTTGCCGTCCTTTCTGACTCTGCATCCCTAATGATTGGATACTCAGCTTGCTGGCTGCAACTAAATCCCATCACCTGCCTGCCTTCCTGACAATCTGACTGCACACTATCTTTACTTTTTTACCATCCTTCCTTTCCTGAGTCCTTTCACTCTGGTTTCTATCTCCCTGCCAAGTTAGTTTAAACCTTCCCCAACAGCTCTAACAGCTCTGCCCGCGAGAATGTTGGTCCCCCTCAGGTTTCGGTGCAACCCGGCACTTTTGAACAAGTTATACCTCTCTCAGAAGAGACCCCAATGATCCAAGAAGCCGAAGCCCTGGCCCCTGTAGCAGCTTCTCAGCCACACGTTTATCTGCCAAATCATCCTGTTTCTACCCTCACTGGCGTGTGGCACAGGCAGCAATCTAGAAATTACCACCCAGGAGGTCCTGCTTCTTAGCTTTCTACCGAGCTCTCTAAATTTTCTTTTCAGGACCTCATTGCTTTCCTTCCTGTGACACTGGCACCAATATGTACCAAGACATCTGGCTGCTCCCCTTCCCTCTCCAAAATGTGGACGTGATTTGAGACATCTCTGGCGCTGGCACCTGGGAGGCAACATACCATCCGGGTGTCCTGTTCACATCCACAGAATCTCCTGTCTGTTCCCTTCACTATCGAGTCCCCTATCAATACCGCTCCCTTCTTCCCTCTCCTTCCCTTCTGCACTATGAACCCATGCTTGGTGCCTGTAACCTGGTTGCTGTGGCATTCTCCCAGGAGGTCATCCCCACAAAAGTATCCAAAGCGGTATACTTGTTTTTGAGGGGAATGGCCACAGGGGTGCTCTGCACTAATTGCCTATTTCCATTTCTCCTGACAGTCACCCAGCTACTCGCCTCCTGCAACTTCGGGGTGACTACTTCCCTGTAGCTTTGATCAATTATATCCTCACTCTCCCATACAGCTGAAGGTCATCCTGTTGCTCTTCCAGATCCCTAACACGGTCTTCAAGGAGCTGCAGCCGGATGCACTTCACGCAGATGTAGTTCCCTGGGAGACTCTGGGTCTCCCAGTTCTCCAACATCCGGCACTAAGAGCACACCACAGTCACTTAAATGGTACAGTAAGAGAGGGGAAATAAAACAAAAAGAAAACCTTAACAGATGCTTTACACAGAGCCAACACATCTTCTGAGCCGAAACCTCCATTGAGCCAAAGCCTGTTGCTTCTACTCTCGCCACTGGCCTACTCCTGCACAATGACTACCCCAACAACAGCCGCTCCGCTTATCCCTTCTGTACTTATTTAGTTTGCAGAGCTCTGTTGATGCTGCTGATAGGCCACGTACAACGGACAAACGTTCACGAAGATCCCTTTTTAAATAACCACTACAGACCTGCGAGAAATTCTTCTTGGTAGAGCTCTGTTGACACCACGGATAGGCCACTACAATGAGGAGGTTCACAAGGATGATTCCAGGAATGAAAGGGTTATCATACGAGGAATGATTGATGGCCCTGGGTCTGTACTCGCTGTAATTCAGGATGATGAGGGGGGATCTCATTGAAACTTTTTGAATGTTGAAAGGCCTAGACAGAAATGTGGAGAAATTTCTTTAGCCAAAGGGTGGTGAATTTATGGAATTTGTTGCCACATGCAGCTGTGGAGGCCAGGTCGTTGGGTGTACTTAAAGCAGAGATTGATAGGTTCTTGATTGGACATGGCATCAATGGTTATGGGGAGAAGGCCGGGAACTGGGGTTGAGGAGGAGAGAAAAAAAGGATCAGCCATGATTGAATGGAGGAGCAGACTCGATGGGCCAAATGGTCTAATTCTGCTCCTATGTCTTATGGTTTTATGGTCTTATGGAAATGTCAGTGTTAATTTCTTGAAGGGTTGGACCATCAGAAATGGGAGCAAATACTTCAAAGTGCCAGCAAACCCATTTTTTTCAAGCAATTTAAAAGATGGATTAAAAAAAAAACAACTTCTAGGCTTTTGTATTTATTTCACAGTTCCCTTTCCATCTATAGTTTTAGTATTAGCAAATCTGGATATAATTCAGTCTTTCAATTTGTCCTGAATGTAACTTATGAATAGCTGACAACCCAGAGCAAGCTCCTATGAAGTCCTACTACTAACAATCTGCATACTGAAAACCATATTCAGTTGATTGGGACATCAGATAATCGGGACAGTCCTTTATTTGGGACAACACGCATAGAACAAAAACTAAATTGAGAAAATAGCTGGGATTCTCTTTATTTATTTGGGACACTATGCTGGTTAATTAGGGCAGGAGACTGTTACTGAAAAGTTTCTAAGTTTCTAATTAGTGTTCTACATTGTGCTTTGAGTGGTCAGTTTTTAAATAGCATCAGTTGCATGTTTTTGTGTTCAAAAGGCAGTGTTTTTTGTCATTGATTGTCAGTGAGGAATAAGCAGTAAGACAAATCAGAACTGTTTCAAGCATTCAGGCTTGGAGATGCCAGAAATGGCCAGGAGTGAAAATGAAACAATTTTACTACTTCAGCATGTTAGGAATTACAAAGAATTTGAAGGTACTGCCAATCACCTTGAATGTTGCAATGAAAATGAAGATTTGGAGGATGGAAGATTGTATAAATGCATTCCATTATCTGCACTATGTGTCGGTGCTGATTTTGTTCATTTACAGTCTATCTAAAGAGAACAGCAGATGAATTCTTCTGCTGATAATTATTTAAAAACTAATACACAGTTTTATAGTACTGTAGAGGCATTTGTAGTGTTATGTATTTCACTTAGATACATTATTTCTCAGTTAAATAGCAGTTTATCTTTTTTATACCTTTTAACTATTTCCATGAAACTTTGGTTAATTGGGCCAGCCTCTTAATTGGGCCAAGGTGGTCTTGATGTGACCCAATTTACTGGAATCCATTGAATTTAGTACTATTTCATTTTCTATCCTCTAATTAATCATCCATCCCTGCTGACCTCAACTCATTTATCCATGTTAGCCTAACTCTGTGAGATGTTACTTAAATGTAATCTCACATGTAGCACCTTATTAAATATCTTGAAATCCAGATAATCTACAATATTCACTCTTCATTCTTTATCCCTACAGCTATTACTATCTGCAAAAAGCTTGACACATAGGGATTCATCTATGGTCTCTAGCAATAAAAGTACAATATAGAAGTATCAATGTTTGGTATTCTAAAATTTATTCAATTGTAGTTAACAGAATTTCAGAAGTACAGTACATTATTTTAGAATTTCAGAGGTACAGTACATTATTTTGTTATTATAATTGGTTTGGCATGGACTAGATTACCGAAGGGTCTGTTTCTGTGTTGTACTTTTCTATGACTCTATGACTCTAATTTTGAGTGTTTAGTGCTTTTAAACAAGAGTAAATTAGATTAGATTATGAGCACACACAGTCCTCTTTTGTTATCATTTAGTAATGCATGCATTAAGAAATGATACGTTTTTCCAGAATGATATCACAGAAACACATGACAAACTGACTTAAAAACTAACAAAAACCACATAATTATAACATATAGTTACAACAGTGCAAAGCAATACCGTAATTTGATAAAGAACAGACCATGGCACAGTAAAAGTCTCAGAGTCTCTCGAAAGTCCCATCATCTCACGCAGATGGTGAACCTGCAGCGCCGCCAACTTGCCGATGCAGCATCCTGGAAGCATCCGACCACAGTCCGACTCCGAGTCCGTCCGAAAACTTCGAGCCTCCGACCAGCTCTCCGACACCGAGCACCGAGCACCATCTCTGCCGAGTGCTTCAACCCTGGCCCCGGCAACAGGCAATAGGCAAAGCCGAGGATTTGGGGCCTTCGTCTCCGGAGATTCTCGATCGCACAGTAGCAGCGGCAGCGAAGCAGGCATTTCAGAAGTTACTCCAGTTGTTCCTCCGTGCTTCTCACAGTTGTCTCCATCAAATCTGAATTGTGCACAGCCCCCTAGTTAACACATATCGATATCAATTTGGAATGGCTGCGCGCGCTACGTCACAGCACCATCTTCTCCTCCTTCCTAGGCTTGTCAAACCTGATTTTTTATTGATAAATCCATGTTTAGTCTTCTTAATCCCAATTTCTAATGGCCTTGATGATGGCGTGGTGGTGTTGTCCATTGTGTCCAAAAATGACAGGAAACCTGTATGGGAGAGTTTTTAAAGTGGAAAAGCTATTGTACTTGGGCAGTTCTACTCTCGTGACCTCAGAAGTCCAAGTCTGGTGGTACGAACAAATGTCAGATATTGGAGTCTTCCTTGGTTTCAGCTGATGGCCATGACATATTCTATGTGTTATCATCCTCTTCACGCTCCATGGAGCATTGCAGTACTGAATTCTTGGCTGTTGGATTGTACTTTAGGTCTCATCTTTTCTTCCATTGAAGTTGACTTTGCATGCTGGGACAGGCATGTCTGTAACTCAGCAGGGTACGAGGCCGCAGCTACACTCACCTGGTTTAGCCTACCTGTCGAAGCGATGTACTGGGGTGAGGTCGCTGTCGAATGCAAACAGCTACTTGGAGCCACAGGTGAGAGATAAGTGTCAGGTGAGCTGCCCCAGAATGGACACAACAAGCCCCTTCACCAGAGGTGGTAGCCTTCCCATACACCCTAATGACAGATATTAGATTAAAAATGGCTGGTTCTGTATGTACTCTTTCCTTTATTTATTAAATAGTGAAGCAATCTGCAGAATCTGATCCAGAGTGGAGGAGACTTTGGAAAATCATTACTAATACATCCAAAATGTACAATTCAGAATCAGAATCAGGTTTAATATCACTAGCATATGACGTGAAGTTTGTTAACTCAGCGGCAACAGTATAATGCAAAACATGATGAATATGGAAAAATGAATTACATTAAGTATAAATATGTATATTAAATAGTTAAATTAAAAATAGTGCAAAAACAGTAATAATTAAAAAAATTTGGTTGTGTTCATGGGTTTGATGTTGACTTAGAAATCGGATGGCAGAGGGGAAGAAGCTGTTCCTGAATCGCTGAGTTTGTGCCTTCAGACTTCTGTACCTTCTTCCTGACAGTAACAATGAGAAGAGGGCATGCCCTAGGTGGTGGGGGTCCTTAATAATTGACACCACCTTTCTGAGGCACCGCTCCTTGAAGATGTCTTGGATACTCTGGAGGCTAGTACTCAGGATGGTGGTGACAAATTTTACAACCTCCTATAGCTTCCTTTAATCCTGTACAGTAGCCTCCCCTCCCCATACCAGACAGTCATGCAGATCCCCATGGTACATGTGTAGAAGATTCCAAGTGTTTTAGGTGACAAACCAAATCTTCTCAAACTCCTAATGAAATATAGCCGCTGTCTTCCTTTTTTGATAGCTGCATTGATATGTTGGGACCAGGAGCTTGAAATTGCTCACTCTCTCCACTTCTGATCCCTCTATGAGGATTGGTTCATGTTCCCTCATCTTACCCTTTCTGAAGTCCACAATCAGCTCTTTGGTTTTACTGATGTTGACACCGCTCAACTAGCTGGTATATCTCGCTCCTGTACGCCCTCTTGTCTCCATCTGAGATTCTGCCAAGAATGGTTTTTACCTTCAGAAAAATTATAGCTATAGCATTTGAGCTATTCCTAGCCACACAGTCATGGGTGTAGAGAGAGTAGAGCATGTTGAACACTAAATGAAGCTTTGAATCGAATACGTGGGTTCTACACTTCAAGGATATTCTCAAATTCTCACTGACTTATGGATCTCCCTGTGCCATAGTCCTCAAAATGGTAAAAACACCATCTGGGATTGTACCAGCAATCTTGAGTCTCTTTGTCAAAATCATGCAAGACTTCAGTGAAAACAGCAGGAGTATTCCACCTTTGAACTACTCACCACCTGCTCTGTCAAGCAGTTTCAATCTTGTCTGTAGCAGTCTGTAGATCTCACATTGGTTTTGTTGGCCACATTTTAACCAACAGAATTGGAGGAGATGCAAATCATCTATGACTCTAAGGGACTGATAAAGAAAATGGGAATTATATACAGATAGAGCATCCTGCAGTGAATTCATTTTTGTTGAGCCTGATTTTCTTTTTAGATTCTCTGTATTATGAAGTTGTGACAATACTCATTCAGTTGTCAGTTTTAAATTACTTGACCAAGAATATCAAAAGTAAACATTAAGTTTCAAAAATGAGGAAAAGTTGGAAAAGGAGGAGGAGACACTGTAAGTTCTTTGAACCCACTTAATTATGTCTGTAGGGGATGGAAGCATCGAGCATCTGTATTCATAAATTGTATAGACCAAGTGCTGATGGTCAGAGACTGGAAATGGATGTGTTTTGAGACTCCTGCCTGATAGAAAACTCAGGTATTACTAAGATTGGCCCTGACCATTTTTGTCTGATGCAAGATACATGTAGTACCCAAACAATGCCAATTTGACTTGTAGCAATCCGATGATCCAAGGAGTATGAATGTTTGAGTCACAGGACATATAGAAGGATAGAAGGATGTCAGTATTCAAGTCCAAGGATTCTTGAAGGCAGAAATAGAAGTAAATGGAATGGATAGGAAGATGTATTTTATGGGACCACACACATACACACAAACTGCCGGAGGAAACTCAGTGCGTCAGGCAGCAACTATGGAGATGAATAAACAGTCGATGTTTCATCAGGACCGATAAGGAAGGGGGAAAATGCCAGAAATTGAAGGTGGGGGGGAGAGGAAGGAGCTCAGCCTAGAAGGTGGTAGGTGAAGCCAGGTGAGTGGGGTGGGGGGGTGGAATGAAGTAAGAAGCTGGAAGGTGATAGGAGGAAAAGGTAAAGGGCTGGAAAAGAAGGAACCTGATAGGAAAGGAGACTGGACTATGGAGAAAGGAGAAGGAAGAGTGGCCTAATGGGATGATAATAGGCAGTTCAGGAGAAGAGGTACCGTAAGAGGGGAGACAGAGTGGGGAAATGAAGAAGAGGAAAGAATTACCAGAAGTTGGAGAAGTTGATATTCATGCCATCCAGGTGGGAGGCTACCTAGGTGTTGATCTTCCAACCTGAGAGTGATCTCACCATGCCAGAAGACTGACATGCCTGATATCCTGGAAGAGAAAACCTCATTTTGAGAATAGATGCAATGGCAATGAAGGAACTGAGAGAAGGGAATAGCATTTTTACAGGAGACAGGGTGGAAAGAGGTATAGTCAAGATAGCCATAAGAATCATCAGAGATGATTCCCACAGCTCTGCCATTGATGCTGCCTTCAGCCACACTTCCTTTATTCCCTAGATAGCCATACTTATCCAAATATTCCTCCATTTGAACTGAGAAAGAGTTCATGACCCCATGAGCCTGAACACCCAACATAACATTTTCTGCAAGTTCCACCACCTTCAACAGGGCCTCAGCACCATACTCAACTTTACCACCCACCCTCCCCAACTCTCCACTTCCCACAGGGATTGCTGCTTCCGTGATTCTCTTGTCCAGTCACCTCCTCCCTCACCTCCATATATGGCCCCAAACAGTCCTTCCAGGTGAGGCAGCACTTCACTTGTGAATCTGTTGGGGTTGCCTACTCTGCCTGGTGCTCCTGACGTGGCCTCCTCTACATGGGTGAGACCTGATGTAAATTCGGGGATGCCTTGTTAAACACTTTGCTCCATCTGGAAAAAGTGGGATTTCCTATGGCCAACCATTTCACTTCCAATCCCGTTTCCCATTCTGGCATGTCAATCCATGGCCTCCGCTTCTGCTGCACTCTCAGGTCAGATGAGCAACACCTTATATTCCATCTAGGTAGCCTCCAATCTGATGACATGAATATTGATTTCTTCAACTTTCAGTAACCTTTTTCCTCCCTTTTCTTCATTTCCTCACGCTGTCTCTTCTCTTACCTCTCCTTTCCACTTGCTTATCACCTCCTCCTAAGGCCCCTCCTTCTTCTCTTTCTCTCATGGTACATGCACATTGCCTATCAGATTCCTTTTCTCCAGCCCTTTACCATTTCCACCTATCACCTCTCAGATTTTTACTTCCTCACTCCCCTCCCCCACCCACCTGGCTTCACCTATCACCTTCTAGCTGTTCTCCTTCCCCTCCCCCCACCTTTTTATTCTGGCTTCTTCCACCTTTCTTTCCAGTCCTGATGAAGGGGCTTGGTCTGAAATGTTGACTGTTTATTTATTTATTTCCGTAGGTGCTGCCTGACCTGTTGAATTCCTCATTTTTTGTATGTGTTGTGCTGGATTTCCAGCTGATGCAGATTGTGCTTATACTCCATGGGATACTTTTTTTTCATTTGCTGGATTATAGAAGATGAGAGCAGGGAAGTTATGGTATGAGGATCTAATTCATTAATTAGTCCACAGATAGAAGCTCCTGAACCAATGTGGATAACTTTATTCATATCAACTTTGAAATGATTCCACAACCTATGGACTTACTTACAAGGTTTCTGCAACTCCTGTTCTCAGTATTATTTGTTTGTTTGTTTACTTATTTAAACTTCTTCATTCAGAAGGCCGTAAGAGTGTGGAATGAGTCAAGTGGTGCATGTGAGCTCGATTTCAATGTTTTAGAGGATCATGGATGGTAGGGGTATGGAGGGCTATGGTACCAGTGCAGGTCGATGAGAGTAAGCAGTTTTATATGGCCCTGCATGGACTAGGTGGACCAACGGGCCTGTTTCTGTGCTGTACCAAATCTTCCCAAATTGTCATGCTTTCTTTGTAATTGCGTCAATATGTTGGTCCAAGGACAGATCTTCCGAGATATAACACCCTGGAGCTTGAAACTGCTTGCCCTTTCCAATGCTGCTCCCTTGATGAGGACTGGTCTGTGTTCCCTGACTTCCCCTTCCTGAAATCACGGCAGGGGTGTTACTGCCTAACCTTATTGATTGCAGTCTGTTGGTCAGGAAGTTGAGAATCCAGCTGCACAGGAGAGTGCAAAGATGTATCAGTTGGTAGGCTGATTGGACATTATACATTGTCCGATGATTGCGCTAGGATTAAAGCTGCGTATTGCTGGGTGGCACAGTTTGAAGGGCCGGAAAGCCTGATTCTGCACTGTATCGCAATAAATAAATGAAAGCACGTTTCATAAGACACTTTCAATCGTGGAAGCAGAATCAGAATCAGATTCAGGTTTATTATCACCGGCATGTGACATGAAATTTGTTAACTTTGCAGTAGCAGTTGAATGCAATATATAATCTAGCAGAGAGAGAGAAAAAAAATAAAACATAATAATAAATAAACAAGTAAATCAATTATGTATATTGAATAGATCATTAAAAATGTGCAAAAACAGAAATACTGTATATTAAAAAAGTGAGGTAGTGTCTAAAGCTTCAATGTCCATTTAGGAATCGGATGGCAGAGAGAAAGAAACTGTTCCTGAATCGCTGAGTGTGTGCCTTCAGGCTTCTGTACCTCCTACCTGATAGTAACAGTGAGAAAAGGGCATGCCCTGAGCACTGGAGGTCTTTAGTAATGGATGCTGCTTTTCTGAGACACCGCTCCCTAAAGATGTTCAGGGTACTTTGTAGGCCAGTGCCCAAGATGGAGATGACTTGGCTTACAACCTTCTGCAGCTTCTTTCGGTCCTGTGCAGTAGCCCCTCCATACCAGACAGTGATGTAGCCGGACAGAATGCTCTTTATGGAACAAGTATAGAAGTTTTTGAGCGTATTTGTTGACATGCCAAATCGGTTCAAACTCTTAATGCTGTCTTGCCTTCTTTATAACTCCATCGATAGGTTGGGACCAGGTTAGAAACTCAGAGATCTTGACACCCAGGAACTTGAAGCTGCTCACTGTCTCCACTTCTGATCCCTCTATGAGGATTGAGTGAATATGCTATATAGTTATATGCCATAGAGTTTGCCACGTAACCAACCAGTGAAGACACCCCTCCCAACGTCACAATAGAATTTCTGTAATGACAACCAGTCAGCTGATTTATAAGTATATAAAGGCCAAGCACTCAGGAGACACACCACAAATGAACAGTGCACTAATAATATCTCCTCATGGTGACGAAACATTTGCAAATGGATTGCCAAGATTGTAGAACATCTCAGCTCTACCACTGCCCTGTATCTTTTAAAGTTCAATCATGTCTTTCCCACAATACGTTGATGATGATTGCACAAAGCGTTCAAAGTTCAAAGTAAATCTATTTTCAAAGTACATATACTCTACATCACCATTACTTACCTTGAGATTAGAAAGAGAAGAAAATGCAAGCACCTTCAACATTACATACAGCCAACAGGAATCAGCCTATTTAATGAGAACACTCAGAAATCTACATAAGGTGATGTTGGAAGTATGTTCTTGTGATTGGAAGTCTGAGATTTGTGAGATACTGAAGGGATCAGTGTTAGGAATTTTGCATTACAGTGTATATTAATTACTTTGATTTGAACATGGAAAGAAAGATTAGTAAATTTGGGGATGACATGAAATCTGTGCTGTGGACAGTGAGGAAGGTTATCTCAGGCTACAGCCAGATATAGGTCAATTAGAAATTCAGGCATTGGGCTGGCAGATAGAACTTAAGTAAGTGCTAGATGGTGCAATTTGGGAGGTCACACAGGAGTAGGATACCTACATTAAATAGTACAACATTAAGGAATAAGCCTCGGGTTCCAAATCTAGAGTTTCCTGAAAGTAGCAATACAGGTGTATACGTTGATGAGAAAGTCACAGGACATGCTTCATTGATTGGGGCATAAAATATAAGAATTAGGATGTTATGTTGTTACTTTACAAAATACCGGATAGACCACACAAGGACTACTGTGTTCATTTTTGTTTAACACGCTATAGGAAGGATGTGATTGCGCTGAAGCAAGTGTAGAGGAGATTAACCATGATGATGCTTAGATTGGAGTTCTTTAGTAAAGGAGAGAAATTGGATAGGCTGGGCTTGTTTTCCTTAGAGTAAAGGAGTCTGATCTTTTGGCCAGCTATTACACATTGCCTTCAACCTTACTAAAGCCTTTGAAGCCACCAGAAGGGAATATGGAATTCCCTCCTGAATTTTAGCTCCAAACAGAAATTTGTTTTCATTTTACATTTAATTAGGGCATTTGTATCAAAGGAGATAATCCATATCTTGTATTTCCTCATAAGATGAACGGCTACTTTTTTGTGCACTCTGCATGACAGCTAATGATTTTTACAACACTCAACACCCTTATTTATTTCACAATCCATCCCTGACCCTCCACCTCCACAAACTCATACACATATACACGATCTCCAGAAGAGGAGGGGGTGGGGGAGATTCTAAAAGCTGGAGTATCATTTTATGTGATTAGTCAAACAATCAGCTCAGAAAATAGACTTTAGTATCAGTGGACTTTGCAAAGTAAACAGGAATCCATATGTGATTCACTAAGATGAGGGCTCAGTAGAGCACAGAACTCTCTGCTGTTCAAGAGGAGCCCATTCCCAGCTCTACTCTCAGAAGTGCATATTAGTATCCACCTTGTTTCACTCATTCCCTCAGTGAGCTACTTCCTTCTTTTTCCATTCCTAAAGCATATTTCTAACTGGTACACCTACATATGCATTTTCAAAATCTCCTGGTATACTTCCCAATTGTAAAAACTGAAAACCAACATTCTCAATCTTTTCTATCCATTTTGCTACTCTCTGTTTTATCCCTTACACTTTAGTATTGTGGGAAAAAATCTTAAGTGCATCTTCATAAAAGAACGGTACCCTTTTTTAATTCATCAAAATAATTCAATCATATTAACCAAATATAATTTTCCTTTATAACTCTGCACAGAATTTGACTGAATACCATACTTTACCAAATTCCAACTACCAGTAATTTTGCCCTAGATTACTGTCTCTATAAAACAATCTTCAAAACCAGTGTTAGTTCCGCATGACTGAAGTTCTTGAGCTCTGCTTCTGTTCCTTCTCTGAAACAGGGTGTATGAATTGCTGTCCTCCCATCCTTTAGCACCACACTTACATCTAGGGAAGTTCAAAGACTGGTGGACAAAAGTTGGGCAATAAAATAGAAGAATACCCAAAAGAGGGGACAAGTAGAGAGAATTCTTTAATGAAAGGGTAGCATCCTTTGTAAGCAGGGTTGAAACCCTCATAGGATATGTTGCTTACCAGATGCCAGGGTGAGTGGCATCTTGAATAGGCTTAAAAGTATAATTGGAGAGGAAGTGATTATTACTTCAATCACCAACTGGAGAATGCAGATTGGAAACAAAGTCATTTAGCTAACGTTATGTAAATAAGAAGGACATTGCACCAGTAGTGTCTGGAAGCAAGTTCACAATTGTGCAACTGCATGACAGTAATTAATCGATTTATGAATTTTCACATTGACTCTTTGGGGGAAGATGTCTTTGATTTATGAAGCTATTTTTTACCATAATGGATGGTGTGTCACTTTGTGTGCGTAGTGATTAACTACCATTATGCCCATATTGTGCCTTGCCTAGCTTTTCTGATTTACAAGATTTTGCTGCACATATTTCACGTAACAAATTTAGCTTCCAGAAACACATCTATTTTGTAAATTGAAAAACGACAGTAAATAATTTTTATTTTGGTGCCAGAAAGTTTGCTGAGTATTAATTATTGTTTAGTATGTTATTAACCACTCAAACAGCAAAGTCTAAGAATTTTGATGCTTATTACAAGTCTAGTTTGTGAGTACCTTTACCAGTTCAGGTGATCTCCTTTGATTCCGCAGCAAAAGCTGTCAACAACATAGCCAATGGAAGATATCTGAACAGCAACTTTATGAAATCAAGCTGTTGCAGTAACATTTTGCTGTTAATGTTGATTATTGCTGTAAGCTTTATGATCATTACTATTATCAGCTCAGTGAAACAGCATGAAGGAAATACACCTTATGCAAAAATATTATGCTGAGCAATCTACTTTCCTCAAATGGACTGAGACCTCATGCATCATGATGAGGACTGAATTGATTCATGTGTAACTGCAAACTAGAGCACTATGTTAGTAATATGTCTTCTTATAGAATTATCAAGGCTGCCTAATTGTCTGATGGCTAAATCCTGGTATCTACTGCGACGTGTCAATAACGATACCGAATTCATCCATTATTAGCCTGTCAGGATTTATCTTGTTAACTCCGACAAGAGTTTATTTACGTGACAAGACAGTGGCAGGTTTAAGGCAGCTGTTTTGTTTAATTGCATCTTATCAAATTGCAGAATGCACAGTACAAAAATCAGAGTGTTGTTCAATTGCTTAACAGCTGTTTGCAGTTCTTGAAGGAATATCCATACTTTGTTTTTGCTTTTATTTTTATTTCCTTCTCGTGGCGTCTTCCTTAATTGTGGCCCAGCCTCCCCCTCTGGTTCATTTCATAACTGAGAAAGTAACTCAGATCCTTATCAAATGAACTCCATAATGTTATTGGTAAGGAAGCAGCAAGAACAGGGGTTCCTCACTGACATCATTTTCATTGACATACTGAAGCCATCAACACAGGATGAAGCCATTCAGTCTCTCTAACTTGCCACAGAACAACATGACAGAACTACTTAGCCTTTTGATCATGTCACACATGAACATTAAGAGGTTGTTCAGCATTACAAGCCAGTTATAAAGGAGCAAGATGAGGTCATTCACTCCCTCAAACCAATCACACAGGAACAACTAGAAGCCATTCTGTCCGATGAGTCAGGTTCAAAAGTCAGGTAAAAGAGTCTTCTGCAATGCATTGGTGATCATTGTGTCTGGTTTGGCAGTATACATGTACAGTATATAGTTAAATGACAATAAACTTGACTTTATGTGATATGGTTGGAAAGGAAAAAGCCCACTCCTCAGCAAAACTGAAAAGTTAGATAGGTAACTGAGCTAACTTTGCAACTCCACCGTGCCAACGAGCTATATATTCAGTTTATTCAGCTATCAAAGGGATTAATTGTTATAATCACCCCTGCTTGCTTATGGAATATTAATACAATTAGGGAAATAAAAAAAAATAAATTAAAAGAACACACCAAAACATTAAAAAGTATTTAGAAATATTTTAAAAACTCAAGCTATTAAAAAAAAACTACGTTAACTAATATTTGGCTTAGTCCGATGATATTTGAACCATGACTACTTGAACTTGATATGTGAACCATTACTGACTAATTTTTACCTGACGTAACATATGGTTTGGCTTGTTAAAGGGGAGCGAACTTGAGGAAAACACTGATAATTTACTGAACACAAGCCACAATGCATTTTGAATGGGAGAGAAGGTTTTTGCCTCGGTAATCACACACATTATGAAGAATGGTGATACTTGAAGAAGTGATTTCGGGAGCAATGTAAGGACCTGGGATGTTGATGAGAGAGATCTGAGGCTGGATTATGTTTGGACACTCAGAGAATAGATCACAAAATTGCAGCAGCCGAGAGAAGACTACAGGGACGGTGTGGTGTTTTACAGGAAAGTGAATTCCATAGGTTGGGTCAGACCCTTTATCTTACAGCAAAACTCACCTTCTTCAGCCATTGTTCTTTAGGCCTCTTCTGTGTGGTACAATTTTATGGAAATGGTTTACAATTATGAAGGTAAGCTAGCCAATAACTTAAAAGAGCATACCAAGAGATTTTTCAGTTATATAAAGAGTAAAAGAGAGGT
Organism: Mobula birostris; assembly: GCF_030028105.1. NCBI lineage: Eukaryota > Metazoa > Chordata > Chondrichthyes > Myliobatiformes > Myliobatidae > Mobula > Mobula birostris. The sequence goes on along the minus strand of NC_092373.1, from coordinate 22,644,378 downwards.
GAGAGAGAATATCAGACCTTTGGAAAATGATACTGGAGAGGTAGTAATGGAGAACAAAGAGATAATGAACAAACAATAAATATTTTGCAGCATTCTTCACAGTGGAAGACACTAGCAGTAAGCCAGAATTTCAAGAGTGTCAGGGGGCAGAAGTGAGATTAGTTGCTATTATTAAGGAGAAGGAGCTTGGGAAGCTGAAAGTTATGAAGGTAGATAAGTCACCTGGTCCAGGCGGACTGCAACCCAGGTTTGTGAAAGAGGTCACTGGAGAGTTTGTGGAGGCACTCATAATGATTTTTCAAGAATCGCTATATTCTGGAATGGTTCCGGAAAACTGGAAAATTACAAATGTCACTCCACTCTTAAAGAAGAAAGGGAGGCAGAAGATGTTGGAGTCTTTCATTAAGTATGAGGTTTTGGAGGCACATGATAAAGTAGATCAAAGTCAGCATGGCAATCTTGCCTGACAAATCTGTTGAGTAGTCTGTGAGGAAGTAACATGCAGGATAGAAAAGGAGAGTTAGTGGATGTTATTTACTTGGAATTTCAAAGGTCTTTGACAAGATGCTGCATATGAGGCTGCTTAACAAGAGAAGAGCCCATGGTACTCTACTACAAGAAAGATACTACCATGGACTGATAGCATGGATACTGGCTGACTGACAGGAGGCAAACAGTGGGAATAAAGGGGGCCTTTCCAGCTTGGTTGCCAGTGACTAGTGGTATTCCGCAGTGGTCAGTGTTGGGACTGCTTCTTTCAACATTATATGTAAATAATTTGGAAGAAAGAATTGATGGCTCTGTGGCCAAATTTGCAGAAAGTATGAAGGTAGAGGGAAGAGCAGGTTGTGCTGAGGTAGCAGGGAGGTCTATAGAAAGAAAAACTGGGAGAATGTGCACAGACGTGCACCAGTAACCAAGCTGGAAAGGCCCCCTTTATTCCTACTGTTTGCCTCCTGTCAGTCAGCCAGTATCCACAGATGTGGAAGATGGAATACTGTATATGTAGGGAAGTGTATGGTCATGTGCTTGGGTATTATTTATTTATTTCAGTGTTGGTATTATTTATTTATTCATTAATATACAGTGCAGAACAGGCCTTTCTATAAGCCGCGCTGCCCAGCAACCGCTGATTTAACTCTAGCCTAATCTCGGGACAATTTTCAATGACCAATTAAGCTACTAACTTATTAGACTGTGGGAGGAAGCTGGAGAAAACCCAAAACATTGCACAGGGAGGAAGCACAGACTGCTTACAGATGACATTGGAATCGTACTCCCAACTCCAGTGGAAGGAATAAAGATGTAGACCATTTCCTAAATGGTGAGAAAGTTCATGAATTATATGTGCAAGAGGACTTGGGAATCCTGATACTGGATTCCTTAAAGGTTAACTTGCAGGTTGAGCTGGTGGTAAGGAAGACAAATGCAATGTTCGTGTTCATTTCAAGAGGACAATAATCTCAGAGCAAGGATGTGATGCTGAGGCTTTAGATAGTATTGCTCAGACTACACTTGGAATATTGAGAGCAGTTTTTGGCAGCTAATCTAAGAAAAGATATGTTGGCATTAAAGAGGGTGCAGAGGAGTTGCAAGAAAATAATTCCGGGAATGAAAGGATTAACATACGAGGAGCATTTGATGTGTCTGCGCCTGTACTCACTGGAGTTTAGAAAAATGAGGGGAGATCTCATTGAAACCTATCAAATATTGTAAGGCCTAGATAGAGTGGAAGTGGAAAAGATGTTTCCTCTAGTGGGCAAGTCTATGACCTGAGGGCACAGCCTTAGAATAGAGATCTCTATATAGAACAGAGATGAGCAGAAATTTGTTCAGCCAAAGAGTAGTGAATTTGTATAATTCATTGCCACAGATGGCTGTGGAGGCCAAGACATTAGGTATATTTAAAGCTCAGTCTCAAAGGTACCTGTTGCCAGGGCATCAGAGGTTATAGGGAGAAGGCAAGAAAATGGGTTTGAGAGGGATAATAAATCGGCCATGCTGGAATGGTGGAGCAGACTCGATGGGCTGAATGGCCTAATTCTTCTCCTAGTATGTCTTATAGTGTTATGAATCTGTTCATATCTTTGTTTAACAACCGCTAGGTAAATTTGGGGTGACAGGTTGGAGATACGTCTTTACCAAAGGAGGTGTAAAGCACACCTTCCCTCTGCTAGTTTGCAGGTCACCCTTGGGCAAAGCGTCGCACCTGATTAGCCCCCCAATCAAGTTCACGCGAAGCCATGGGAACAGGTGGTGGATTGTCGTATGATCAGCTAGTGCATATCACAAGTCCTGGTTAAGTGACAACTGATACCGGGCAGACAATCTCTAAAGAGTTCTGATATTAGCTGGGATCACCCGCCTCATAAAGACACTGCCCAGAAGGTAATAGGAAACCAGTTCCGTGAAAAAATTTGTTAAGAATAATTGTGGTTATGAAAAGACGATGATTGCTTACGTCATACATGGCACATAACAAACAAGGTGAATATGTTGCATAGGACATAGGAGGAACGCTGGATTATTTTCAATCCCAGCCTATGGTTGTGCCAAAAGCATTTGGTCTGTTGAGATTACCTCAATTAGCATAAACTGAAAATCAAAACCTAGACTTAATTCTAATCATTCTTTCGTACAGCATGTTCTAGACCAATACGTTACTTCACTCACGACTTTAAAAAATAATGATCTTTCATTAAATTTATTGGAAGCTGATGGTTTTGCTTTGAGATAGCTAATTCTTTCTCCCTTTCCAACTGAGCTGGGACATCTATTTAGTTTTCTTTTGTACAAAAGAAAAAATATATACTGTATACTGTTTGTGGCATGCTGGCATATAGATCAACACAACACTTTACAGCTTAGGCGAGCTGGGTTCAATTCCCACTGATATCTATGAAGAGTTTGGACTCACCGTGACCTTGTGGGTCTCCTCCAGATGCTTCAGATTCCTCCCACAGTCCAAAGACATACCGGGTGGTAGGTTAATTGGTCATTGTAAATTGTCCCATAATTAGGCTAGGGTTAAATTGGGAGATTGCTTGGAGGCATGGCTTGAAGGGCCAGAAAGGCCTTCTTGGCACTGTATCTCAACAAAAATGAAAAATATATATATACTCTTTTGTAACGCAAACACAAGGAATTCTGCAGATGCTGGAAATTCAAGCAACACACATCAAAGTTGCTAGTGAATGCAGCAGGCCAGGCAGCATCTCTAGGAAGCGGTACAGTCGACGTTTTGGGCCAAGACCCTTCATCAGGGCTAACTGAAAGAAGAGCTAGTAACAGATTTGAAAGTGGGAGGGGGCAGGGGAGATCCAAAATGATAGGAAAAGACAGGAAGGGGAGGGATGGAGCCAAGAGCTGGACAGTGGTTGGCAAAAGGGATATGAGAGGATCATGGGACAGGAGGCCCAGGGAGAAGGAAAAGGGGGAGGGGGGGAAAAACCCAGAGGATGGGCAAGGGGTATAGTCGGAGGGACAGAGGGAGAAAAAGGAGAGAGAGAGAGAGAAAGAATGTGTGTATATAAATAAATAATGGATGGGGTACGAGGGGGAGGTGGGGCATTAGTGGAAGTTTGAGAAGTCAGTGTTCATGCCATCAGGTTGGAGGCTACCCAAATGGAATATAAGGTGTTGTTCCTCCAACCTGAGTGTGGCTTCATCTTTACAGTAGAGGAGGCCGTGGATAGACATATCAGAATGGGAACGGGACGTGGAATTAAAATGTGTGGCCACTGGGAGATCCTGCTTTCTCTGGCGGACAGAGCGTAGGTGTTCAGCGAAACGATCTCCCAGTCTGCGTCGGGTCTCGCCAATATATAGAAGGCCACATCGGGAGCACTGGACGTAGTATATCACCCTAGCCGACTCACAGGTGAAGTGTCGCCTCACCTGGAAGGACTGTCTGGGGCCTTGAATGGTGGTAAGGGAGGAAGTGTAAGGGCATGTGTAGCACTTGTTCCGCTTACAAGGATAAGTGCCAGGCGGGAGATCAGTGGGAAGGGATGGGGGGGAACGAATGGACAAGGAAGTCACATAGGGAGCGATCCCTGCGGAAAGCAGAGGGGGGGAGGTGGGAAAGATGTGCTTAGTGGTGGGATCCCGTTGGAGGTGGCGTAAGTTACGGAGAATAATATGTTGGACCCTGAGGCTGGTGGGGTGTTAGGTGAGGACAAGGGGAACCCTATTCCTAGTGGGGTGGTGGGAGGATGGAGTGAGAGCAGATATGCGTGAAATGGGGGAGATGCGTTTAAGAGCAGAGTTGATAGTGGAGGAAGGGAAGCCCCTTTCTTTAAAAAAGGAAGACATCTCCCTCGTCCTAGAATGAAAAGCCTCATCCTGAGAGCAGATGCGGCGGAGACGGAGGAATTGCGAGAAGGGGATGGAATTTTGCAAGAGGCAGGGTGAGAAGAGGAATAGTCCAGATAGCTGTGAGGGTCAGTAGGCTTATAGTAGACATCCTCTGGGTTTTTCCCCCCTCCCCCTTTTCTTTCTCCCTGGGCCTCCTGTCCCATGATCCTCTCATATCCCTTTTGCCAATCACCTGTCCAGCTCTTGGCTCCATCCCTCCCCCTCCTGTCTTCTCCTATCATTTTGGATCTCCCCCTCCCCCTCCCACTTTCAAATCTCTTACTAGCTCTTCTTTCAGTTAGTCCTGATGAAGGGTCTCGGCCCGAAATTTCGACTGTACCTCTTCCTAGAGCTGTTGCCTGGCCTGCTGCGTTCACCATAAGCTTTGATGTGTGTTACTCTTTTATAATCCCAGGATATCACAAAATGCAAGGCAACCAATGAAATATTTAAAATGCAGTCAATATTTCAATATAGGAAATGCTACAGCTAGTTGGTTCATAAAAAGGTGCTACAATCAGTAATGTTATGATATCCAGATAATCTATTTCATTTGAATTTCATTGATTGATGAAGAGTAATTAGAATATATTTTCACCTCTTCTTCAAACAGGTTATTTAGTATCTTTTGCACTAGATAAAGCTTTCAGGGTTACAGCTTATCATCTCTGATAAGGCAATCTATTCTTTTAAACGAATGGACATGTCCCAAGGGGCCACAACAGTGAAATTGTTGAAGGCTCCAGGAGGGGCAATCGCCACCCCAAAAATCAATTTGGAGATGAAGTTTTGAAATAGTGATGATATTGGATTTTTCTCAAGTTAGTGTGGTTAGTTTTGTTTATTTAAATTGTGCAAATTAAACATCATCAAAAGATACCAGGGTTTATCTCTATAATTTTGATTGCACAATCATATTATCTCTTTGGATAAAATTATCAAAATTAAAATTATAGAATTGTACATATCAATATTATAATGGAATGAATGCCAACATATATTACTGATTTGCATTTATAGTTAGTTGTGTATTTGTTCATGAAGTCATAGAATCAATGGAAAAAGCAATTCAATGTTGTTTTCTTCAATAGATATTCACAGATTCTTTCTATTGGTACCCATCAGCAACGCAGAGCAGCTGTAATATATTACTGTCAAATTAATACACGCATTATAGAACTTAGGACAGAGAACTTAGAACTATATAGTACAGAAATGAAGGCTTCAACCTACAAGTCTGTGTCAGTCCACAATTTTAAACTGTAAAAGAACCTTCCAATCCATTCATGCAGTTATCTAAATACTTTTTAAACATTGATTCTGTATTTACTACTACCATTCCGCTCGCAGTGCATTCCAGTCTCCTACTACTATCTGCATTAAAAAACTTGCACACAGTTATTAATTAAAATTTCACCTGCTCATCTTAACGATCTATTTTCAAGTCTTCTTGGGTCATTTGCATTTAGTCTAGTTGAATACTTTCCAAAAAACCAAGACACTGGAGCAGAATTGGGCCCATTGAGTCTGCTCTAGCACTCGATCATGGCTGATTTCTTTTCCCTCTCAACCCCATTCTCCTGCTTTCTCCCCATAATATTTGATTCCATGACTAATCAAGAACCTGTCAATCTTTGCTTCAAATATACTCTTGGTTTGGCCTCCACAGCCATCTGTGGCAATTAATTCCACAGGTTCGCCATACTATGGCTAAAGAAATTCGGCTTCATTTCTGTCATAAAGGGACTCCTTCTATTCCAAGGCTGTGCCCGCTGGTCTTAGACTCCCCTGCTTTTGAAAGCATCCTCTCCAATTTATCCAGATCTTTAAACATTTGTTTGGTTTCAACAAGATTTCTTGCTCATTCTTACTTAGCTAGAGTGTACAGGCTCAACGCCATCGTACCTTCCTCATAAGTTAACCCTTCCATTCATGGGATTATTCTTGTAAATCTCCTTTGGAGACAATCCAATACCAGCACATCCTTTCTTAGATATGGGACCCAAAATACTTACACTACTCCAATTGAGCTTAGAAAAAATTGTTGTAAAGCTTCAGCATTACATCCTTGCTTTTATATTCTAGTCCTCTTGAAATGAATACTGACATTAAACCTGTCTTCCTTACTACTGACTCAGCCTGCAACTTAACCTTTAGGGAATACTGCACCAGGACTCCCAATTCCCTTTGCTCCTCTGATTGCTGAATTTGCTCCCCATTTAGAAACTAGTGTATACCTTTATTCCTTCTACTGAAGTGAATGATGATACACTTTCCCACACTGAATTCCATCTACCACTTGCTGATTTTCTGGTTCAGTCCAAGTCATTCTGCAGACTGGGCTTCATCAATACAACCTGCCCATCAACCTATCTTTGTATCATCTGCAAGCTTGGCCACAAAGCCAGAAATTCCATTATCCAGATCATTAATATAGTATAATGTGAAAAGTAGAAGACCCAACACCAACCTCTATAGAACTGTATTTGTCACCGTCAGCCAATGAGTGAATACACAGTTTGTTCCCACATCTTGTCTTCTGCCAGTCAGCCAATTTTCTATCCATGCTAGTATCTTTCTCACAATACCATGTGCATTTTGTTTAGCAGCTTCATGTATGGCAGCTTATCAAAGGTCTTCTGAAAATCCAAGTAAACAACATCCACTGACTCTCCTGGGTCTATCCTGCTTGTTATCTCCTCAAAGAATTACAGCAGGTTTGTCATGCAAGATTTCCCCATAAGGAAACCATGCTGCCTTTGGCCTATTTTTTTCATGTACTTCCACGTAGCCCAAAACCTAATCCTTAATAATGGAGTCCAACATCTTACCAACCCCTGAAGACAGGGCAACTGGCCTATAATTTCCTGTCATTTGCCTCCCCCTGCCCTCCCACCATCCTAAAGAGTGGAGTGAAATTTGCAATTTTCCAATCGTGCAAATTCATTCCACTATCTAGAGATTCTTGAAAAATCATGAGTAATACCTCCACAATTTCTTCAGCTACCACTTTCAGAACTCTGGGGTGCAGTCCATCTGGAGTTTTATCTACCTTCAGACCTTACAGCTTCCCAAACAACTTCTCGTTAGTAATATAGGTTTTAATTTGGTCTCACTTTTTAAATCCCTTTATATGGGACATCAAAAGTATTTGAGTGTATGATGTTTCCTATGATCTGAGAGTCTAGGACCAGAAGACTCAGCCTCAGAATAGAGGGGCACCCTTTTAGAAAAGAGATGAGAAGGAATTTCTTTTTAGCCAGAGAGTGGTGAATCTGTGGAATTCTTTGACACAGGCAGCAGTGGAGGCCAAGTCTTTATGTATATTTAAGGTAGAGGTTGATAGATTCTTGATTGGTCAAGCCATGAAGGGATTTGGGTAGAAGGCTGCAGATTGGGGGTGAGAGGAAAAATGGATCAGCCATGATGAAATGGCGGAATAGACTTGATGAGCCAAATGACCTAATTCTGCTCCTATATCTGATGCTCTTATGGTACTTTGGAAGAATGTTTGAAAGCAAACTGAAGTTCAAGGAATGATTTTATTTATTTAATTAATTTATAAAACTATAAGTACATCTTTTCCAAGCTAAAGGGCCCAAACCTGCTCACAATATTCCAAGTGAGGCCTTGCCAGTGTTTTATGAAGTTTCAACATTACATCCTTGCTTTTATCTTCTATTCTTCTTGAAATGAATGCTGACATTGCATTTGCCTTCCTCACCACTGACAACCTCCAAATTAACCTATAGGCAATCCTGTACAAGGACTCCCAAGTCTATTTGCCCATCAGTATTTTGTATTTTCTCTACATTTAGAAAATAGTCTACCCTTTCATTTCCTGTACCAAAGTGCACGACCATACACTTCCCAACACTATATTCAATCTGCCATTTCTTTGTCCATTCTCCTAATCTGTCTAAGTCCTTCTGTAGCATTTCTACCTGCCCCTCAACCTATCTTCATATCATCTGCAAACTTTGCAACAAAGCCATTAATTCCATCATGCAAATCATTGCCATATAATGTAAGAAGAATCGGGTCCAACACAGACCTCTGTGGAACACCAACTGTCATTGGTAACCAGTCAGAAAAGGCTCACTTTAATGCCAATAATTCACTGCTTTATCCATACTAGAATCCTTCCTGTAATACCATGGGCTCATAGCTTATTGAGCAGTCTTATGTTAAACACCTTGTCAAAGGCCTTCTGAAAATCCAAGTACACAACATCAACTAATTTTCCTTTGTTACCTGCTTGTTACTTCCTCAAAGAATTCCAACAGATTTGTCAGACAAGATTTTTCTTTGTGGAAACCATGTTGACTGCAGCCTGTTTTACCATGAGCATCCAACTACTCTGAGACCTCATCCTTAATAATCAACTCCAACATCTTTCCATCCACTGAGGCCAGACTAACTGACCTTTAGTTTCCTTTCTTCTACCTCTCTCCCTTCTTGAAGAGTGAAGAGACATTTGCAATTTTCCAGTCTTCCAGAACCATCTCAGAATCTAGTGATTCTAGTGATCATTACTAATGTCTCCACTATCTCTGCAGCCACCTCTTTCAGAACTTTGTGGTGTACACCATCTGGTCCAGCTGAAGTATCTACCTTTAGACCTTTCGGTTTCCCAAGAAGCTTCTGTCTAGTTATGGTAACCTCACACATGTCATGCCCCTTGACACTCTGGAACTTCCACCATACTGCTAGTGTCTTCCTCAGTGAAGACTGATGCAAAATACTGACACAGTTCATCCACTGTTTTGTTGTCCCCCATTACTACCTCTCCAGCATTGATTTCCTGGAGTCCAATATCCTCTTTTGCCTCTCTTTTACACTTTCTGAATCTGAAGAAACTTTTGGTATCTTCTTTAATATTATTGACTAGCTTGCTTTCATATTCCATCTTTACCTTCTTATTGACTTTTTTAGTTGCCTTCTATTGGTTTTTAAAAGCTTCCTAGTCCTCTAACTTCCCACTAATCTTTGCTCTATTATATGCCTTCACTTTGCTTTCCCTTATTAGCCGTGGCTGTGTCATCTTTCCTTTAGAATACTTCTTCCTCTCTGGGATGCATATATCCTGTGCCTTTTGAACTGCTTCCAGAAATTTCAGCCATTGCAGCTTCGCCTTCATCCCTGCCAGTATTCTTTTTCACTCAATTCTGGCCACCTCCTCTCTCATGCCTCTGTAATTCCCTTTACTCTGCTGTAATACTGATACATCTGACTTCAGTAAAAAACTCAAGCAAATTTTTGAGACATGATTTACCCATGCACAAAGCCACGCTGATTATTTGCCTTTCCAAATGCTGGTAGATTCTATCCGTCAGAATCCCCTTCAGTATCCTTCCCACTACTAAGATTAGGCTCACCAGCCTTGAGCGCCAAATCTGGTCCTAAAAGGGATCATTTTATTCTTAGCAGACAGCATCCTTGGCTTGTACTTGAACTCCTCTTAAATAAAGGTACAATATTAATCAGCAGTACCACCGATGCAGCAGAGAGGGCCTCAAGATGGCTGTGGCTCAAAAGAGGGGAGCCATGGAGTCATAGGTAGCTAGCCATCTGGACACAAGCTGGGGTCTGATCAGCCCCCGGCTGGGTCACCTGGAGGAGGGTGTATGAAGTTGAAAGACCCGAAACACCCGATGATTCCAGGAACATCACTGAAGATGTGTCCAGATGCTTCAGTAGATGTCTGTACACAGCAGTATCCTGTCTTCTGGAACCTATGAATGGTATGGATCGACATCAGTAATATTCTTCATTGGACCATGGCATTCAGATCCAGAGTATCGTGCAACTCAGGAACGTTTCATGGAGTTTACAATTGGTGGTGAGATTACAATGAGTCAAACATCTTTTGTTGCAAAAAGAAAAAACAGGTTAATAACCAAAGAGGATGCATCTAATTTAATATGCATTATGATACACATTTCATTACTTAATGGATAATTCAGCATCATTTTATTCCACCTTCATTTTTATGTGACATTATTGGCAATTTAAAGAGAAGGCAATGAAGTGTTAAGAAAGTGAATGGGCTGAATGAAGATAATACATTTAGCAGAAAGTGATATGTGAAGAAGTGTCAGAATGTTCTAGCTATGAAGCTAAGGTACCTAGAGAGGAAATAATTTGAACTCTATTATATGGAAGCAGAGTATTAAGAGTCTTTGTTGAAGGCTGTTCACGCTGCCCTGAATTGAACATTGAACAGTGTGATTTCATAGTGATTTAGTATGTATGATCAAGGGAAAATATTCGCGTACAGGAATATTTACCTTGCTTGGAGGAAACATGTGGGAAAGGGCCTGTATTCAGTTCCCAAAAGAATTGTTCCAGGTGAGACAACACATCGTCTGTGAATCTTCTGGAGTCGTCTATTGTGTCTGGTGTTCCTGATGTGGTATCCTCTACATTAGTGTGAACCATCGTAAATTGGAGGACCACTTCGTCGAGCACCTCCGCTCCATCCGTCAAAAATGGAACTTCCCAGTGGACAAACATTTGAATTCCAATTCCCATTCCAGTTCTGACATGTCATTCTATGGCCTCCTTTTGTCCCATGATGAGGCCACCTCAGGGTGGAGGATCAATACCATATATTCTGTTTGCACAGCCTCCAACCTGATGGCATGAAAATCAACTTCTCCTTCAGGTAAAATAAAATTTCCCTCCTCTCTTCCTCTATTCCCACTCTGGCTTCTTACTGCTCCCTGCCTATCACCTCTTCCAATTCAACTCCTCCTTGCCTTTCTCCTGTGGTCCACTCTCCTCTCCTATGAGATACCTTCATCTCCAACCCTTTACTTTCCTAACCACCCAGCTTCACCTATCACCTTCAAGCTATCCTCCCTTCCCCCACCTCCTTTTTATTCTGACAGCTTCCCCTTCCTTTCCAGTCCTGAAGAAGGATCTCCGCCAAAAACGTCACCTGCTTATTCATTTCTATGGATGCTGCCTGATCTGCTGAGTAACTCCAGCACTTTGTGGGTGTTGACGTGGGAAAGATGTTCTCTCTGGCTGGGGTGTTTGCAATGAGAGGTCACAAACTTAGCTTAAAGTACAAGAGATTTAGGACTAAAATGTTTCAGAGGATAGTGAACCAATGGAATTTACATGCATGGAGGGCTGTAAAGACAAAATTGTTGAATATTTTCAGGAAGGAAATTTCTAGTAGCAAAGGGAATCAAGTGGAGAGAAAGTAGGAAAATAGAGTTAAACCATAAGACCGTAAGACATAGGAGCAGAATTAGGCCATTTGGCCCATCGAGTATGCTTCGCCATTCAATTATGGCTGATCCTTTCTTTCCTCTCCTCAGGCTCACTCCCTGGCTTTCTCCCTGTAAACTTTGATGCCATGGCCAGTTAAGAACATATGAATCTCCACCTTAATACACCCGATGAGCTGGCCTCCACAGCCATCTGTGGTAACAAATCCCACAAATTCACCGTCCTCTGACTAAAGAAATTTCTCTACATCTTTGTTTTAGAGTTGAAACAGATGATCAACCATGAAAGTATTGACTGGATGAGCACACCTGTATGACTCTTACTTCTACTCTTCTATTGTCTGTGGAACTGCAAAATTCCTGCAAGACTAAATGAACTTGAGATGTTTAAAAAAAGAAAAGGTGACATGAGGCAATTTTGTGAATGATTTCCTAAATTTGTTTGTGCCTTTTTAAAATCATTTTCATGCATCTAGAATCTTAAGGTTAATTATTTTTGAAGAAAGGATGTCCAGTGATTCATAGCCTGGTTGACAAACTTACTGTACTATTGCTTTCACTGGATAGTTTATAGTGAACTGTGGACACTTTAAGAGATTAATAGAACAAGAGGATGGAGCAGAATAGTCATCATCATCATTATGTGCCATGCCGCATGACGTAGGCGATCATGGTCTATCCATGACCATATTTGTTCTTGGCAAATATTTTTCTACAGCTGTAGTTTACCATTGCCTTCTTCTGGGCGGTGTCTTTACAAGATGGCTGACCCCAGCCATTATCAATATTTTTCAGAGATTGTCTATCTACCAACAGTGGTCGCATAACCAGGACTTGTGATAGGCACAAGCTGCTCATATGACCATCCACCACCTGCTCCCATGGCTTCACGTGACCCTGATTGGGGAGGGGGAGGGGGTGCCAAGCAGATGCTTCACCTTGCCGAAGGGCGACCTGCAGGCTAGCAGAGGAAAGGAGTGCCTTTTGGAGGTGACATATCTCCACCCTGCTCCCCGAGAGTGAATAGCATTATTAAAAAGTCTGTGGATTGGCTACCTGTCTTGCATTTGTTGATAGCTGGTGGTGCCTGCAGAAACTATGCTGGTAATTCCCAATAAGAGAAAGTAAATTATTGATATAGTCAATAGCAAAATCTAAAACTCATTTAAATTTATCTACAAAAATTATAGAATATACTGTACAATGATTTTGGATGAAAGCAAACAGAGGACATGTTATAAAAATTATCTTATGGATTATAGCATGTTGTTTGGCACCTTAGTGATGCCTGGCTGCTTTATTTAAAGATTAAAAAATGGATCAAATAGTGAAACCCACAGTGTGCAATATAGCAACAATACGAACAAAAGTATGAGTAAAGAAGATCTATTATAAATTTATGGAAAATTGTCAATATATCAAGGTAAAGTTATAAAACAAAGATGTAACAGACATTAATGCAAGAGCAAAAGATTGTTTAAAAACACGCACATTCATAATCTCAAGTTTCTGATAAATGAATAGACCTTTTAAATTTTTATTCTGTTTTATGCAATCACGAGAACACATTGATTCTGGCATGTGCTTATAATACTGCACTTTGTTTTTAAAAAAAAATTTAAATAAAGTTACTCTAGTATTGTTTGATGACAATTGGAGTAATGCTGAGTCCATATCTGATCAGAACACTTTTTCTGGCCAAATCTTTTATTAAATTATTATAGATACTGTACTGTTGACTTTGTGTACTGAGAGAAATGTGCATATATGTTACCTAACTCAATTCAGTTAGGTAACTACTTTTGTGGAGGTAATAATATGAACAAAGCGCTGTGTAAATTATTGTGTATTCAGTTTTATTATCTTGCTTTCAGCTAAGTGCAGTTTGTGATTTATGATTGCTGTGTTGTCAGTTTGTCATAGTATCAACTTCACACTGTTGTAAAAACAAGCATTTATCACCAGTGATTGCAATAAATTTGCAACCTAATCTTCAAAAATAAAGTGCTGCTTAAGCTACTTTTTTTCCAACAACATCTTGACAACTGTTCAGTGGGTGTTATATATTACAGTAGCATGCCCTTTGCAGATTATTGTAGCAGTTTATAATAGTGGGAAACTAGCTGTCTTCAAAGACACATATGAAATCTGTTTAGTTTACTATCTCATTCCAATAGGCAAGAAAGTTGATGATGTTATAATACTACAAAAGCAGAAAATATGTAGATAAACTCCATAGAACTGGTGATATTTAATAACAATGGCTCTTGCTTCACTACTTTGATTTGCAACCCAATGCAAAAGAATGGTTAGAAATTGCAGAAAAGACAAAAGTAGCAGAAACGGAATGATGATGAGCCAGATCAAAATTCACTTTGACAAAGATTAAAATGGACAGAAGTAGAGGCTGATCCGGAAACACCATTTTCCAGAGCTGAAGTAAGTAAAGCTATCTTTTCATTAATGTCTCTGCAGGGACTCAAAAAGTTTTATCGTTTAACTTTAATCATTAATCAAGGAAATGGGGTGATTCAAGACCTTCCGGCCTGAAATAGCATTCATGCTAAAATAAACAATAAAAAGAATACCTTTTTTATAAAATATTTGTGTGATACAAGTATTAAAGAATAGTGAACAATTGAAAATGACAAGGTGAGAAAGACATTCATAAGCTCATACATGAATTCTTGATTACTAGAAGATCTGAAATATACCATTGTGTTTTTAGCAGTAATATGTCTTCTCTTCTTGGCTATGATCACACAAAGTCTGTAATGAATTGTATATGTACTCTCTGGAAAAGAAGATCTTGAGGAATTACTAACTGCGTAAACTAAGTGTATTATGTTCTTCCTTCGTGAAGGTGAACAACAGTGATATCAATTACTAAAGTTTCAAAGGAGAAGAAAATATTTTCCATCATGTTCATGCTAGCTAGAATAAATGGAGATGTACTTTTTTAATGTAATATGATTCTTTTGGCTGTTGGGGTACGGTCTGATAGGGCTTTTGGTTTACGGCAACCCTAGGATATTGATGGTGGGAAGCTTGGCAACTGAATGTCAAGGATTGATGGATTGTCTTTCTTGTACTAGAAATGATGACTGGCACTTCTGTTGAGCAATAATACTTATTATTTATCAGTCCATGCCTGAATGTTGTATGGGTTCTGTTCTGATTCTAAGCATAAATTACTTCATTTGCTGAGGAGCTACAATCAATTGTGCAATCAATAGCAAACATCATCACTTCTAATCTTGTGAAGGAAGGAAGATCATTAATGAAGAAGCTGAAAGTGATTGGGTTGAGAGCACTACCCCGAGGAGATCGTTCAATGATAGCTTGAGGATGGGCTGATGAACCTCAAAAGCTACAACCACCTTCCTTTGTGCAAGATATGACTCCAGCCATTGGAGTATCTTCCTCTTGATGGACATTGACATTAGTTTTACCAGATTTCCTTATTTCCGTGGTACCTGTGACAGATAGAAAACCAATTCCAATGCTGATATCAAACGCTATCTTGATGTCAAGGCCAAACCACTCTTGTCTCACCTCTGAAACAGTTATTTAATTAGTGTTTAGTCTGAGTCCATGATGTGATCTGGAGCCAGTTAGAACTGATGAAACAAAACTGAGCATTGGTCAGCAAGTTATTGCTGTGCAAACGCTGCTCAATACCACCGCCTACTACATTTCTGATGATCAAGGAATAAGGGAAAAATAAGTCAGGTTAGATTTGCTCTTATTATGATGAGGACTATTCTTGGACTCTTTTCCACATATTCAAGCAGATTCCATCTGGAACACAGTTAGATATAGAGCACAGACCTTCTCCCATTAAAGAATTTCACCATCCAGGAGATGTTCTCTTCTCATTACTTCCATCAGGGAGGAGGTACAGGAGCCAAAAGATGCACAGTCAACCTTTTAAAAACAGCTTCTTCTACTCTATCATCAGGTTTCTGAACTGCCTTTGAACCAATGAATACAAGGTTGCTATTCCTCTTTTCCACCATTTATTTGTTTTATTTTTCACTGTAATTTATAGTAAATTTCATGACATAAGTCAGTGATAACAAACCTGATTCTGATTTAGATTCTTTGATCATAAAATGTAATACAGGTTTAGGTAGCTGGATCCACTCCAGGTCTTCCAGGTCTCCCCAAAAATAGTCATTTACCTTCTCATTCAGATGAATCCATTCCAGGTCTTTAAGTTTGTCCTTAAGCAGTCACTTATCTTTCACTCCATGTGGTTCTACTCTTGGAAAAGCAAGCAGCCAATTACCAAGGAAGCATAGAAAAAGGACTGAACCACAAGACAGGTTGATACACTATGGGTTCAAGCCCCCTCTCCCATGTACTCTACTAGGTAACATCAAAGTCATGGAGACCAAAATTGATGAACTAAGAGCAAGACCGACCTGCCAAAGAAAACTGAGCAATTGCTGTGTACTATGTTTCACTGAATTGTGGCTTACATCCGCTTCACCTAACAGCTCCATACGACCTGAGGACTTCTAAATTCACCAGATGGACCATATAGCATCCTCATACAAAGTTAGAGAGTTCTCCATCCTAACCAACACATTATGATGCTCGGATATGGCAATCCTGGAAAATTCCTGCTCACTGAACCTGGAATATCGAATAGTGAAATGTTGCTCATAATATCATAATACCCACTATGAAATTCACTTTAGCTGTCCTGATGGCAGTCTACATGTTACGCAGGAAGATATGAAGCCTGCACACAATGAGCTATATTTCTTGGTCAAGAGCTTCGACAGAGATACTATTAGGTTCTCGTCAACCAAGCCAAACTTACTGAGCTGCACCCCCCTCCCATTCACTCATGTAGTAAATCCGTCAAGGACATGGCAGACAAGACACTCATCCGTCCAAAGCTTGAGAATTGCACGGCCATATGGGATCCCCATCAAGCTAACAATAAGAAGTCTATCGACAAATTCCAACGCCGTGGTGCTCACTTTGTGTTAAACGATTACAGCAGGAAATCCAGTGTCACCAACATGATCTCTAACCTTCAAAGGGAACCACTTGAAAACTGACGTATTAAACTACAGTTAATTTTCATTTTCAAAGAAGTTCACAACATCACTCCATCAAACATCCAAATTCGTCACCGGGTCAGTTCAACTCGACAGCAAACTGGACCTCACATAGTGGCAACTCCTTCATTCAATAAGATTTGCTACCAGTACTCCCTCTACCCAAGATCAACAAGAGAGTGGAATCTTCTGCTGCCAGGCCTGCGCAGTATTTCTGACATTAATATTTTTAAAGATAGACTCAATCAAATCGATTTAGGGGATATAGTCAAAGAAGCTTATTTTACAATTTAACTCCCACGCCGTTCACATCGACTGCGCGTTATAACGGCCGTCCAGCAGTGATTGCACAGTACCAAGCAGAAGCACACTTTGGTAAACCAGACCAGCAGGCAGTGCTTCTGTGCTCCTTCAACCTGCATACAAACAGGAGCTGGAACACGAGGGTCCAGTACAGAAAGACACACAGTACCGGCCAGAGGAAACAGATGAGCTTCAATGCAACTGTTTTGAGTGAGTAGACTGGTCAACGTTCAGACATTCAGCATTCAACCTAGGTAAATATTTCACCACTGTCACTGACTTCATCAGCAAGTGTCTTGACGAATGTGTACCGAAGAGGTTAGTCTAGATGTTTCCAAACAATAAACCACAGATGAACTGGGAGATCCACTCCCTACAGAGTCAAGGACAGTAGCATTCAAATCAGGTGACCCTGATCTTTACAAGAAATGAGTTGCAACCTCTGTAAAGCAATCAGGGATGCTAAGAGGCAATGCTAGTCTGACACAGAGTCGCAGAACAGCCAGGTGGCAGGACTTACATTCTAAAACAGCTACAAAACAAATTCAGCATTGCCAACAACAGTGCATCTCTTCCCAATGAGTTTAACACATTCTATGCAGATCTTGAACCAAAGGTGTTTAGGATGTCACGATCCACTGCGACAGCTTCCAATGCAACTCACGACTGCAGGGCAGATTCTGCTCCAGCTCCATCTACAAGTTGGCAGGTGACACCACTGTAGTGGGCTGGATCTCCAATAAGGATGAAATGGAGTACAAGAAGGACAAAGAGCCCAGTGACAAGGTGTCATGCCAGCAGCCTTTGCCTCAACCTTAGCAAAAAGAGAAGAGCATTTTGACAAAAAATGCAGAAACGTGAAGGATTGAGAATTTCATGTTCCTAGAGGAACATCTTCAATAGTCTGTCCTGCTCAGTCGACACCCCAGCCAGAAAAGCTTACAAGCACCTCTACCTCATTAGGAGGAAATAAAGTTTGACATGTCCCTTTTGCTCCTCGCCATTTTTTATCAATATACCATAGAAAGCATCAGGACTTCTTACGGAAACTGTATCACCCAAGAAACTGCTGAAAGTTGTGGACGCAGCTCCCAGAAACTAGCTTCCCCTCCAAGGACTCTCTACACTTCTCGCTGCCTCAGTAAAGCAGACACATAATCAAAGGCACAACACACCTTGGACATCCTCTCTTCTGCCCCATCCTATTCAGCAGAAGGTACAAAAGCTAGAAAGCATGTACCAGCAGGATTACGGACATCTTCTGTCCTGCTGTTATAGGACTATTGAAATGTTAAGATGGACTCCTGAGTCCTGATCTCTCAATCAACTTTTTTGTGACCTTGAACCTCACTGTCTACCTGCACTACACTTTCTTTGTATGATGACACTTTATTCTGCAGTCAGTTATTGTTTTGCCTTGTACTATTTCAATATACTGTTGTAACTAATTGATATGTACGGACTTTATTCCTTGAAATGTCGAAGATTTAGGGGTATAGACAGGGTAAATGCAATAGGGATATCGATACGTGCAGCACTAGTAGATAACCATGTGCTGACCATAAGACATGTTGTAGGAGCAGAATTAGCCAATTCAGCCCATTGAATCTGCTTCCCCACTCCATATAACCATATAGCATATAACCATATAGCAACTACAGCACGGAAACAGGCCACCTTGGCCCTTCTAGTCTGTGCCGAACTCTTACTCTCACCTAGTCCCACCGACCTGCACTCAGCCCATAACTCTCCATTCCTTTCCCGTCCATATAGCAGTCCAGTTTAACTTTAAATGACAACATCGAACCTGCCTCAACCACTTCTGCTGGAAGCTCGTTCCACACAGCTACCACTGTCTGAGTAAAGAAGTTCCCCCTCATGTTACCCCTAAACTTTTGCCCTTTTACTCTCAACTCATGTCCTCTTGTTTGAATCTCCCTCACTCTCAATGGAAAAAGCCTATCCATTTCAACTCTATCAATCCCCCTCATAATTTTAAATACCTCTATCAAGTCCCCCCTCAACCTTCTATGCTCCAAAGAATAAAGACCCAACTTGTTCAACCTTTCTCTGTAACTTAGGAGATGAAACCCAGGTAACATTCTAGTAAATCTTCTCTACATTCTCTCAGTTTCATTGACATCCTTCCTATAATTCGGTGGCCAGAACTGTGCACAATACTCCAAATTTGGCCTTACCAATGCCTTGTACAATTTCAACATTATATCCCAACTCCTATACACATCTTAGCTGATTTATTTTCCCTCTCAGCCCTATTCTCCTCCCTTCCACCTTAGCCTTTGATGTTCTTATAAATCAACAAGTTCTCAATATCAGACATCCCACCTCTCCTGGAAGTTCCAGGAGTCTCCGGCATATCGATAGTGGCTCCCTGACACCCAGAAATTATATACAATATCCCAGAAATAGATTTTTTTGAGAGGGAGAGGGAGACCGAGCATCCTGATTGGTCTCTCTTCATGCTAAGCATGGTCCCCAACCACCGGGCCGTGAGGAAACAATATGATTTGGTGATATGAAGCGATATGAGTCAGCTGCACCTTTCCTCTTTCCCTATCATGCACTGTTGAATGAGCGCACGCGAGGTGATTACGCATGCGTCATCCATGTCAGCGCAGGAAGAAGATCAACTCCTCGAGCTTGTAAGTGACAACGGGCTGAAAAGTATGTTTGGCATAACATCTCTGCTGGCATTCTGGATCAAAGTCAAGGCTGAATATCCTGAGATAGCCATGGAAACACTGAAAACGTTGCTTCTATCTCCAATATCATATCGCTGCGAAGCAGAGTTTTCTGCAATGAATGCAACGAAAACTAAATTGCAGAATAGACTGGACATAAGGAACCCCCTTCGAGTATCGCTGTCTCCTCTCACCCCGTGATGGGACCGTCTTGTTGCAGGAAAACAACCCCAGGGCTCCCACTGATTCAGCGATATTGGTGTGTTGCAATGATTTTATATGTTCATACGAGGAAAATATGCTCTGTGTGTTTAATATCCAAATGTTACTTAAAATATTATGATGCTATTGACTCATAATTGACTTACCACTATATTCATTTGAGGAAAATATACGCTGCATGTTTAATATTAAATTTGTTAGATAAACCCTTTTAGAAATGAAATTGAGTGTATTAGCCACTTATAAGTGACTTATAGTTGACTTATCACTTATATTGCAGTCGTGATTAACATCCCACCCCCACCCCCCCGTCGGCCAGTCCGCAAGAATATTGTCAATATATAAACTGGTCAGTGGTGCAAAGAAGGTTGGGGACCCCTGCTAAGTAGACTTATCAGTTTTCCCTGTGGGCGGGCTTTACAGTCGACCTCAAAAATAATGACAGTGTTGCTCGCTGCACTGTTTGCAACAGTGACTTTTCTATTGCCCATGGTAGGTTAAAATGTAAAAGACATGTTGAGGTGAGTTTAACAGGTGTCATTCGTTCATTAGCATAGCTAACGTTATTTAAACTAGCTGGCTAGCTGCTAAGGAGCTATGCTATTGATGTCTTATGTGATGAGGCCAAAATCCCTGTAGACTTGCTTAAAGTTGTAATAGAATAAACACGATAATATAAGTACATATTTTAATGTCACATTTTCTGCATTTACCCAACTTGGTTTACAAATTAGACAAAATCACAAAACAAAGTATTACATGCACCCTTGGGGGGGGGCGGTGATATGGGGTTGGGGGGGTGGCGGGGGTGCTACCTCCCTGAAATGAGTTTTTGCAGGGTGGTATGTCTGCAATATCCGCTTTAAATATACACAATAACTTGGATTCCACAGCCATCAGTGGCAATGACTTCCACAGATTCACTACCCTCTGGCTAAAGAAATTCCTCTTTGTCTCTGTTCTAAAGGGTCGTTCTTGTGCTCTGAGTCTGTGCCCTCCAGTCCTAGACTCATCCACCACAGGAAACATTCTCTCCATGTCCGTCCTGTCTAGGCCTTTCAATGTTTCATAGGTTTCACTGAGATTCCCCCTCATACTTCTAAACAATAAGTACAGGCCCAGGGGCATCAGATATTCCTCGTACATTACCACTTTAATTCCCAGAATCATTCTTCTGAAACTCTTCTTCACCCTCTCCAATGCCATCATATCCTTTCTTAGACAAGGGCCCCAAAACTGCTCACAGTACTCTAAGTGCAGTTTGACCAACATCTTATAATGCCTTGGCGTTACCTTCTTACTTTTACATATTCTTGAAGTAGTCACAATTTAATTTAGAGGACAGAGGGCAAAATTTGTACAGCTTTGAATTAAGTATAGCTCTGGAGGAAAGAAATAATGATGGAAGAAGAAATGAAGTTTTGCTACCTTCAAGTAATATTCACAAATCCCTTCTATTGGTACACAACAGCAGTGCAGAACAGCTGTAAGTTATCAATGTTAGTTTCATACATGCATGAATAACACAAAAAGGTGACAAGGAGATGAAAATGATTTTGGCTTCATCAAGAGTTAAATTGAGTTTTACAACTTCGGCCCAACTCATTCATGTGGCTGCCATGGTACCATAACGTATAGCAAGATGTTATTCCAGCTCACGCTGTTGAAATTTGGAGTTCAGTTTCAAAGTTGTATGTAGGAAGTTTGTACGTCCTTCTTGTGAGTGCGTGGGTTTCCTCCAGATGCTCCAGCTTCCTACCAGATTCCGAAGATATACTGGTAAGTTGGTCAATTTATCATTGTAAGTTGTCCTGTAATTAGGCTAGTGTTAAATAGGAGGGTTGCTGAGCTCGTTGGTTTGGAAGGGCCTGTTCCATGCAGTATCCCCAAAAAACAGATAAAAATGCTGATTAAGATGTTGCTAATTCCTTTTACCTGCATTTGGCTGATGTCCCTCAAGTTCATTCTTATGCATGGACCTGTTCAAAATTCTTTTAAATGTTGTAATTCTACCCATGTCTACTACTTCCTCTGGCAGCACATTCCACATCCTCACCACATCCTATCCTCAGTGTAAAAAAGTTGTCCAGCATATCTCCTTTAGTACTTTCTCTCTCACCTTAAGTCTATGCTGTTCAGATTTGGACTCCTCTACACTAGGAAAAAGACTGTAACCATTCACCTAATTTCTACCGCATGATTTTATGTTCACCTGTAAGGTCATACATTGGCCTCTGACATTCCAGGGTAATAAGCCCAAACTATCCAGTCTGTCCTTATACAGTAATTTGTGCCCTTCTGTACGGTAACATTTTTGTTAAGGATTAATAAATGAGGTTACAGACATGAGCAATATATTATGCCTGAGACTTTTTCCCCGGGTGGAAATGGCTAGTTCCGGGGGACATGATTTTAAGGTGACTGGAGGAAACTATAGGAGACATCAGTGGTATGTTTTTTACACAGGGATTGGTGAGTGCATGGAGTGGAGGAAGAGGCAGATCTATTAGGGGCATTTCAGAAACTCTTAGATAGACACATACATGAGAGAAAAATGAAGGGCTATGTAGGAGAAAAGGATTAGATTGATCTTGGAGAAGGTAAAAAGGTTGGCACAACATTATGGGCTGAAGGGCCTGTACTGTACTGTAGTGTTCTATATTCTATATATGCATTTTCATTGTTTCTTTTTATAGTTGTAAGAAAATAATTGAAATAAGAACAGCATTAGGCCCAGTGGATCCTTGCATTTATTCCACTATTTGGTGAGATAGCAGTTGATGTGATCTCAGTTCCAATTTTCATCCTGTTGAGCCATTGTCTGAAAATATGTCCACTTCATCCATGAAAACATCAGTGACTCAGCTTCTGTGATTCCGCAGAGAATTCCAAACTTTCTGAGAGATGAAATTCCTCTTCAATATCCTCTCAAATTGGTGACCCCTTTTTCTAAAACTATGTATCTGTTTCTGTATCCCCCACCCCATGAAGGGTCACTACATCTGAGCATCTACCCTTTTATTCATGAAGTCATGTAAAGTTATACAGCATGGACAAGGGGCATTCAGTTCACAATATCCAAAACAGACAGTGGTCATCCATATGTATTAATCCTATCTTCCTACATTTGACCCAAGTCCTTCTGTGCCCAGGAATGCGAGGTGCTCATTCAGACATTTCACCTTCCACCACTGTCTCAGGCAGTGTATTCCAGGTACTCACCAATCTCTTGATTGAGTCCCTCAGATTCCCTCTAAGTCTCTTCTCCTTTACCCTAATCTATGTCTGGTTTTATTTACTTATAATATGGTGGAAAGTATCTTACAGTCTACCCTATCTACACCCTCCGTAATGTTATACACCTCTGTCACATCCTGTCTTAACCTCCTCCAATCCAGGGAAAACAGATGTAGTGTTTCTAATATTTTCTCAAAACCAAAATACTCCATCTCTCAGGGAACACACATATGAATCTCTTCTGCACTCTGTACTTCCTACAGTCTGGTGCCCAGAACTATATAGAGTACTCCAGCTGAGGTCTGGACAAGTTTGATACAGTTGGAGTATAACCTCTCTATTCTTATATTTCTTGCTCTGACTACTGAAAGCTAGCAATGTACCACGAAGTAAGCCTGAGTAATCAAGTCAGCCACCAGTACTAGGACATCTGAAGTTTCTCTGTTCTTCAATACTGTTTTGGATTCTTTCATTCATTAATGAATGTCCTAACCTTATTAGTATCCACAAAGTGCCTGGACATCTGCCATTTATCAGGGTTAAGTTTGACATGTTATTTCTCCGCCCACTTCAGCAACATATCATTTACACCCTGTGACCTATGAATAAGTACTACACTATAACAACTCCACCAATCTCTTTGTGTCAATCATGGAGTTACTGAACATATCATTTACGTATATTACAAGTAGCAAGGGTTATAGCAGTTGAGGAACACAACTAGTCACAGGTATCTGAGTTGAAAAAAAGCAACTTTCGAACATCATCCTAAAGGTGTGACTAAAGAACTACATTTATCAATCACAATTAAATTTCTGACAGTTTTACAGATTTCCTATATTGATTTCTTCTAAAGGTCACAGTCACATGAATCTGCAGTCCTAGATGTCAGTAAAGAGTGGATCTGCCAGCTCATCTATGGTTTCTGGTTTGTGGGACATCCAAGTTATAAGATTATGAGAGGTGAAGATAGAACAGACAGCTGGTGTCATTTTCCAAGGGCTGAAATGTATAACAACAGAAGGAATACACTTAAGGTGAGAGGGCAAAGTTCAATGGAGCTGTGTGGTGTCGGTGTTTCTTTACAGAGCTGTGGGTGCCTGAAATGTGCTGCCAGGGTGTTTGTAAAATCATGATGAAATTGTTTAAGAGGCTTTTAGACAGACACATGGCTATGCAGAGAGAAGGGAATTGTTTAATTAGTTCTGCACACCATATTGTAGGCTCAAGAGCATGTACCTGTGCTATATCATCCTATATTCTCTGTTCTCTGCTCTTTGTTTTAAGGTTGGCAAGGTGATGTGACTTGAATGGCCAGTTCGCTATTGATGTATTGTTCTGTACATCTTTCCATGCCAGCTTTTATACACATACAAACGTATTTCTGATGGTGTTGCTACCCGTTCCACAACTTAAAACATCCCTTCTACATAACTAGCTACATGCATTCATACTACTATTCATTCTGTGTCTTGTAGTGGTGTGAGTCCACTCAGAACATGGGACCTTGACTGTGAAAACAATCATATACTGTATATATAATGGTGTTCTTTATCTAATTGGGTTTTTATTTGTACTGTTTCATATCCGGAGTAACAATTACTTTGTTCTCTTCTACACTGGTGTACTGGAAACAAACTTGAATCATGAAGTCAGCCAGTAAAGATTTTAAATGTGAATCAGGATGGAAACCACAATGATAATTTATTCACATTTTTTTAAATTTAAAGGTATTTTCCCTACCACTTAAAATGTGCAAACAAAAATTTCTATGCATGTGACCGCATTACAACCTGTCTGCCTTCTGCTCCTTTTTATGCAGCCTCGCTGCATCAAGTGTACCACTTAGTTTTGTGTTATCGGAGGTGATCAATGGGATCGATGTTTGGAAATGCGTCCCTACCTCAGATGAGCCAGGAGGTGCCTGACATCTGGGTGGGTGTCAGTTTGTAGGATTTCTGTGTGATTTTGATGCACGGACTTAGGTTCTTAATCCTAATGTTCCTTCTGTTGTTTGAGCAGTCATCCATTAGGGATCCCCAAGGGTCTGTGAGAATGTTTTATTCTCTGAAGATGTTTTTGAAACTTTTCCTTGTCTACCTCTTCTTCATGTCTGGTGAGACTTCTGAGGAGAGTGTATGTTGGGCATATTCATAGGCCCAATGGAACACACTGTCGTTCCAATCTATCTTTGTACTGTTGGTAAATCCTACTACTATCCCTTCAACTAAATCACTAATATAGGTTGTATGTGTTTGTGGAACCAATACTGAACCTCGTGGAACTCTAACCTGAAAATTACCCATTTACTCAACTATTTATTGTTGGTTAGCTAGTTATTTATCCAGCTAATATAGATCTTCACTTCCATGAACCTTAATCATGTTCAGAAACCTGTGTCTCACTCTTTATATATGGATGCATATCTGATGCACCTATTTGCGTGGACTAGATTTCTTCATTTGTTAAATAGGGCCCGAGGCACAGCTGAGGCTCGCATAGTTCCATACATTCATTCAAACTTTTCAAAAGAAAGATATATTTTATTTTATTTTGTAAGTTGTAAAAGGAAATTGTGAAAGATGAAAGCAAATTAATTCAAGCAGAAGAGAGTTCTGGTGGAGATCTCCAGCAGTATAGCAGTAGTATAAATTGCTCCATTATCAAAGCTAACTTTTTCTATGGAAATAAATACTTTATCAGCAACTTAAGTGTTTTTATTCTTCTCAAAAATTTGGAGCTCTACTGCTGTATTCCAGATGCAATATCTTTACATTAATATGAGCTCTTTTAGCCATAATACCATAATTTAATATATAAATAAAAGGCGACGTATCTTAAATATTTGCTCTCTGTATGATAGCAGTTTTTTTCTTGAAAAATCTATTGCAGACAAAAAGATTGATGTATTAGCCTTTGAAGGTGGTATTATATTGTAGTATGAACCATTCATTATATCTGATCCTGAATAATGAGTATCAACAGGTTATTTGATCTTGGCGTAAACTGCAGCCAAAGTCGTTTTTCTGCTCATCTCATGCATTTGCCAGGAGCACTTAGTATATTGCACTCATAGATACTGGGAAACTTAATATTTTTCCCTTCCTTGTCCATGAGCACTGATGCCAGTGGCTCTAACTTGGGATCTCCCCATCTTGACCGACATAATTTGATATTTAATGCCTTCAACAAATAGTCACTAAGAAGGTTAAAGGACATACTTTAACAAGTTCTGGGATACTTTCCAGAGGTATATTAATTGTTTTTTTAATTTTACATGTCAAAACCTTCAGAAGTATTTATTGGAATTTTCAAGGAAAAGGGACTTCATTTTCAAGAACTGATTGAAAAAGCTGGTGTTATTCCTCTGATGGCAAAAAAAAAGTTGAGAGGAGGACCAATGGAAGTGGTTAACTTTATTAAAAAATCCAGAAAAAGTAAATGAAGAGAAATTATTCAAATTGTCAGAAGGATTTGGAACAAGGAGCTAAATATCTCATTGCTACCATCAGGAAGGAGGTACAGAAGCAGGAAGGCACACACTCAATGAATCAAGAACAGCTTCTTCCCCTCTGCCATCTGATTTCTGAATGGACAATGAACCCAAGAACACTACCTCACAACTTTTTTATTTCTATTTTTGAGCTACTTATTTAATTTAACTATTTGATATATATATTTACATATACAGTTTTTTTGCTATTACTATGTGTTGCATTGTACTACTGCCACAAAGTCACCAAATTTGATGACATATGCTGGTGATATTAAACTTGATTCTGATTCTGAAGAAAATAATTGTGCAGTTAGTAGTTAAGACCTGGAATGTTCTACTTGAAAGGAAGCATATTTATTTGCACCTTTCAACAATGGATTGTTAACTTTCAAAGGAAAATATAATGGAGGACAACAGGAATTGGAACCAGCTACAAAAAAGCAAGCATGAGCATGAGTTCAATGGACCGAATGGGCTCATTCTGTACCATAATGTCTCTACAATTCTATTATTTGTTGGCAATGTGAATACAAATTAATTTGCTCAATAATGAAGAGGCAAACACACTTGTCATTATTTGGCTGCTGTTTCATTGTTTGGCAAAGCACTGAGCATGAAGAAATAATTACCTGATGAATAACAACTATTGGGACACATTTTTGTAATGTGGTTAAAGATATATTTTAAACAAAAAACTTATATGTTTAACAATTAATCATAATTTCATTAAACTGACTAGTAAAACAGATAACTTATTTAAATGTTCTGTATGAAATTAAGTAGTGCCAAAGGTTGTCAAATCCATTTTTCAAAAGCATCAGTGCCTTATAATGCCCTTATTGCTTTCATTTATAGCTCCAACAGTGCGATGTGACACTGTCTTGTAGCTAGTCAATTCAAGTGGTCATAACTACTCCTTAATTTATTATTGAGAGTTTGATGATTTAATCATCCTGTTTGTGTTTCATTGTCTGTTATCAATTGTGAAGCTTTTAAAGATGCCCATAATTGCTACACATGCAATTACTGTTGCTAGCATTAAAATACACTGGATTTAAGTGTTTTATTAACTTCCTTCAGAGTTTATATCACAGTCCTTTATTAATAGCCCTTCACCAGTAAAATCTGCCGTGTCTGCTGATTGTAAAAATTAATGAAACCCCTGTGACTGTGTTACATTTATGGGGAATGGTACTGCAGTTTTGTTATTCACTATAACTGAACATATGACACATTCGTAAATTATGTTTATGACTTAACTTGTAATGTGAAACCCCAAGGCAAAGAATTGTAATAAGATGCCATGCAAACGTGGCTTTGGTTTCCTACATTCTACTTCATGTTTACTTAATAGTATCACTCTGTTGTAATATTAAGTATAATACATGAAATATGTTTTAACCTTGTGAATTAAGGGGCAATTACGTGCTTCAGGGAAAGTTAAGAGGGGCTAAATTGGATAGCCCTCAAAAACAGGCGAGGTGATCACGATGAGCGATTATCCGATGCCTGCTGCTTTTGATGCAGGCAGCACGCCAACTTCATGGTGTCTGCTAATTTACATGATTGCTGTGAGCAGCTAGTGCTAACCATGCTCTTGAGTGGCTACACTCCTCAGCAGGAGGTCAATAACCTGAGTGACTAACACCACTTTAAATCTAGCCTGCAGTATTTAATGTTGTCCAGCACCTCTTAAACTGGGGGATACAATATGGCTGCAGCAGGTGAGGGACATCATTGTTGAAGTCTTCCTGACTTGCCAAATGATCTTGCAATGGGAAAGAACAGGCTGCAAGACTTTGTGAGGTTACAATGGAGGCTCATGTGGAGGGAGTGTGAAGAAAGATGTTTGTGTTCTTTCCACTGGAGGGCAGAAGGCTTTTCATATGCCAACATTCTAAAGGCAGTAAGATCTTAACAAATCATGTCAGAAATCAATTGGTGATGAACTGTGTGCAGTGCTGAATGAAATTCCAGGATCTTCCAGGTGTGCTCAATGTAAGCTATGCAACTTGAAATGCCACTTTCCATCAAGCATACCGATAGCTAGTTAGTTAAGCTCATCACCCCTACTGGGTAATAAGGCACCGACAGCAGCTCATTAGATTCCTCTGTCCTGGGACAGTCTTTCAAGTTGTCCCCAGTTATAGCTGATTTTCTTGGCATTAGCTTTAAGTTCTCATCGTCAAATGTTCTTTGGCCAGCCTCTCTTCCACTTTCCCTGGGGATTCCACGTTAGCCCTTGCTTAATGATCTTGGTACTTGGTCCATAGGTTGTGGATTCAGTTCAGTGTTGAGGTGAATGAAACTGTCCACGCTGGTTCAGGAGCCTGATCGTTGAAGGGTAATAATTCTTCCTGAATCCGGAAGCGTGAGATCTAAGGCTCCTGTGACTCCTTACCAATGGCAGCAGTGAGAAAGGAGCATGGCCTGGATGGTTGGGGTCCTTGATGATGGATGCTGCTTGATTGTGGTAGTGCTCTTTGTTGATGTGCTCACTGGTGTGGAGGGCTTTCCCTGTAATGGACCGGACTGTATCCACTCCTTGGTCATTGCTCTGACAAGTTACAGCTTTTCAAGTATGTATTTAATTAAATTCTTAAATAAAAGTAGATACAAATCAAAATTGTTCAGAGTACACTCGCAGTCACCTAGCAGTGTTTCATACATTTCTATCCCTGCTGTAATATTTTGTGGGTTGGCCAATAAATGCAAATATCCTACATGCATTCTAGACCATTTTGTTTATCTTCAGATTAGACTAACTTTATTGTCACATGTATATTGAAACATCAAAACATGCAGATAAATGCATCTACTACCAACACCGTCCATTTATGAACTGTGGGCAGCCAAGAATTGTTGTTACATTTCCAGTACCAAAATGGCATGCCCACAACTTACCAACCATAACCTGTACCTTTTTGGAATGTGGGAGGGAACTAGAGCACCCGTAGGAAACTCACAAGTCATGGGGAGAATGTACACAGACCTCCTGCCAGTGTCAAGTATCTGTGCATAAACACTACCTCCATTCATTTACTCATATTGGTTTCCAGCTACTTTTTCCGTTTGTGGTACCCAAATGCTCTATCTCACAGAGGATTGAATTTCATTCAATATTTTCATGTCTACTCCCTCAGTCCATTGATATTTTTGCACACCAAGAACTTGCATTGATTTCATAGACCATCTCTTGTACTTTCTTCCTGTTTTAGATGTGGTTGCTCTTCTGACAGAGATTTGAACTTTCCTTTGGATCTCATCTGCAAGGATGTAATGGTCCATTTTTCTGTGACACTGGGTCAATATTCCCTCTATCTCTTTTATCACATCTGTATGAACCATCCATTGCTCCAAGAAGGGAATGTTTACACGGCCTGAAAACTGCATGACATTTTAAACGATTGTTTTGTAATATGCACATTAGACAAACACAAGCTACAACTCACAACACAAATAAGTGATGTCAGGCAGTCAATACTACTGACAGGCAAAATGGCAAAAATAAAATGTTTTGACTAGATGGCATTGGTGTTCAGCAGGCCGTGGGTTTATTAACAAAGAGCTACCAACTTCCATTCTATGTTTATTGTTACAATTTGTAACAGTGTTGTAACTTGAAACACTGACAATGTAAATACGCTGAAGCTCTGAAATATTTCAAAGTAAAGGTTGTAGTGCATTTATTATTTAGAAAATTTATGGATTATAATCATATCACATGATTAATTACAGAGTATTTTACCATTATATTAGCATAGACTTAAAAATATACAAATGCTATGTTCGCTGGGGCATTTCAGTTACTGTGCATCTGCACACTCATGCAGCTTAGAGGGGACAGCGTAACTAGGAAAATGTTTCTTCCTGTGTACTTTATCATAAGCAGCCATAAGAAT
The DNA here is from genome assembly GCF_030028105.1 of Mobula birostris. Taxonomy (NCBI): domain Eukaryota; kingdom Metazoa; phylum Chordata; class Chondrichthyes; order Myliobatiformes; family Myliobatidae; genus Mobula; species Mobula birostris. Next base: position 22,613,844 of record NC_092373.1, on the reverse strand, counting down.
GAAGATTGTTGAACTGGGTGTGGCGTTTGATTGACCATATTCATTTTTTCACTGGAACACATTGTGACTGTTGGGCTGAAATATGTTCATTTCAATGCTAGGGTTGCCATGGCTAAGGAAGATAATCGAGAGCCTTGATCAATACATGGGATTACAACTTTATTGCCATTATAGAGTCCTGCTTGTGTGAGGGAAATGACGGGCTGCTGACATTCTTGGAGTTTGTTGCTTTACTACTGACGAGGAGGGAGATAAAGGAGGTGGAGGGAGATAAAAGAGGTGGAAAGGCAGCACTGCTGATCAGGAAGAATGTCATAGCAATACTTAGAGTGGACACACTGGAGGGATCAACCACAGAGGCAATTGTGGAGGAGCTCCAAAGTAAGCAAGGTAAAATTACATTGATGGGATTATACCATAGATCCAAACAGCAACTGAGAGGGGGAGGAACAGATTAGTAGACAAATTATGGAAATGTGCAGGAACAACAGAATTTCCATAGTGGGTGACTTTAACTTCCCTAGTATTGACTGGAGCTTCACTGCCATTTACTTTATATGGTCTAACAAGATTTGACGTCCTGATGTTCAAAGCTCAAAGTAAACCATATTATACTACCTCAAGATTCAGTTTCCTGCAGGCACTTATAGGGAAAAAGAAATACAACAGAATTTTTTTTAAAATATAAAAAATCAGACAAAGTCTGACAAGCAATCAATGTGTAAAAGATGACAGATTGACAATAATATGGAGAACATGAGTTGTAGGGAGTCCTTGACAAAATAATGGAAAAATCTGCAAAAAGTAGTCAACTCAGACCATCACAGGCAAAGCACTCCCCATCACTGAGTACATTTGCAAAGAATGTTGCCATAAGAAAGCAGCATCCATCATCAAAGACCCCACCATCCAGGCCATGCTCTCTTCTCGCTGCCGTCATCAGGAAGCAGGTACAGGAGATTAAGATCCCACACCACCAGATTCAGGAACAGTTATTACCCTTCAAAAATCAGGCTTCTGAACTAACATGGACAATTTCATTCACCTCAACAGAATAAATCATTAGCTTAATGTTGTGACCCCTTCAGTAGCTTTTCAAGTTTTTCTTTACCATATGTGTAAGGGGTTTCTACATATGTTTATCAAATTCAGTCTTGAAGACCACAATCAAATGCATCTTCAGGTAGTCTACTTAAGGTTCCAATGGTGCAAAAACTAGGGTGGCTAAGACTTTTGCACAGAAGTATACTGTGTGAAAGAATATTTCATCTTGTTTCTCTTAATTCCCATCCCCTCTATCAATTTCTTTTTTTTTTGTGAGCAGCACTGGCTTGGCCTTCACCATCCCACACCTATCCTTCAATCAAGATCCAAATTACACACTGCATGAAAACAGTCATGCCCTTTTGGGACCGTTTGCCAAATACATTCATTCTGATTCTCGATAACAGAATAATTTCTGAGCAGAGGCAGCACTAACCCTGTTGTTGGAATATTGGACATATTAGATGTTATCAGTTAAAGTCAGCAACATTTAAAGCTGGAGAATTGGAGGAAGCTGATGAAGGAATAAATTATACAGAAGTAAATGGGAAAATGGACTAAAGGGAGCACTTTGAGCGTTTCAAGATTGGCATCGAGTTGAGGAGCTCAACAACTTTCTTCTGTCTGGAAATAAATCATGGGCTATATGACAGATCATTTATACAGTGTTGTCTCTTTTTAGTTCTAAAGCAGAAAAGTTTGATTGGTGACAGCAGGCTATAGACGAGGAAGTGTTGTTAAAGTGAACTTCGCCACCCTCACTGATGAGAATAAATGTAGGACGAGGGAAGAAATTGAGAAGATGTGGGAAAATTGTGAGGGCAGCAGAGAAATCATAGGGACAAATTTAAGAGCAGCAGGAATACAATGGAACAATCCTGTTGTCACTGAGGCCACAAAAAGGGTCATCTTGCACCTAGGTGCATCAAAACTGCGGTCTATGAGAGCTATGTATGAGTGAAGGGCTAAGTCATGGAAATCAATATGTTGGATTCAGTGAGGATAAACTTTATATCCTAGTGTTGAGCCTTTAACCCTCTATCGGTTTCTGACTTACTGAGCAGTAACTTGTGTCTGGCCAAATTGCACTTCTCGTGCACCTGAGAGGAGAACGGTGTGATTGTGGATTAAGAAAAGACAAGGGGAAAGGGGAAAATAAGAAATACAGTCTGAGATGATAGCTCCACCACTCCACTGCTGTTTCAATTCTACTGATATTGTGCATCAGTTTAGCAGTTTAGACTGCAGTCGCCAAATCAAGAAGGCATATGACTAAACTAAACTCCCTAATCAATTATTGCTTGAGGTTATCTTCCTAAACCAGCTATTGACTTAGAAAAATGTTCTTGGGAGTTATTTATGTATTACCATAGTAGTAGCATTCATTGCCTATCATTAATTGTACTTGAGAATGTGATGATGAGTGACCTGTTTAAACTATTATTTATTTCTTTATTGAGACAGAGTGTGGAAAAGATGCTTCTGGCCCTTTGAACTGTGTCATCCAGCAATCCCCTACAATGACCAAATAACCTAACAAAAAATACATCTTTGGATGGTGGGAGGAAACTAGAGTACCCAGAGGAAACACATGCTGTCACAGGGAGAATGTACAAACTCCTTACAGGCAGTAGTGGGAATAGAAAATGGGTCACTGGTGCTAGAAAGCACTGGGTGAACCACCACGTGACTGTGTTTGATAGTATGCAATAGTCAACTGTTGTAGTCTGAGGTTACCCTCAATGCTTTTCAGGAAGGAGTTCAAGATCTTGTCTCAGTAATGACAAAGAAGAGGTGATATATTTCCTAGACATGATGACATACATCTTGGGAAAAAAACTAGCAAGTGAGAGTATTCCCATGTAGTGTGATCTGCTGTGAGATACAGGGTGGAATAGCCCTTTCTGGCCCTTTGAGGTGCGCTGCCCAGCAAAACCCTGATTTAATCCTAGGCTTGATAAAATTTCTTGAAAATGAGGGATTAAGAGATTACATAATGACATTTCTTAGTAACATGACAGGGTTTCATTCATTAGGGGCAGCAGGCTGAGGGTAGCAGACACCAACAGAATCAATAAACTCATTTGTAAGGCCAGTGATGTTGTGGAGATGGAACTGGACCCTCTGATGGTGGTGTCTGAAAAGAGGATGCTGTCCAAGTTGCATACCATCTTGGACAATGTCTCCCATCCACTACATAATGTACTGGGTGGGCACAGGAGTACATTCAGCCAGAGACTCATTCCACCGAGATGTAAAACAGAGCGTCATAGGAAGTCATTCCTGCCTGTGGCCATCAAACTTTATAACTCCTCCCTTGGAGGGTCAGACACCCTGAGCCAATAGGCTGGTCCTGGACTTATTTCCTGGCATAATTTACATATTACTATTTAACTATTTATGATTTTATTACTATTTAATTATTTATGGTGCAACTGTAACGAAAACCAATTTCCCCCAGGATCAATAAAGTATGACTATGACTATTAGTTTGGTTGTGATGTATGCTTTTCTTTGTGGATTTTGTGGTTTTTGGCCGAGCAGACACTCTGACAATCAATGACTGATATGCGGGACTGTTGACAAATGAAGAACTGAGTATGCAGTTACTATAAATGCATGTGGATACAATTCCGGGGATAACACAGGCCTGAGGGATTGTTATCTTAATTCTCCTTTCCTCTTCATCTTATGCTCCTGCTCTCAAAGTTCCCACTGTATAGCCAATTGGAGGCAAATATTGTCAACCTTGAATAGTGAGGTTGTGTAGCATGGAACTGATCGCTGTGCATCTTGACACTCTCTCAATTGAACATTATATTTTTTAAAGTTCAGAGATCAAAGTAAATTTTATCTTGTCACCATATACAACCCTGAGATTCATTTTCCTGCGGGCATACTCAGCAAATCTTTAGAATGGTAACTATAACAGGATCAATGAAAGATCAACCAGAGGACAACAAACTGTGTAAATGCTAATATAAATTAATAGCAATGAATTTAGAGATACAGCATAGTAACAGGCCCTTTCAGCCTCATGAGCCTATGCTGACTAATTACACCCATGTGACCTACTGACCCATGTGTTTTCTGAATGTGGGAGAAAACTGGAATACCTGGAGGAAACTCACATGATCAGAAGAAGGACGTCCAAACTCCTTACAGATAGTGGATGAATTAACCCCAGGTCACTGGCATTGTGATGGCATCACACTAGCCACTGCACTGCTCTGCTCTCCCTCCTCCAAAGGCTCTTTCAAAGCAGTCTAACTTCTGGACACATTGCTGCACCATGTCAGTGTTTGGTACTATCGAATTTCATACGCTTACATTTTCAATGGAAAATCCTTGTCATTGAGTAACAAATCTTTGATTTAAGTCAGCTGAAATGTAAATGGAATAGTAACCTGTTGGAAAGTAAATGCATCACAACTGTTGTCACAATACTCTTTCATTCTCTGCTCCTTGTGACACATGATCTAGATAGACACAAGCAGAGAAGTTTTAATGAGAAATTTTACCTTTCAGATAGATTGAAATAAAATGATTAGCTCATGTCAGTCAGGTTGCAGAAAGAATAAGAAACTGTCTTACACTCTTCCAAACATACTGGTAGTTATGCAGTAACAAATTGGTTCAGATTTGGGAGCAATTTTATGCACATTTCAAGGTGTTTTGAAACCCATGAGGAAATTCAAATCCTGAATTTTCAGCAGAAGTTTCTAAGTATAATACTTCCACAAATTACATCAACAATAATGCAATATACAAAATTCACCGCAGCATGCTCAATGTATGAGGGATCCCCACCACCTAGACCAGTGGTTCCCAAAGTGGGTGATATCGCCCTCTGGGGATGGTGGGAGTTTCTATGGGGGGGCACAATAAAGATAAAGGGAGCGCTGGTCAGTAGCAAAAGCTGAGGGATTCCAGGCTTAATTTAAGAAAGGAATTACTTATCATAAGCATTTGATCCTCAGTGTCTCATAATTGGTTATCATGATCACATAATCACTTCGTCCCTTGCTAACACACCGTTCTCTTAGACTTTGCTCGAAGTGCGTTATAGTTGTTGAAAAGCACTGTGACATTTGTATATTTGGCATATCATGAGCAATCTGGACTGAAGAAATTGTGTTATTTCTGGGCTCAACCCATACATTTTTGCCATTAACTGCTGTAGTGCAGAGTTAGCTAGTACTATTCCCATTCTAATCATGCAGTGATGCAATCCTTGTGAATTAGAGTATAGCATTCAATGGGGTAAACTCCATTCCAGTGGTCCTGACTGCATTCTTCTGGCCCATAGTCCAACCAAGATATGACTGCCCCACTTCAGGCAGAGAGTCAGGCTTTGCTTGAGTTATGATGATGTCATAACTTTAACCTTCATTGATCACAATGCTTGAGGTTGGACTTAAACAGCAGGTGACTGACCATAGTTGTTAATCCATAATGAAAATAGATGAAGTAGACCAACAAAAAAGAAGTAGAGACGGTGTTGTGTGGAGTATCTGAAATATGGACTTATACCAGCACCAGGCAACCAACTGCAGCCAATGTGTCTGTTGTGAAAAAGTCTTTCAAATGAGGCAATGAAACTATCCAGGACTTCTCGAACATTTGAATAGAATACACTGATAAAGCAAACAAGAACTAGGCTTATTTTCAGTCACTTCAAGAAAACTTTCAGAAATAGAAAACACTTCAAAGCATGTTTGCCAGCTCTTCACAGCAAGCCAGTGATGGTTTATTTGCCTCATACAGCATTCCATTGCTCTTTGCTAAAGCCCCATACAATCGGAGAAGAACTGATTCTGCCAGGAGTCAGGAAGGTTCTGAGTATGGTTTTGCATACATCATCATACTAAATAATTAAAGTAATTCCACTCAGCATCCATTTGTCTTGCGAGACCATGGATCTGCACCTGGAAAGTCTTCACTCTCCAGGGCTCAGGCCTGGGCAAGGTTGTATGGAAGACCAGCAGTTACCCATGCTGCAAGTCTCCCCTCTCCACGACACCAATGTTGTCCAAGGGAAGGGCATACCACCAGTGTCGTCGCAGAGCAACGTGTGATTAAGTGCCTTGCTCAAGGACACAAAGCATTCCCTCGCCTGGGGCTCGAACTCACGACCTTCAGGTCGCTAGTCCAATGCCTTAACCACTTGGCCACGTGCCCACACAGCAACAACTCTGTTTAAAGTGAAATGTCTGAGAATGTGGAAGTCACATTGTGCAATATACTTAGGGCATCAGAATTTGCTCTGCAGTCAGTTGGATGATTTGACTTTGCCAGGCAATGAACCTTTGCTTCTTATGGTTATGTTTGCTTCAGAAAAGATGAAAGCACGGTTCAAGGGTTATTGTATGAAAGGGATTTGGAAACTAATATGAAGAGGGAATCAATATTTTGGGTTGTGAGCAATGTTCCAAGGAGAAGAACATTCCACTCACCAACATTCTTGCTTGCTCAACAGATGGGGCAATGTGGGGTTATTACTTTTTTAAAAAAAGCAGTACCTAACTTATTCACCATTCACTGTGTAATTCACAGACAACATCTTGATGCATAAGAAAACCTAAGTGACTGCACAAATCATTAAATAATTATCACAGCAGTAAAAATAATCAAATCCTATGCTCTCAATTCTCAACTATTTCAAGAGCATTGTATTGAGAGTGATGAACAGTTTGAAACTTGCTGTTGGACACAGAAGTTAAATAGCTCTCAAAAGGAAACTGACTGAGTTGCCTTTATGATAAAATTCTTTGAAGACTTGAATGCTTCATTCAGTAATTAACTCAAAAATATTTGGCTGACATTCCTTTTTGGCAGAATTATTTGCAATGTTTAATGATATTAATCCTCAAATGCAAGAAAATGATGTGAATCTTATCAAAGTCAAATCTGTTGTCTCCATATTTCTGTCCAAGTTAACCCTATTTAAGTGCAACATTGACTGCCACGACCTTTTCCACTTTCCAAGCCTGAGTTAGAAGAGAAAGAAAGAATATCCAATGACGATTTTCAAGTATTTTGTGCCTACCTGGGTGGGCTGCATAAAGACATGTCAGAGAGATTTCAGGATCTTATCTCGATCCAGATTCCTGATTGGGTAATAATTCCATTCCTGAACACTTGTAATGAGGAATTAATAGGAAGGATGGAGGAAGAACTGATCTCGCTACAAAATAACTTTGAGCTGAAACCAATGTTCAAAAAGTTATATTAAGACTTTTGGTTGCAGAAATACTGTAAATCTCTGAATGCTATCTTGCACTGTGAAAAAGATCAAGATGTTCTTTATTGCTTTTCCAAGATCATATTAAGTGGAACATGGTTTCAATGCATTTGCCCAACTTCTTTCAAAGCAATGAAACAGGCTGCAAATTACTGCATGTGGGGATCTGAGACTCCCGAGTGACATTCAGTCTGATGTCGAGAAGCTGATATTACTGGATCAAGCCCATGCATCCAATTGAAAGGTGAAAAAAGTAATGAAATAGTGAATAACTTACACTCCAAAATTGTTGATGAAAATTGTTTTTTACTACAATTAAATAAGTACATGATTTTATTTGTAGCTTTACATTGCATTTTCTGGAATTGTTTGTCACTGCTTTGAATTTACATTCTTATTTTCTTTCACTGTGCATCCTAAGTCAAAATTCTTTACAGTTTTTATGTAACGGCCAGAAAGGGAGAAGGGGGAGCTGGGGACGTGGTCTGAAAGCTAAGGGGTGGTGGTAATCAAAAAATTTGGGAACTGCTGATCTAAGCCATGCTTTGTTCTCACTACTACCACTGGGCAGGAGGTACAAGAGCCTTGGGTTCCACACTATCAGGCACAGGAACAGTTATTACTCTACAACAATCAGGCTCCCGAACTAGCATGAATAACTTCATTCACCACAAATCTGAAATGATTCAACTCAACAACCTACAGACTCACTTTCAAATCCTCTGCAACTCATGTTCTCAGTATTATTTATTTATGTTTGTATTTGCACAGTTTGTCTTATTTGCACACTGGTTCTTTGCCAGTTTTTGTTTATGTATATTTTTTCGCAAATTCTATTGTAGTTCTTTATTTTCCTGTAAACACCTGTAAGAAAATGAACCTCAGGATAGTAATATTATATACAGGAGATTAGTGTGCAAACTTAAAGCACACGGTATTGGGGGTAAGGTATTGATGTGGATAGAGAATTGGTTAGCAGACAGGAAGCAAAGAGTGGGAATAAACGGGACCTTTTCAGAATGGCAGGCAGTGACTAGTGGGGTACCGCAAGGCTCAGTGCTGGGACCCCAGTTGTTTACAATATATATTAATGACTTGGATGAGGGAATTAAATGCAGCATCTCCACGTTTGCGGATGACACGAAGCTGGGCGGCAGTGTTAGCTGTGAAGAGGATGCTAAGAGGATTCAGGGTGACTTGGATAGGTTGGGTGAGTGGGCAAATTCATGGCAGATGCAATTTAATGTGGATAAATGTGAAGTTATCCACTTTGGTGGCAAAAATAGGAAAACAGATTATTATCTGAATGGTGGCCGATTAGGAAAAGGGGAGGTGCAACGAGACCTGGGTGTCATTATACACCAGTCATTGAAAGTGGGCATGCAGGTACAGCAGGCGGTGAAAAAGGCGAATGGTATGCTGGCATTTATAGCGAGAGGATTCAAGTACAGGAGCAGGGAGGTACTACTGCAGTTGTACAAGGCCTTGGTGAGACCACACCTGGAGTATTGTGTGCAGTTTTGGTCCCCTAATCTGAGGAAAGACATCCTTGCCATAGAGGGAGTACAAAGAAGGTTCACCAGATTGATTCCTGGGATGGCAGGACTTTCATATGAAGAAAGACTGGATGAACTGGGCTTGTACTCGTTGGAATTTAGAAGATTGAGGGGGGATCTGATTGAAATGTATAAAATCCTAAAGGGATTGGACAGGCTAGATGCAGGAAGATTGTTCCCGATGTTGGGGAAGTCCAGAATGAGGGGTCACAGTTTGAGGATAAAGGGGAAGCCTTTTAGGACTGAGATTAGGAAAAACTTTTTCACACAGAGAGTGGTGAATCTGTGGAATTCTCTGCCACAGGAAACAGTTGAGGCCAGTTCATTGGTTATATTTAAGAGGGAGTTAGATATGGCCCTTGTGGCTACGGGGATCAGCGAGTATGGAGGGAAGGCTGGTGCAGGGTTCTGAGTTGGATGATCAGTCATGATCATAATAAATGGCAGTGCAGGCTCGAAGGGCCAAATGGCCTACTCCTGCACCTATTTTCTATGTTTCTATGTTTCTATATATATGTGTGTGGGTGTGTGTGTGTGTGTGTGTGTATATATGTGTGTGTATATGTATATATATGTAGTACTTTGATTAGATAATTAGTAAGACTTCGTAAGCATCAGTTCTTCTTTACTAAGCGTAAAAATGATTAACTAGACACACTTCCCTTTAAATTGTGTTATTTAGAGCCAATATTCAGTATTGTTTCTCCTCACTGAACATAATTTCCTGTGTCTTCATATGCAGACACACACACACGTGCTTAAACTGCTGTGCCGTGGCTACTTGTAAACTGCTGGCTCAGTATCTCTTGCTCCTGATGGCTGCCACATGTCAGACTTTGCTGCTCTGCTCAATTTTCTGAAGGTCACCTGAATCCTGCACTTCAGGAGAAAAGTTTTCCTTCCGCTCACAGGAGTTAGCACTGGCATTTCACTGCTTTGCAAGCTTTCGTAAGCTGCAAGTATTTAGACATCGCTAATAGACATACTACTGCCAACCTTCTAGGAGGAACATTTGACGGGATCTTTGGATGGTCCCTCTGACCCAAAGTTCAAAGTTCAAGTTCAAAAGTTCAAGGTAAATTTATTATCAATGTACGTATTTGTCACTGTTTATTACCCTGAGATTCACTTTCTTATAGGCATTCACAGTGGAACAAGGAAAGAGAGGCAAAATCAATGAAGTACACACAAAGACTGACAAAAAAGAACAATCTGAAAAAGAAGACAAACTGTAGAAATAAAAAAGAAACTAATAAATAAATACATACATAATGCTGAGAACATGAGTTTATAGAGTCCATAGGCTGTGTACAAAAGAATTCATTCTGTAGGCATGTTCATTGCTAGTTGGTCCAGTTCCACATGAAACACAGGAGTTCTCCCTAACCTCCTTATTTGGATAGCACATCTATTTATTCATTATCAATGCTTCCATGTCGCTGGAAGACTTTATTATTTATTGGTGTCTGTCCCTTTTAAGTATTGGCTGCAGCAGTTGTATCTTCTATGCTAAATATCGGCATCTGCTGGAATTTTTATTACATCAATAATTAAAACCAAGCTGAAAACGACAAAGCTGTCATGTAGACCTCAGGACTGAAGACCTTTACAGTGTTAAAAAAAAAGTAAGTTATTTTTAAGCTAGGAGAGCAAAGAAACTTCTAGTCCTGACTGTGTTCAAGTAGATTGTGATTGATGTTCCAAAACCAAGAGAAAGCGGATTGTGCTCGAATTAATAAGGTGCAAATAACCAAATCTGGTTACCAGTCTAAATATATGTGAAAATTTATATATTAACAAACAAAATGTATGCGTCCATGCAAACTTTGAACAGGTGAAATGTGAAATAATTTCAGAGATTCTGTATTTAGTAATAATGTCTTTGAAGGAGGGAGGAAGACATTGCCCACAGTCTACATGGCCAATCTGTTCAGTGGATTGGCTGGCAGAAAACCCAGAACAACACAAGAAGAAAAAACTGTAAGAGATTCTATCAAAAGGAAAGGATATATAGAGCAATAAATACAATTGCAAAGCAGATGAAATGTTCAACAAACAGGGAATTTGCAAGATAAATTGTATCAAAATCATGATAGAACATATAACAATTATGTCTCAGGGGTTCTCAACCTGGGGTCTATTGTCCCCTCAATTAATGGTAGGAGTCCATGGCATAAAAAAGTTCAGAAATCCTGAGTTAAATGATGCTCAGAAACAAAACAGATTGATTATAAATTGATATTGCAAACAAAAAGGAAAAGGGAGTCTGTTCACAGACCTGTTATGATCTGGTTGGCGAGTGTAACAGGCTCAAACAGTTGAAACGTTCTTATGTTTTCTCTGTCCTGAATACACTATCATATTTTGTCAAAATACTTTTAATATTTCAATTACTGATAAGGTAATAATGAACATTCTTTCCTTGAAGACATTGTATAGGTTGTCAATAAACAAGTGAATCTGCGTGATTTATTTGCCAACTTAGGAAGACAGAATAATTGTACTTTTTGAAGTCACAGCTTAATATTAATGAAAATACAAATATGTGAACTTAAATTTTATTTTGTGGTGACTGTCTATAAAAGTGGCATAAATGACTGTTCTCAATTCAGGAATGGTGGATTCAAAAACTAGAAAGGACGTCATTATAGTTTCTTCAGCAATGCCCTCTGAAATTGTATTAGATCATTTGATGCAGTTTATTTCTTTTTATAGTAGCCAAAATTTTTTACTTAAAGCAGCAGTGATAATGTAATGACCTTGTTATTGCAAGGACTGTAATTACGAATCTTCTTGTTATAGTGAACACTACCCTGATCTCTGAAGACTGTCACCACAGCCAACAGAGGAGAAAATTATTTTGTTACTGTTCATGGCTTCCTAATAATAAGGCTGGACTCTATTTCTTAAAAGGTTTGGAGGAAATATCTACACCATTTCTAAAATTATATGAGACTTAATAGTCATTTTGTAGTGCAATCTCAAATTCATTTAGTTGCATTACTCTTTCTGTTGGACATTTGTGTCTTTTAATAAATGAGGATCTTACTAGCATTTGGCTGTACCTTGATATTCTAAATTTATAGCTGATATTCTTCTTAGCTTAGCTCCTCTGTATGGGTGATGAAGGTGCTCAGCTTTTGAACACATTAGATGGGTTACACAGCTTCACAATGATGGCGTGTGAAATAATATAGCCACAGGGAGTGTATTAATATGACAATTTTGTAATTACGTGTTACAAATAGAGTTGGCACTGTAAATTGTAATATAAACAAATTCATATTAAAATATACACATATACCAAACCTAAGGTGATTCCAGCATGCCATCAGATACAATTTATTTACTATACCTGCTTTATGCTGAACAAATATAATAATGGTAAAGATCCTTCAGTCTATAACAGAAAGAAAATGAATGATGCTAAAAGGAAGGTGAAAGTGTGTTATCAAATTATAGCAGATGGAAGCTTTCAAATAGCATCATAAACTGTTTGATACTTTATTGTATGAACCTTGTGAAATGTTTTAATGCCTGGAAACAGAAATATGTATATTTCCTCCTCACTTTTAGTAATGCGTGGACTTTGTTCAATCTTCAATGTCTTTCTTTCTGAAAAGTAAAAGTCACCGCTAAGATCTCAAGTGAGTATTCTACAGAATATGTGACACTGCATGTAGGTAAAGATGTAAAGGCCTAAGAAAGGGTACAAAGGGTTTTCATGATGTAACCAGGAACAAGGGATTTTGAGAGAAGAACTTGGAAAAGTTAGAGCTTTTCTCCTGGAATTAAAATATTTTAAGGGTGAGCTGCAAGAGTTTTTAAGGATATGATTTGATCTGGCAGAATAGAGAGAAATAAATCTATACTTCCTGGAGAATAAGTCAATAACTTTCTGATGAATGGTCATTCATGTGAAATGGAAATTTTATTTTCTATCTCCACAGACAACATCTAACCTGCTAAGTATATCATTCATAGTTGTTTTAATTACAAAGTCACAGATGTATGATCTTTAGCAAATATCTGGGTCTTGAACTTCAGATACTTAGTCCTGGAAATTATTTTGACAATGTCAATATAAGCAGATCTGTACAGTTGAAAACTGAGTTAAATAGGCATAGGGCAAATATGTGTACATTGGTGGGCACCTTTGCATCCACAAGAAACGTGTTTTTCAAACCACAGCGAGATTTTTATTTTGCTTGTACATTTTTTTCCAAGTGCATTCTCCTCTAAATAATGCTGACATAGTGCAATACCTAAAATAATTGTGTGATTTTGTTTAAATTGTTTTGGGCAGAAAGAACAATGTTTCAGTATGGTATCTGTAGCATATGCATTACTTTTGTCCTCTCTATACTTCCCTAGTTCTTTGCAAATTAAAGCTTATATGACTTCAGATCTTGTTTTCAGTTCTGAAAAACAGTCACTGACTTGAAACATTAAATATACTTCTCTCTCCTACAATGCTGGTTGGCCTGCTGAATATTTTCAGTATTGTTTCTTGATATTTCACTTACCAATATCTCTGGGTTTTGTTGACTCACTGGGGACACCTTCCCAGTTCTCAGTCATTGATAATTCTCCCAGCTGGAAGAACGTTGCTTGCACCATCCTATGTCCTTTCAATAGATGGCTGCAAAGATCACACTGCTGTATTGAACTGAAACAATTGCAAATATTTGCAATGGATTAACAGAGAGCACTGCAATGTCAATAGAGGTGGAATCATAGTCAGAAAATTATACAGCATGGGAACAAGCCCTTTGACCCACTGCGTCGACAATATGACAACTGTCACACTAATGTATACTATACCCTCTTCACTAATTAATTCCATATCCTTCTATGCCTTGCTCATCCCAATACCTGAACAGATTCATACTAAATGTTGTTACTATTCATATCTTCACCACTTTGTCTACGAACTCATTCAAGATGCCATGTACGGTTTTGTAAAAATTTTACCTCTCATATCTCTTTTATGCCTCCTCAATCTCACCGTAACCCTAAACCCTCTAGATTTAGACACACTTACCATGGGAAGCAAACTCTGGCTGTCTACTCTATTTATGTATCTCATAATTTTATATAAGTCTGTCATATTATCTTTTAGCCACCTTTGTGTTCAGGAAAATCGAACCAGCCTGTTTAATCTCTCCTTATGACTCAAGCCCTCCAATACAGGCAACAGTCTTGCTATCTTTCCTGCACCCTCTCCAGCTTAATCATGTCCTTTCTATTAGATTAGATTATGAGGACACGCAGTCCTCTTTTATTGTTAATTTAGTAATGCATGCATTAAGAAATGATACAATGTTCCTCCAGTGTGATATCACAGAAACACAAGACAGACCAAGACAGAAAAACTGACAAAAAACACATAATTATAACATATAGTTACAACAGTGCAAACAATACCGTAATTTGATAGAGAACAGACCATGGGCACAGTCAAAAAAAATCTCAAAGTCTCTCGAAAGTCCCATTATCTCACGCAGATAGCATGAGAATCAGAACTGCGCAAAGCGCAATATCACCAACATTCTGTTTAGCCATAACATTGGGTCCCAATTCTTCTACTTGCTGCCCTACTGGTGAAGGCAAGCATGCCATATACAGTTGAAAGAAAGAGTTTGTGAACCCTTTGCAATTACCTGGTTTTCTGCATTAATTACCTGAACTTCATCTGAGCTTCATCTAAGTCACAATAATAGTAAACACAAATGACCTAAACTAAAAACACACAAAAAATTCTACTTCTTCTTGTCATTACTCATATTTCTTCCTCATTCTGATGTTTGGTCTGAAAAACAACTAAACCTCTTGACCATGTCTGTATGTTTTTATGTATTGAGTTGCTGCCATATGATTGGCTGATTAGATTTTTGCATTAATGTGCAGGTGTATAGGTAAATAAAGTGGCCTCTGAATGTATCTCCCTTTGTAACCTTAGACTAGCTCTTATACTGCCCATTATATTATGAGTTTTAGTGTCATCTACAAACTTATTTATCATGTGGATTGTGTAAAAGACGCCAAAGGACACAGTGGGATGTAGATCAGTTCCAGGTATGGGTGGAGAAAAGACAGATGGAGTTAAACCCAGCCAAATATGAAGTGTTGCACTTTGGGAGATCAAAATGTAAAGGGGCAGTGCAGTTTTAATAGCAAAAAGATGTAATGACAGAAGTGTTGACATGCAGGGGGTATCTTTGGGACCAAATTCATAACTCCCTGAAAGTGGCTGCACAGGTTGATAGGATGATAAAGAAAGCATATGGTATGATTTCCTTTCTACATCAAGAAATTGAGTTCAAGATTATGAAAGTTATGTTGCAACTTTATAAATCTCTAGTTTTGCTGTACCTGCAGTATTGCGATCATTTCTGATCACTACGTTATAGAATCAGCATTGAGGCTTTTGAGGAGGTGCAGATGAGGTTTATCGGGATGCTGCCTGGATTAGATACCACGTGCTGTCGAAGAGGTTGAATATAGTAGAAAATAGAAATGCAACAGGATCAAAAATGCACACAAAGACTGACAAATAGCCAATGTGTGAAAGCAGACAAACTGTACACAAACAAATGAAGAAACTAATAATAATAAACAATTAATTCAAATTCTAAAGATATCAACAGATACCTTGGACTAGATAAGTGCAGAACATTAAACTTAAAGTAAGGTTCAATAGAGCTAATAGAATACAAAACAGAGCAGCAGGATACAATACAACAGATGGATAGATATGAAACTTGTAAGTATCTAGGATATCAACAAGCAAAGAAAATAGATTTAAAGGGAAAACTTTTGACAGAATTTACTTCAAGACTTTATCTCAAGAAAATCTGTCAAACAGAGCTCAACAGTAAAATTATAACTAAGGCAATAAGCACTTCCGTTATACCCATATTAACATATTTTTGGGCATGACATCTTGCTCCTTAACCAATATGGAAAATTTATAAAGAAAAATAAGAGCTAAAAACACTATGTACCTTTGTACTTAGATTAACACCACCAAGGACAGAAGGAGGAAGAGGAACAACAGACAAAATAAATCACACAACAGTCAGTTAAAACTTCTAAGCATATACTTTTATCAATAAAGACAGGATTCAGCACCCCATGTGACAACATGCAATTCTGATAAGAAGTACACACCACTAAACTTAAATGAAAGCATAATCCAGAAGAATGAAGAAATTATCACCATAGAATAAACCAATGGAAGAGCATGACCCTCCATGGAGGACATTCAACAATTTGATCAGACAAGATGTCGGCAAGGAAGCATCGAATATCTGCCTCAGAGTTAAAGGCCTCTTCCCAGGAACAGAGGGGTTCCTTGTGGCAATACAGGACCAGGTGGTTAACACAAAAAATATCAAAAGTACCTAATAAAAGACCAACAAGTTCAAGATGAAAAGTGCAGAAAATGCCAAGAGAAACCATAGAGAAACAACATATTACAGGATCCTGCAGCATGTTAATTCAATCTGATTACTTACACAGGCACAATCAAGTGGCAAACATTATTCACCAAATTCTTGCTTTAAAATATAAACTCCAAAAAGAAACCATACCTTACCATAAGTACAAACCTGATCCAGTTTTAGAGTCAGAGTTCCACAAAATATATTATGACCAATTTGTTATTATAGATAGGACAATCCATAATAACTGTCCAGATAAAATAATACAGGATAAACAATCAAGAACAATTTACTTCATGGATATAGCCATTCCAAACATATATAACTTACAGGAAACAAAAAGTGAAAAACATCAGAAATATGCTGAATTAAAAGAGGAAGTTCAAAGACAATGGAACATGAACAGTGTATACATTGTACCAGTAGTAATATCTCCAACTGACATCATCCCAATAGCATTATACAATTAGGCCTGCACAGCAATATTTCTGTCTCCAGAAAACCATAATGACAAACACCACTAGAATAGTCTGAAAGTCCCTAGCAATTGAGAAATGAGTGTGCTAGGCTATGTCCATACCTCAAGTTTTACCAGCCTGAGCTGAGAAAAAATTATAAATACATAGATAAACAATACTGAGAACATGAGTTGTAGAACCATTGAAAGTATGTCATAAGTTGTGGAAGCAGTTCATTGTTGAGGTGAATGAATTCAGGAGTCTGATGGTTGAAGGATAATGTAGGAGGGAAATAGAAACATAGAAAACCTACAGCACAGTACAGGCCCTTCAGCCCACAAATGTGCCAAAAATGTCCTTACCTTAGAAATTACCTAGGGTTACCCATAGCCCTCTGTTTTTCTGAGCTTCATGTACCTGTCCAGGAGTCTCTTAAAAGACCCTATCGTATCCTCCTCCACCATCGTCACCGGCAGCCCATTCCATGCACTGCGTAAAAAACTTACCCCTGACATCTCCTCTGTACCGACTTCCAAGCACCTTAAAACGGTGCCTTCTCATGCTAGCCATTTCAGCCCTGGTAAAGAGCCTCTGACTATCCACATGATCAATGCCTTTCATCATCTTATACACCTCTATCATGTCACTGCTCATTGTCTGTCGCTCCAAGGAGAAAAGGCCGAGTTCACTCAATCTATTCTCATAAGGCGTGCTCCCCATTCCAGGCAACATACTTGTAAATCTCCTCTGCACCCTTTCTATGGTTTCCACATCCTTCCTATAGTGAGGCGACCAGAACTGAACACAGTACTCCAAGTGGGGTCTGAGCAGGATCCTATATAATTGCAACATTCCCTTTCAGCTCCTAAACTCAATCCCATGATTAATGAAGGCCAGCACACCGTATGCTTTCTTAACCACATGTTAAGATTGAAATGTTAAGATTGATTTTGTACTGATTTAAAGCTTCAGCACAAGGTTGTGACCGAAGCGCCTGAAGAACATATGTTCTTTGTTTACTGGATACTGGAATCCCATTCTTAGAAGATCAGTGATCTTGGATGATTTTCATTTTAGTGGTATTCGTCATCTGTGGTAAGATTATGAACTGATGTTCCAAACCAGAATAACCACAGGATCCATCTTCAGGTCAGCGCTGGCTCTGGAAAAATGCTTGGCAGTTCAGTCTCTCTCAAGATGAATGCTTAATTTGTGCTTTCTGGAAGCATGACATTCGCTGTAAGATAGATAGATAGGTAATTTATTGATCCCAAAGGAAATTACAGTGTCACTGTAGCATTACAAGTACACAGATGTACAAATACACAAATATTAGAAGAGAAGAAAGAATAAAAAATAAGCCACCTCAAAAAGTCTAACAGGAGGGGGTCATCACTTCCTCAGCCATAGGTTGGCTCATTATAGAGCCAAGGGTAAGAATGGCCGAGGGTAAGAATGATCTCATATAGCGTTCTTTGGATCAGAGCAGTTGTAGAAGTCTCCTGTTCTACAGTTAACTGAACGCTGAAGGAAGGAAAATCTTTTCTGTTGTTGAATAATTCAGGTTATTAATGGTATGTTTTATTTGCACATGAGTGCAGTCCATGGTTGTCTGCACTTAGGCAAAGCCAGCAATGCTGGTGAATTCCAAGCTTGAGAATCCATCTGGTTGACACTGAAATCAAAGTACTAGAACTCCATGTGGGGGTGACATCTCTGCTGTCACAGTGAGCAGGATTGTGATACAAGGCAGAAATCTCTCAGGCTGCTTTAAAGGATCCTTGGGTGAGAAAGCTGTAAGTAAATGTGACTTTGACTGGCTTGGTGAGAATAGTGCAGGCAGAACATTATGGCTTAAAGCCCTCCTGCAGTGTTTCAAATTCAAAGTTGAGTTTATTGTCATAGTCATGAGTACATTAACGCACAGGTGCAATGTAAAACTTGCAACAGAATCACAGCTACGTAGCATCAGATAAATCAGCACTTGCAAGACAAACATAAATTAAGTATAAAGTACACACATTTTTTATAAGAATACAATTAGAGCACAATAAAAACAAAGTGCACTTTAGTGCATAGTGGTAAAAGTGATAATAGTGTCATTCTGCTGAAGTGATTAGTTTTGTGCTTGTTGGATCAAGAACTTAGTGGTTAAAGGGAAGTTACTGCTTGTTGGGCAACATGGTAGTGTAGTGGTTGGCACAGTACTTTACAGTACAGACAGCCAGGGTTCAATTTCTGTCATTGCCCGTAAAAAGTTTGTATGTTCTCCCTGTGACACACATGGGTTTCCTCCCACAGTCCAAAGACATACTGGTTAGTAGGTTAATTGGCATTGTAAATTGTCCTATATCTAGGCTAGGATTAAACTGGGGGATAGCTGGGTGATGTGGCCTGAAGGGCCGGAAGGGTTTGTTCTCCACTGTATCTCAATAAAATAAAATATAAAATTAAAAAAAACTGCTGCTAATGTAAGATCACAGCTTCTATACTCCCTTCCTGGTGGTAGCTGGAAGAAGATGTCATTGCCTGGATGGTAGAAATCCTTGATGTTAGATGTTACCTTACTGAGGTAGAGAATCACGTAGATCCCAGTCATGTGCCAGCCCTGTATTGCACTGCATTCACTACTCATTGAGGCTTCTTAAGTTCATGCACATTCAAGTTTCCATCCCAGATCATAATGGAGTCAGGATGCTTTCAACTGTACGTCTCTAAAAGTTTGTTAGAGTGCTCTGTGATAAGTCGAATCCCAACTGGAAGTTAGATTTTATCTTCATTGAGTCTTTCTTATTGAATTCCATGTGCTGTCCTTTAGTTATTACATTGCACTCAGAGAGTCCATATCTCGGTACAAAATGATGCATTCTGTAGAACTTAGTTAGAGTATTGTGATAGTCTTGGAAAACCTGAGCTTGTAAGAGCAGAGGTCTAGGCATCATTTGTTATTTCTGAAAACTCTGTCAGAGCAGCTTTCTTCAGAGTGGCACATTATCCCTTCTATCCGAATGTTCCGGACACACTAATCGCCTGACCAGTAATTGCCTAAACGATGTCTTCAGTAATGAAGCAGTACTTTTAGTGTCTTGCTGAGACACCCATTCAATGACAATCACAGAAGATAAATGCTAATGAGAGCATCCTCTGTCAGTTTTAGCACACAGTGCAACATTTGAAAGGTGTTTGACCAGCTTGTCAATAATGCTTAAAATACCTAGTTAGGCATACTTGTATCAGTAGTATCTTTAATCCACATAAATGTAGAAATGCAGTGATACACTCCTAATGGTACTGCCATTGCATAGGAAAGGTCATGGATTGCACCCAAAGCCCCAATTTTCGTCAATGTAGGAGTAAGTGTGCCATATCTGATCAGTGATATTATTAGGTGTGTGGCTGACACTTGAAAAATGTTTGGTGTGCAGACATGAATTGTGCATGGAAGTACGAATACCGTGTTCCTAATGGACACACTTACAGTCAGAAATCCTCCCTTGAGCAATGTAACACGGGTAAAATCAATTTTATGGGTGAACTATGCAGGACAAAAATGATCTTATTTCAATGCCACTGAAGTCAAGATGCAATGCCCAACAGCCATTGTATTGGGACTACAAAAATTAGTTCCTTCAGACATTTAGATGACATTTCAGAGGGAATAAAAACTAACTAATAAACAGCAATTTTTAAAAGATTGAAGAAAAATTAAAAGATCAGTGTTGGATTTCTGAAAGACTGAAGTGTCTTTTCCATGTTCTGCCTCGCTCTCTCTCATGCGACAGTCAACTACTACATGTGTGACCTTTACATGAAATTGATGGATAGTAACAAGGGTGCTATTGACTCGTTTTTTGGTACAAATATGTTTACAACTCTTCTGGGGTCTATACAGCAGTCTAGAAAGCTGCATTGATGGTGGATAGAATAACACCTTTTACAGTTTATTGAGCAGATCTGATCTTGGAAAAATACCTTTCATAAATACCATTTTATACTAAAATAGATCAAAGACATAATGCCAGTGCACAGAAGATTGTGAACCTTAATTCATGTATTATTTGCACCCATTGTCACTGAATGTAGCTGTACTGCACTAAGCTGTACTGGTGAGTGTTATCACTTTTTTTATGTAGTCCCTTGATGCTCTGTGGGTTTGAAGTGTTATCAAATTACTTATACAAGATTACATAATATTATCTTAGCTATCCTATATTAACACAAACCTTATGATATCTTTATACACATTATCAGATAATAATAATGTCAATAAATCATTATTTCAATAAAAAAACAGTTTTCTAAGTCATACAATCATACATTTCACCAGAGTGGTGCCAAAAATAATCTATGACAACTACTGTATCTTGGAGAACCTTTGAAGCCTATTTCCCTAGCTCCTGAATGAAAATGCAACAGATCATATAGCTTTGAACTATAATGGCAAACTTTAGCAAAATGGACAATTCAGCATATTTTTCACCAATTGGATCAATGCATTGTAATCAGGCTGCTGAGCTTATAATTGACAGTGTAACAAGGTGCCCAATTTAAAGAGAGATGCTAAGCAAAGAGGTTATAGGCACTATACCATTATGAAGATGTTAGGTGGCATTGCCATGTCTATCTAGCCAGTATTTTACCTCAAAAGAAATAAATAACTGTTAAATAATTAACCATCAGTTGTATTTGCATTAATTGGCGTTAGGCCATACTAAATTGAACAGCAAATATACTGCTATAACCAGGTATAAATGGGAGATAATAAGAATGCTATTCATATGTAAACTATAAATAAAGTTAAAGTTGACTTTGAGACCAGGTTTGGCTTCCAAGTTTTGCAATTTGTGATGCTTTTGGGACACTTGATGTGTATTATTTAGATATATTCAAGGCTGATATAGATGGATTTTTTGGTTTATAGGGGAGTCAAATGCTATGGGAAAGAGACTGTTGTGTTTCGGCCAATAATCTTACTGAATGGCTAAGCTGTCTTGAGGAGATATATGATCCTCAGATTTCTAATATCCTTATGGGAAATAATTTAGAATCAGCACCGGCAGGTTTGCAAAGATTTAACATCCTGAATGATGTGACTGAATGTCTGAAACTACGGTCTGAAGCAGATAGGTAGGTCTGGTGAGGGCTCGCCATAGTTTGCAGAAGGGATTCAGTTGAGAATCATGGTGTTTTCTGGCCCAGAGTTATGCTTAATCCTAAAATTCATACATACTTGATAAAAATCTGGTGGAAGTAAGAGTCTGGGTGAATAGATATTTAAGAAGCCCACATAGCTTAAATCAAAGAGCATTAGCAACACACATAAAAGTTGCTGGTTTATTTATTAGCGTTTATTTATTTTGGTCAGATCTTTATTACTTCAACACCAGAAATTCTGAGTCAGCTTCAGAGGAGGAGCAGACATCAAAAGTGTCTACAGACTGAGAGGTACTCTAGGCCTTTTTGCTTGCACCCACAAATCAGTATTGGCAAACAGATGTAAATAATCTCAGTTTGGCAGGTTTTGTTAATTGGGTGCACAAGCACATTCTGTTGGCATCAAAATCAAAAGAGAATGCTTGACAGCCTTTATGTTGGAATCTTCTTGAGAAGTAAATCAATCACAGCATGTCATGTTTTAGTTCACTGAAATCTATTACATCTGAACAAACTCTTTCACAAACTTCTTATTTCTTTCTATGCTCTTGACCATCTTCTGTAAAATTCACCTTTGGGAACTGCATAGTTCCCACTTCATGTAGCTCCTATTTTGAAATTCTTTGCTTCTTTGTGTTTCTCTATTTTAAGATCCCGCATAAAAAAATAGCATTCCTTAGCTTGATATCTTTTTGGCTAATTTCTCTACAGAAGAGCATAGGATACTTTTTCTACATTGAGGTTATTATTATAAATACAAATTATTCTTATAGCAATTCAATTTAGTGGTTCTTGACATCTGTGAGTATTAATAAAACAGTAAAAATATGTTAATGAATGAAATTCACTGTTGTTTATATATTTTTTTTTGTTAAAAGACAGCAGCTTACAGGTTTCTTTGCACAATGTCCAAAAAAAGAGATGCTATGTGATTGAAGATAGTCTTGAATAGAGTGTTAATGCAGCTATTCCTGGATCACTTATCTCCTAGCAAAAAAAGTTTACCTGTGTCTTTTTGCAGAATTTTCATTACCTTTGGATATTTTCCTCCAGAGAGAAACAATCTCAAGTGATACCAACAATAGAGTGATGTTCAAAATTTGTTACCAACATAATGTTCAACTGTACTTACAGTGTGTGACTTATGTACTGCAAATAATACTAGCTCACTTTCCTGCTGAAGCCAGGCTATGTAAAAAGTCAGGTCACTCATCTGAGTGCCACTGGTACCACGTAACCCAGTACTACCTGTCGCATGGTCGGGTGGTCGGCGACTAAACCGGCTCCCCCACCAGGCTTGCCTGGTGAGGAGGGTGGCTAGACACCCTGCAGGATGAAAAACAAGCCCTGTCAAAGGGCGGATGAACCCTCTCTTAGGGTCAACGGCCATCTAGCAAACACGTGCCGTGAAGCGTGGAAAGGACATCCCTTGCATCGAAGCTTGGTCTGGCTATTCACTGCAACAGAACTTCCCCCAGCCGTCTTGGACCCTACCATGCCGCTGGATCAGGGAGGGGATGTCAAGAGGGTGGGTCTGGACCTGTGCAACCCCCTACTCACCTAAAATCCACTCACGCACACGCTGTTCCTTTCTGAGGAGTCGGGTATAAACCCCACAAACTGACTGAAAGGAACCATCATCATCCTATAGGATGGATAGCCAGGAAGTTGTAAAAAGCCAACACTCAAGATTACTTTCTTTATCCCCAAGCACAGAAACATATAAGTACCAGAACTGTTTGCCTTTGGAGATCATGAATTCACTGAAAATGATACCTTACTCTTGTGGGGGCCTTGTAATTGAAGAGCTTGATTCTTCTGAGACTTAAACAGCAACACAAAATGCTGTTATAACACCATTAAGATATCCTAAAGCAGCTTTTAAGTTTTGTTCTTCCAGCTAATATACCGTTATATTTGTTGATCATCAGATGAAAATTTGAGAGTTTATAGAAGTCATAGCGTCAGATCATTCCAGGCTGCACCACTGATCCTTACCACATCACACAATCTGTGGCTCAGTGCTCCAGTTGGGAGATTATCCAGCCTCCATATTCAGGAAAAGAAGAATTTATCTACTTTTTCTTTAGACCACCAGCAAAGGCAGAATGAGAATTTGCCTGCATAGTTGTTTCCTCTAAAGCTCAGATATTTAAAGACGAGACTATTAGAATTACACTGCAGAGTCCTCTCAGTCTGTTTCCTCTTAGGGGGTCCTGCTTGTGTCCCTCAAGGGTGTCCATTGGCTCCTTGCTAAAAGAACGTGCCTGCTGTGAGTACTGTTTTTCATTAGTCTGTCTAGGTTCATCTGGTTCCCTCAGGAAAACCCTCCTTTCCTTCTCCCCTCACTGAAGCATTTGCTTTTGAGCAGCTATGCTTTGCTGTTGCTGGAGGAATGATGTTTGTATTGCACGAATATCATTTTAAGGCCAAGTTTTCGAGGGCACCACAATAAGGCTCAAAGCTGGTGCCTGCAAGATTAACAGAGTAGTGTGAGACAAACATAACACAATGCAAGGAAATCGAACTGCATTGTTTGTAAGACTCAAAATTGACTATCTTAATCTTTATGGGACTCTTAAAACCTGCAAGATGCAATGATGGTTTTACATCACTAACATGTAGCCGCACAACTTTGTCTCCTTTTGGATAATTGCTTATAAAATGGTGAATAATCAGGTGAAAGCGTAACTATACATAAAGCTCATTGCATATTGAAGCTAATGAATTGTAAAATATATTTTGCAACCAGATGGACATAAATAAACAAAATATAGCACACTGCCTGCTAAAATCAGATATCTTGCTGCTAGTGATGGGATCTCCTTACTCAGTATTGGCATATGGATAAAGCATAGACTTTTCCAGCTCCCCAGTGTTGACTGAGCAATAAGAATTGTTCTAATCCTGCGAAATAAGGACCTGCACAGAGGCAGGGCCTTGCATTATGTCATCCCTTCATGTCAATACAGAAGAAGGATTTCCACCCATGACATATTAAAATCATTAAACTCCAAACTTTCTCACTTGTCGTGGACTTTGAATGCTCCTGAATACCCCCAGCAGACTGGCAAAGATGTACTTGGTAAATGGGAGGCCTTCAAAAGTGAAATTTTGTGAGGACAAAGCTTGTATGTGCCTGTCAGAATAAAAGGTAAAAAGAACAGGTTTAAGTACCTTGATTTTCAAGAGATATTGAGGCCCTGGTTAAGGAAAAAAAGAGGTGCATTTTAGTTCAGGCAAGTAGGAACAAATAAGATGCTTGTGGGGTATGAGAAATGCAAGAGAACACTAAAGAAAGAAATCAGGAGGGCTAAAAGAAGACATGAGCTTGTCTTAGCAGACAAGGTGAAGGTGAATCCCAAGAGATTCTACAGATATGTTAAGAGCAAAAGGATTGCAAGGGACAAAATGCCCAGGGCCTGACAAGCTGTTCTTGCTGGGGCCCTAGCGGAGATACTTAAACCATCTTCAGCAGCAGGTGGGGTAACAGAGGACTGGAGGATATCTAATGTTGCTCCAATATTCAAGAAAGGCTCTAAAAATAAACCAGCAAATTATAGGCTGGTGAGCCTGACATCAATCAAGAGAAAGTTATTGGAAGGTATTCTAAGGGACAGTATATATGATTACTTGGAAAGACACAGACTGATAGACATGGTAGGTCATGACTAACCAATCTAATTGAGTTTTTCGAGGAAGTTAACAGGAAAGTTCATGAAGGAAAGGCAGTGGATCTTGTCTACACGGACTTTAACAGGGCATTTGACAAGGTCCCACATGGGAGGATGATCAAGAAGCTTCAGTCCCTCGGCATTCAAGATGAGATAATAAATTGGATTAGACACTGTTATTTTGGGGAAGCTACAGTGTGGTAGAGGATGGTTGCCTCTCTGACTAGAGGCCTGTGATTAATGAAGTGCCCTCAGGATCGGTGTTGAGTCCATTGTTTTTTGTCATTTATATCAATGTTCTAGATGATAATCTGGTTAACTAGATCAGCAAATTTTGGATGACATCAAGATTGGGGGGTGTAGTGGACAGCAAGGAAGACTATCATGGCTTGCAGCGGAATTTGGACCAGCTGGCAAAATGGGCTAAAAAATGGCAGGAGGAATTTAATACAGACAAGTACAAGGTGTTGCATTTCAGTCAGACCAACCAGGGTAGGTCTTACACAGTGAACATAATGGCACTGAGGAGTGTGGTAGAAGAAAAGGATCTAGGAATTCAGGTGCATAATTCATTGAAGGTGGCATCACAGATAGATTCATAAAGAAAGTCTTTGGCATATTGGCCTCCATAAATCAAAGTACTGAATACAGGAGAAAAGATGTTATGTGAAGTTGTATACGACATTGTTGAGGCCTAATTTGGAATATTGTGTGCAATTTTGATCACCTATCAACAGGAAAAATGTAAATAACATTAAAAGAATACAGATAAAATTTACAAGGATGTTGCCAGGTCTGAGGACCTGAGTTATAAGGAGAGACTGAATAAGTTATGACTTTATTCATAGTCATAGTCATAATCATACTTTATTGATCCCAGGGGAAATTGATTTTCGTTACAGTTGCACCATAAATAATAAATAGTAATAGAACCATAAATAGTTAAATAGTAGTATGCAAATTATGCCAGTAAGTTATGAAATAAGCCCAGGACCAGCCTATCGGCTCAGGGTGTCTGACCCTCCAAGGGAGGAGTTGTAAAGTTTGATGACCACAGGCAGGAATGACTTCCTTTGACGCTCTGTGCTGCATCTCGGAGGAATGAGTCTCTGGCTGAATGTACTCCTGTGCCCACCCAGTACATTATGTAGTGGATGGGAGACATTGACCAAGATGGCATGCAACTTAGACAGCATCCTCTTTTCAGACACCACCGTGAGAGAGTCCAGTTCCATCCCCACAACATCACTGGCCTTACAAATAAGTTTGTTGATTCTGTTGGTGTCTGCTACCCTCAGCCTGCTGCCCCAGCACACAACAGCAAACATGATAGCACTGGCCACCACAGACTTGTAGAACATCCTCAGCATCGTCCGGCAGGTGTTAAAGGACCTTGGACTGTAGAAGATTGAGAGGAGATTTGACAGAGGTAGGCAAAATTATGAGGGGTATAGACAGGGTAAATGCCAGCAGGCTTTTCCCACTGAGGTTAGATGAGACTACAACTAGAGGTCATGGGTTACAGGTGAAAGGTGAAACTTTTAAGGGAAACGTGAGAGGACACTTTTTCACTCAGAGAGTGTGAATTGAACTGCCAGTGCAAGTGGTGCATGCGAGCATGATTTCAACATTTAAGTGAAGTTTGGATAGGTACATGGATGATTGCGGTATGGAAGGCTATAGTCCCCGTGCAGGTTGATGGGAGTGTTATGTTACTTCTGTTTAAACTTACCGTGGGTTAACAGTAAAGAATCATATAATGGAAGAATTAGAGAACTTTTATTTACAGTAATAAACAAACACATCTTAACCCAGCCACGTGCTGGAACATTCTGGCAATCCCGCGCATGCTCAGTGCTCTGTCCAATCATGTACTGGCATATCATTGCACGTGATATCGCCACATCCTCCTTTCCTTAAAAAGAAAAACAATTAACAACATTAATGAAAGCAAATACATAATTCAGCAAGTCTCTATCAGTCTCTCTGGGGGTTTATGAACCTAAGTGGTACACACAGATCTTGTGTCTCCTTGTTATTATTTACATGTTTTGTCTCATCTGTATCCGTTAACTGAATCTCTGAATTTGACTCTTTCTTGAGATCTTTGCAATTTCTTCTTACCACTGCTCCCTCCTCTGTTTGGACCATGTATGATCTGGGTTGTATTTCTTCAAGTACTGTAGCTTTCTGTGTCCATGTGTTCCTTTTGTCTTGTATTCTTACTTCATCTCCGTGATGCAGTTCAGGTAATGGAGGAGAACATTTATCAAAGTATATTTTCTGCTTTGCTTTATCTTCATCTTTCCATTTTTTCACTTGTTCATCTTCCTCTGTTCTCAGAAGGCTCTCGTCCATTGGCAGATTAGATCTCAAGCGTCATCCCATCAAGAGCTGAGCAGGCGAAAATCCACATTCAAGTGGAGTGATTCGGTAGGCTAACAAGGCTTTATAAAAATCACTTCCACTATCTTTTGCTTTGTGCATCAGTTTCTTGACAATTCCTACCGATTTCTCAACTAATCCATTAGGCTGAGTGAAAAATGGACTAGATGTTGTATGACCCATTCACGAGCAAAATGTTTCATGCGTTCACTACTGAATTGTGGACCATTGTCTGTGAAAACTTCATCAGGTACACCATGTCTTGAAAAAAACAATTTCATGCATGTAATTACATTTTCCGCAGTCATTCTGATCAGACAACACACTTCAGGATACAATGAGTAGTAATCTGTTATTAATAGATAATCTTTGTTGTTATTAATAAAAAGATCAACACCTACCTTCTGATAAGGTCTCTGAGGATTCGGGTGTGGATGCAGTGGCTCCTTAGGGTTGCTAGGTTGGTACTTAAGGCATATTTGACGAGAAGACACCAATCCTGCAATCTCTTGATTCATCCTGGGCCAAAACATCACTTCCTGTGCCCTTCCCTTACATTTTTCAATGCCTAGGTGGCCTTCATGTTGGCGCGTGGCCGAATAGTTAAGGCCTTGGTCTAGAGATCTGAAGGTCACTGTTTCAAGCCTCAGCTAAGGCAGCGTGTTGTGGCCTTGAGCAAAGCACTTAACCACACATTGCTCTGTCACAACACCAGTGCCAAGCTGTATCGGCCCTTGTGCCCTTCCCTTGGACAACATCGGTGGTGAGAGGGGAGACTTGCAGTATGGGCAACTGCCGGTCTTCCATACAACCTTGCCCAGGCTTTCGCCCTGGAAACCTTCTGAGGCACAAATCCATGGTCTCACGAGACTAACGGATGCCTAGTAATAATAACAATAATAATAATACATGGCCTTCATGAATTTTATAAAGCATTTCTTTAGGGAGACTTTTAGGTATAACAATTATACTACCTTTGTACAATATTCCATCTACAACAGACAGTTCTGATCTGTGGTTCCAATAACCTTGTACTACTGAGGTACAGTCATGCCTATTATCTGGCCATCCATCCAACACCACTTGTATTACCTGACTGAGAATTTTTTCCTTCTCTGTCTCCTGACGTAGCAGTTCCAACTTTTTGGGAGCAACAGGTACAGTTTCTATGACCATATCAATGAATACCTGAACATCAACAGCGTCCCTGTGACTGCCTTTTGTTGTTGGATCCACAGCTCTGGAAAGTGTTTCAGTCGTGTACATGAATTTTCCAGGTGTGTATGACACATTCAATGCATATCTTTGCAATTTGATCATCATTCGCTGAATTCACAAAAGACAGTCGCTTCAAGGTTCGTGAAACAATGCAGTCAATGGCTTGTGATCAGTTTCAACATCAATAGATTGCCCTGACACAAACTGATGAAATATCTCACAAGCAAACATAATGCTGAGTAATTCTTTTTCAATTTGGGCATACCTTGTTTCTGGATCAGGTAATGAACAAGATGCATATGCCACTGTTAGCCATTCCTGATAATGTTTTTGAAGTAATACTGCCCCTAAGCCTGCTTGAGATGTATCACATGAGATCTTGATGGGTCTCTCAGCATCATAAAATTTCAACACAGGTTCTTTTGTGAGTACTTTCTTGATGTTTTGCCATGCCTTCTCCTGTTCATGGTTCCAGCTCCATTCATTTCTGTTTTCCGTTAGCTGCCTCAATGGAGCAAGCTGTTCCGAGAGACTGGGTATAAATTTTCCCATATGGTTAACCATTCCCATAAACCTCTGAACATCTTTTTTACATTGCGGTCTTGGCACGCTCTCAATAGTAGAAACCTTCAATGGTTCAGGACGCACACCCTCATTGCTGATGGTATCACCCACAAAGGTAAATTCAGTCACTCCTAGCTGACTTTTGTTGTTATTCAATTTCAGGTTAGCCTTGCGTGTTGCCTCAAAGACTTGTCTGAGCCTGGTGTCATGGTCTTGTTTAGTCGATCCCAAAATAATAATATCATCCATGGATGTATCTACGCCCTCAATGTGCTCATATAACATGTGACTGGTTTTATGGTACACTTCAGGAGCTGATGCAATTCCAAAAGGGAGCCTAAGAAGACAGTAGATTAGATTAGATTATGAGCATACTCAGTCCTCTTTTATTGTCATTTAGAAATGCATACATGCATTAAGAAATGATACAATGTTTCACGAGAGTGATATCACAGAAAACAGGACAAACCAAAGACTAACACTGACAGAACCACATAATTATAATATATAGTTACAGCAGTGCAAAGCAATACCATAATTTGATGAAGAACAAACCATGGGCACGGTAAATAAAGTCTCAAAAGTCCCCGAGTTGATCGACTCCGGAGTCCCCAATAGCAGGTGGCAAAAGGGAGAAACTCCCTGCCATAAACCTCCAGGCACTGTCAACTTGCCGATGCCTTGGAAGCAGCCGGCCACAGCCGACACTGAGTCCGTCCGTTCGAAAACTTTGAGCTTCCGACCAGCTTCTCCGATACAGCCTCCTGAGCGCCTTCGACCTCGCCCCAGCCGCTGAAACATGTAAAACCGGGGATTTCGGGGCCTTCTGCTCCGGAGATTCCGGTTACCACACAGTAGCAGCGGCAGCGAGGCGGGTATTTCAGAAATTTTCCAGATGTTCCTCCATACTCTCACATCAGTCTCCATCAAATCAGAATTGTGCATGGTCCCCGACCTGACAGATAACAGACATCACCACCGCAAGTCTTCGCACATGTTGCCATTGCGCCTCCATGTCCTCCTCCTTCGTTATCTGGCAAAAGGAGTGTTAAAGGTACACAATTTTGAACTCAGTTCATCTAATTTGAGTTGCTAGAATCCGTCCAGAGGATGCATCTAATTTACTAAAATACTTTGCATTAGCAAACTGTGACATAATTTCTTCACGGGTAGGCAATTTGAAATACTCTCTTTTAATGGCCTGATTCAAGTCTCTTGGATCTAAACAAATCTTCAGTTTTCCATTTTTCCTGTCAACAATGACAAGCAAATTGACCCATTCAGTTGGTTCATCAATTTTTCTTATGACTCCTAGCCATTCCATTCTGTCTAGCTCTGTTTTCAGTTGATGATGTAATGCAAAAGGTACTTCTCTGCATGAATGTATTATGGGTTGCACTGTATTGTCAAGTTTAATCGAGTGCTCTCCTGGAAGACAACCAAGCCCTTTAAACAAGTCTTCATACTCTTTCATCAAATCACTGTATTCTGACTGAGTGTCGCTATCCAGGACTAAAATTCTTTTCACCAAATTAAGTCTTTCACAGGCAAATAAACTCAGAATTGACTGTACACTTTTTGGCATGACCACAAATGAAAGCGTGTACACAATATTTTTGTGTGATACCTTTGCCATGCATGTTCCTTTAACTGGAATGTCAGCACCTGAATACGCAGCCACTTTTATATTTGTCTGATGTAACTCCGGTCTTGGCTTCAAAGCATTAAACTTAGATTCTGCAAGAACATTTACTTGCGCTCCAGTATCAAGTTTAAACAGAATATTGTTTTGATTCACTTGCAACAGAATAGTCCATTCATTCTTACTTTGTTTATTTTCACAAAGCACATCTATATAAAATTCCTCACGTTCATCTTCAAGCACAGCATTTACTTGTTTCATTTTATTTTCTTTCTTTCTACTTTTACAACAGTGTGAAAAATAATCAATCTTACCGCAGACATTGCAAATTGTGCCATAAATGGGACATTGATTTGGACAATGTTCCTGCGCACAGTGATCACATAACTTTTTTCTTTCCAATGCCGTCTTGCTCTCCATCAATTTCGTTGACGTATTATTATATTTCTTGATGTATTTGTGCTTTTTTACAGCATTCACATTGCAGTTTTTGACAAAAAGCTCTTCAGTCTGCACTGTCATGGTCTCAGAAGCTTTGCAAAGCGCCAAATCTTTTTCGGAACTTAAATCTTGCTCTCTCAACAGCCTTTCTCTCAGAGTATTATCTCAAATGCCACGAACAAGTCTATTTTTAATGACAGAGTCCATGAGCAATCCAAACTCGCATGTTCTACTACGCTTTCTTAACTCAGTAACATACTGATCAATTGTTTCAGTGGCTCTCTGCACACATGTGAAGAATTTATATCACTCACACATTAAATTATGCTCAGGTATACAAAATACTTCAAATCTGTCCATTATCGACTTTAAATTGAAATTAACTCCATCTTCAAGGACAAAATTATTATATACCTCTACTGTGTCTTTCCCGATTACATGGAGCAAAAGTGCAGCTTTGTTTTTTCCCGATTTTTCTTCATAATTGATTGCTGATAAGTATAGATCAAACTGTTGCTTGAATATCCACCAATTCTCAGCTACATTGCCAGTCAGCTGAAGTTTTAGTGGGGGTTGTAAACCTTCCATTTTACCGTTTAGAGTTCAAACCTTTTTCTTCTCTTTTTTTCTATTGTCTTCGATTCTGGATTCTGGATTCTCAATTCTCCCTTATTATTCTTCCAGAACCACTTCCGACACCATGTTATGTGACTTCTGTTTAAACGTACCATGGGTTAACAGTAAAGAAACATATTCTGGAAGAGAACTTTCATTTACAGTAATAAACAAACACGTCTTAACCCAGCCACATGCTGGAACATTCTGGCAATCCTGCGCATGCTTAGTACTCTGTCCAATCATGCCCTGGTACACCATTGCATGTGATATCACCACAGGGAATAGGTAGTTTAAATGGATTGCCATGGACTAGATGGTCAAGGGGCCTGTTTCTTTGCTGTACTTTTCTATGACTATGACTTACACGGTTGTATTTGTACGGTAATGTAATTGGTGGAAACGTACAGAATTCACAACCTCCAACATTGAGTTGAGGTTCACTTTAACATGCTGGTCTGAAATGATGAGGTAATTACGTAAAGGACTTTTACTGCCCTTTGTTCAATAAATGAGTTTTCATTAATAATAAAGCTCTATACACTGATACACCTCCATCCCAAAACAGGAAGGCCTCAAAGCTCTCCAGTTCTTTCTGGAAACCAGACCTAACCGGTTTCCCCTCCATCACCACTCTCCTCCACCTAGCGGAACTTGTCCTCACTCTAAAGAATTTCTCCTTTGGCTCCCCTCACTTCATTCAAACAAAAGGTGTAGCCATGGGCACTCGCATGGATCTCAGCTATGCTTTCCTGTTTGCCAGCTACGTGGAACAGTCTTTGTTCCAAGTCTGCACTGTTGACTGTCCCGCACTTTTCCTATGCTATATCGATGACTGCATTGGTGCTGCTTCCTGCACCCATGCTGAACTTGTTGACTTCATCCACTTTCACCCTGCTTTCAAATTCACCTGGTCTATTTCTGACACCACCCTCCCCTTTCTCAATCTCACTGTCTCTATCTCTGGAGACAGCTTGCCGCTGATGTTTACTATAAACCCATGGACTCTCACCGCTACCTGGACTATACCCCTTCCTACCCTGTTACTTTTAAAAATGTCAACCCCTTCTCTCAATTCATCTACTCTTCCAATGCATCTACTCTCAGGATGAGGGTTTTCTTTCTAGAATGAAGGAGATGTCCTCCTTTTTCAAAGAAAGGGGCTTCCCTTCCTCCACCAACAATGCTACTCTCAAACACATCTTTTCCATTTCACGCATGTCTGCTCTTGCCCCATCCTCCTGCCACCCTACCAGAGATAGGGTCCCTCTTATCCTCACCTACCACCCCACCTGCCTCTGCGTCAGCACATAATTCAATGAGACTTCTACCACCTCCAATGAGATCGCACCACCAAGCACATCTTTCCCTTCCCTCCACTTTCTGCTTTCCGCAGGGATCGCTCCCTACATAACTCCCTTGTCCATTCATCCCTCCCCACAGATGTCCCTCCAGGCACTTGTTCTTGCAAGTGGAACAAGTGATACACCTGTCCCTATACCTCCTCCCTCACTACCAATCAGGGCCCTAAACAGCTCTTCCGGCTGAGGCGACACTTCACCTGTGAGTCTGTTTGGGAAATATACTGTGTCTGATGTTCATGGTGTGGCCTCCTGTCTATCGGTGAGACCAAACGTAGATTGATAGAGCACTTCACTGAGTACCTATGCTCTGTCCGCCAGAAAAGGTGGGATCTCCCAGTGGTCACCCATTTTAATTCCATTTCCCATTCCCATTCTGAAGTGTCCATCCATGGCCTCGACCACTGCCGTGATGAGGCCACACTTAGGTCGGAGGAACAACACCTTATTTTCCATCTGGGTAGCCTCCAACCTGATGGCATTAACATCAATTTCTTGAACTTCCAGTAATGCCCCCATCCCCCCTATCCTTTACCACTTTCCTCCCCTTTTCCCCCTCTCACCGCACACCTTTGCCCGCCCATTGCCTCCATCTGGTGCTCCTTCCCCCTTTTCTTTCTTCCATGGCCATCTGACTCTTTCAGTGATCAGCTTCCCAGCTCTTTACTTCATCCCTCCCCCTTCAGGTTTCATCTATCATCTTGTCCCCTCCCCTCACCTTTTAAATCTACTCCTTAGCTTTTTTTCTCCAGTCCTGCTGAAGGGTCTCGGCCCAAAACATTGACTGTGCTCTTTTCCATAGATGCTGCCTGGCCTGCTGAGTTCCTCCAGCATTTTGCGGTGTTGCTTGGATTTCTAGCATCTGCAAATTTTCTCTTCTTTGTGATAAAACACTTCTGCTGTTTTATTTGTGAAAACCTACTTTGGTGACCCTGATGCTCTCTGACAATTCCAGAGTTATTGACCGTGTCCGCCAATGCAGTCACTTTGAAATTGTAGCAGTTTTTGGATCAAAGTGCCGTCGCTTGGTTCGTACAAGCCGAGGCCCAATTCATGCTGCGAGAAATCACCAAGGACCACACCAAATTCTCAATTGCACTATGTGGTCATGTCACTTGGCAACTCCATGGTTGTGAGAGTAGTGAGTCTGCTAGAACACTCGCCTGAACATAATAAATACCGATTGTTGAAAACTCACCCTTTACAGACTTTTGGACTATTGGAGCTTGAGCTCGCCAAACAGTTGCTCTTTTTGCCCGGCCTCAGCGATGCTAAGCTGTCAAAGCTCATGTACCACATGCTGTCTCTCCTGGGAAATCACCATCCTTGTTTTATTTTTAAAGATCTCTTCATGTGGCATATCCCTGAACAAATATGCATAGTCCTCGCTAATGCACCAGTGAAGGCCTATAGGGAGTTTGCTAATTTTGCTGATAGTCTACGCTCAGCCAGGTAGCATTGCATCATTCCTCCTCCTTTCTCTACTTCAATAAGCATGGTCAGCAAGGTCCTCAACAGAAGGACACTCATCTCTGCAAACAGACGATGCCAGGTCTGTGTTTTTACTAGGCTCAGTTTGGTACAAACTCGAGGAATTGCAACCACCTTGCAGCTTTGACAGTGCCAGCACATTGGGATATCAGAGGTCTGCGAACACCATGGTTTCCAGCTGCCAGGGTCACCTACTGTTCATTATGGACACCCTTTCAGGGCGATGCTTCCTGTGTGACATGGGTGCTTAAATGAGTGTGCTGCCGCATCACCTATTGATGAGAAGGCAAAGAGTGACGAAACCTCGCTGGAGGTAGCCAAAGGCAACAGGATCCAGCCCTTTGGGGCTATCAGTGTGCTGATAGGATATTCACAAAATGGCTGTGATAGCCCCATTTTGCCTCTTTCAGTTTCTGTGCATGCCATTTGGGCTGAAAAATGCAGCACAGACTTTCCAATGGCTGATAGACTCTGTATTAAAAGTCTTAGATTTTCTTTTTGTTTACCTGGATGACATATTTGTCGCTACTGCAACAATGTCTGAACATGTATCTCATCTCCACACATTTTTGGAGTGCTTAAGCCAACACGGCTTATTAAATCTGCTAAATGCCAGTCTGGGTTGTCAACCACTGACTTTCTTGGCCATCGCATCCTTGCAGAAGGTTCGAAACCCCTCCCATCAATAGTAGCCGCTACTATGGATTTCCCTCTGCCCGCATGACTAAAATACTCCATGAGTTTTTAGAAGGATGAATTTCTATCACTGCTTCTTTCCTTGAGCTACTGAACTTACATTTACCCCTGTATAATGTGATTAAAGGCAACGTACGTAATCAGGCGCTTGACCCTGTCAGCGGACGTGACCAGGGCATTTGACGATTCCAAGAAAGCTCTTTCCAACAAGACTCTACAGGCGCACCCGCTTCCCCATGCACCCATAGCCATTACTACTGAAGCTTCAGACTATACTGTAGGTGCTGTGCTCAAACAGTTGGTCGGAGGCATTTGGCAGCCGCTCGCCTTCTTCAGCTGGCAGCTCCGTCCTCCCAAAAGGATGATTGACCGTGTGGCTGTCCGCCATTTTCATTTTCTTCTAGAGGGTTGCCATTTCACTGCATTCACAAATCACTCATGCATGTGATGGCCAAAATATCAGTCCCCTGGTCTGCATGGCAGCAATACTATGTGGCCTGCATATCTGAGCTCACACCTCATATACAATATATCAAGGGGAAAAATAATGTTATGGCTGATTGCCTCCCATGGCCAGCCGTTAAGGCCATACACATAGTGGTTGACTATACTGACATAGCAGCTGACTAAGCTACTAACCCAGATCTTCAGGCTTACCAAACCGCAGTCATGGACCTGTGGTTGGCTGACAAAGGTTTGGGGAAGCTAGGGTTTCTCTCCTGCACGATGTCTCAATCAGTCACCCTCACTCCATAGTGCTCACAAATGGGAAACAGACTGTTTATGACTCCATATTCGGGCCGGAAGGCTTCACAGAAACTGGTTGCAATGAAGTTTATGTGGTATGGCCTTAGAAAGGACGTGCATAATTGGAGCGCAGACTGTGTGGAGTGCCAGCAGGCAAAAATTAACCGTCATTTCCAGGCGGCAGTGGCACCTTTTGAAATCACTGAGCAATGGTTTGACCATGTCAATGTGGACCTTGTTTGTCCTCTTCCCATGATTTCATGCACCTCCTTACCAAGAAGTAGAAAATCATTTCATAGTCAGTAAGTTAAGAAACTCTCAATTATTAATCTGGAGCTACATCCAGAGCAGACTGAACAAGGATATGCATTTTTGTAGCCAGTACAATAAGTATTTGGGTGAGGTTATCAGAATATGAAATTGACTCTGATGCTACTCTTAACCAAATCTTAGCATATTTGCCATGGCAGTTACAATGTTTTTATTCTTGTTTTACATCCTGTGTTATTAGTCTTTCTCTGGCTTCTCTTTGCTTTAATTTTTGGAGTCATGAATTTTGTTATCATTAGGCATACTTATACAGTGAGTACATATGTAATTGTCATTGTTTGTGTAAATTGATTTCCTTTTTATGTTTGTATCATGTCACCGAATGGAATGGAAGTTAAAATTAAAGCTTAGAATTGTTTGAATTATTGGCAGATGCCTGGTTATCACATTCGTATGATGTTCCTCCATCTGCTGCTTCAGTACATCTGTTGTGAACTTGGTTATTTAATCAGTATTAATAGAAACTGTAATATCAATAATAGAAGAATGAGATGTTAACATACTAAGCATTTCTTCATTCATATCAGGGAGTTCCCGACATATGTGTTTAAGAATCTTTGTATATTTGGTGTCACTTCTGTCTCTGAGAAACAAGGTTGTAGATGCAAAGTCTTCCGGAGACTCATTCTCAAAAATCTCAGCTGATACTCCAGTTGGCGCTGAGGCAGTGCTGCACTGACAGATCTTAGACTTGGGATTTAGGAATTTGACGACTTAGTAAGAAGCTTAAAAACTGTCTTAAAGCTAATTTCCTGAAGTTGTTGGATTGTAAAACCTTAGGATTTACAGTACCAATTTCTTAATACTTGTGCACTCTTATCACCAGTTCTGCAGTTTTGCCATGTTGAACTTTGACACTTTGTACTTGACTACCTCGTCAATGACTGGGACAGAATTTAGGAATTAAATGATGAAGGACCTGATCTGATGAGAACTGCTATTAGCAGTTCAGGATGAATGATCTGAGTGCTGTGCATGTACAATATACAGCCATTAAAATATGCTTTAACATACATACTCCTGAAAGATATTTTTGTTTCATAACTCTGTGTGCAGAATTCTTTATTTATAAAATCTACCATTATTTCTTAAGGGAACAAGGCCAAAGTGATTAATTTACTTGATTAATACATTTAGAAACCTTGATTAATGATTAACAACATGAGCTTGAATCCTAACCAGGTCAATTAAGTAATTTAAATTTGATTAATTAAATAAACTGCAGTTAGAGAAGCAAGTCTGGTGACCTCAAATACCTTAATTAGGATTGAAATTCACCTGATTTTCTTTAGGTGTCCTTAACAGGCCTGGTCAGTATGTTATGCATAGTGCACAACCATGTGCTTTACTGCTTGCCAAATTCAGCTAGTAAAGCATGCATTTATTATGCCAAACCATTATACCTAAATGTAATAAGCAGACCTTCCACCAGCCTCTTTTCACAAGTTGTTTGCTTTCTGCTCTGCACTGTTTCCTTCAGCTTGGTCCCATGTGGTGGTTGGCTACCTCAGCACTCATAATGCTCAGAGCAATGCAGGAGTATTGTGCAAGAGGGTCATATTTACATTTCACATCATTTTCTTGAAGGCAATTCATGTTAAATATGTTTTATCATGTTTTAATTTGATTTGGTCACCCTGCTAAGGAAGGAAACCATAAGAAACATAAGAGGGGTGACTGATAAGTTTGTGGCCTAAGGTAGAAGGAGTCAATTTTAGAAAACCTAGCATATTTATTTTTCAACATAGTATGAAAGTAAGCTAGCCAGTAATATTCAAGAGGATTCCAAAAGTTTCTTCAGATATATAGTGTAAAAGAGAGAAGAGAATGGATATCGGACCACTGAAAAATGATGCTGGAGAGGTAGTAATGAAGCACAAGGAAATGGCAGATGAACTGAATAAGCATTTTGCATCAGTCTTCACAGTGGAAGACACCGTCAATATGGTGGAAGCTCCAGGTATCGGGGTCATGAAATGTGTGAAGCAACGGTTCTTGGGAGACTAAAAGGTCTGAAGGTAGGTAAGTCACTTATACCAGATGTTTTACACCCCAGAGTTGTGAAAGCCACGTCTGAAGAGATTGTGGAGGTATTAGTAATGATCTTTCAAGAATCAAGTCTGGAACATTGTAAATGTCCCTCCACTCTTCAAGAATGGAGAGGGGCAGAAGAAAGGAAATTATAGGCCGGTTAGTCTGTTCTCAGTGGTTGGGAAGATTTTGGAGTTGATTGTTGTGGATGTGGTTTCAGGGTACTTGAAGTCATATAATAAAATAAGCCATAGTCAGCACGGTTTTCTCAAGGGAAAATCTTGCCTGACAACTCTGTTGGAATTCTTTGAAGAAATAATGAGTAGGGGAGACAAAGGAGAATCAGTTGATGTTGTGTACTTGGATTTTCAGAAGACCTTTGACAAGGTGCCACACATGAGGCTGCTTAACAAGCTACAAACCCATGGTATTATAGGAAAAATTCTAGAATTGATAAAGCAGTGGCTGATCGGTAGGAGGCAAAGAATGGGAAGAAAAGAGCCTTTTCTAATTGGCTACCAATGATTAGTGGTGTTCTACAGAGATCAGTGTTGAGACCGATTCTTTTATGTTATGTGTCAATGATTTGGATGATCGAATTGATGGCCTTGTTGTGAAGTTTGCAGATGATATGAAGATAGGTGGAGGGGCAGATAGTGTTGAGGAAGTAGAGAGGCTACGGAAGGACTTAGATTAGGAGAATGGGCAAAGTAGTGGCAGATGGAATACAGTGTCGGGAAGTATATGGTCATGCACTTTGTTCAAAGAAATGAAAGAGTTGACTATTTTCTAAATGGAGAGAAAATTCAAACATCTGAGGCACAAAGAGACTTGTGAGTCCTTGTGCAGGATTCCCGAAAGGTTAATTTGCAGGTTGAGTCTGTCATGAGGAAGGCAAATGCAATGTTAGCATTCATTTCAAGAACACTAGAATTATACGGTCAAGATGGCGCCAGCTAACAACATTCCCTTGATCGACATCTTCCAGATAGCAAATGTAAGTAGCTTTTTCACTTCTTTTACACCTGTTTTTCCCTTTAAATGTGTTTCTGGAACTGTTAGAGCCTGTGACTTACGATTTGGAGATCGTTTGAGTGATCCAATGCTTTACTGGTTCTGAGAAGATTCCAGGATGCAAGCACGTATTCGGACAGTCTTGATGTGAAGAAACTTTGAGACGGGGTGCGAGCCAATGTTTGACTCCATTTTGCCGTTTAAAGTGTCCATTACTCGTCGATTAAAGCATCAAGGAAGACTGAAACATTGAGGTAAATCTAGAAGCCAAATGAGAGTTTCAGCACCAACTGCCTGCCTTTTGAAGGAGTCTGTGAGTGGCCCACTGTGTGGCTCACTGTGGCAGGGCAAGGTAGGCCGCTCTGCCTCGTGTGGTGTTTCTCCCTTTCAATTCACTAGAATTCAGAAGAATGAGGGGTGACCTAATTGAATCAAATGGTGAAAGGCCTTGATAAAGTGCATGTGGAGAGAATGCTTCTATGGTCGGAAAGACGAAGACCAGAGGACACAGCCTCAGAATAAAGGGGCGTCCCTTCAGAATGAAGATGATGAGGAATTTCTTTAGGCAGAGAGTAATGAATCTGTGGAATTCATTGCCACAGGCAGCTGTGGAGGCCAATTCTTTAAGTGTATTTAAGGCAGAAATTGATAGATTCTAGATTGGTCAGGGCATGGAGGGACGTAGGGGAAGGCAGGAGACTGGGGCTGTAAGGAGAAATGGATTAGTGATGATGAAATGACGGCGATAACTCGATGGGCCAAATGGCCTAATTCTCCTCCTATATCTTACAGTCTTATGTTATATATAATTAATAGATAAATACATTTTGAAAAAAGAGAACAAAATAATGATGTGATATTTATGAAATCATTCATAAATCTGATGGTGGTGGGGAAGATGTGATTCCTAATCATTGAGTGTGCACCTTCCGACCCTGTACCTTCTCAAAGGTGGTTGTAATTAGAAGAGTGTATATTCTGAATGGTGAAGGTCCTTTGTGGTGGATGCTGTCTTCCTGAGGCATCACCCTTTT
This sequence comes from Mobula birostris, assembly GCF_030028105.1. Lineage (NCBI taxonomy): Eukaryota > Metazoa > Chordata > Chondrichthyes > Myliobatiformes > Myliobatidae > Mobula > Mobula birostris. Next base: position 22,572,700 of record NC_092373.1, on the reverse strand, counting down.
TGATGATGCCCTTGATGGTGGGGAGGCTAATATCCGTCATGGATCTGGCTGAGTTTACAACCCCTTGTAGCTGTCTTCTGAACCTGTGCATTGGTGCCTCCCTACCAGATGGTGATGCAGTCAGTCAGAATGCTATCCCAGGTCACCTGCAGGAATTTTCTAGTGTCTTTGGTCTTTTTCAGAAATGAGCTATGCAAAATTAATACTTTTTTATGAGTATTCCATAAGTGAAGGAAATAGGTATCAATATATCGAAAAAGATGAATGGAAAGGTGCCTGAAAAGGGCAGTAATAACGATTGTTCTATGTTTCCTATGAAGAGACAGGCATGACTTCTGTTCACATGATTTCCCACAAATACTCCACTGACTTGGAGAAAGTGAGCGGAAGGAAAAACTATTCAATATAAGAATGAGTGCAAACAACAGGAATTCTGCAGGTGCTGGAAATTCAAGCAACACACATCAAAGTTGCTGGTGAACGCAGCAGGCCAGGCAGCATCTCTAGGAAGAGGTGCAGTCGACATTTCAGGCCGAGACCCTTCGTCAGGACTAACTGAAAGAAGAGCTAGTAAGAAATTTGAGAGGGGGAGGGGGAGATCCAAAATGATAGGAGAAGACAGGAGGGGGAGGGATGGAGCCAAGAGCTGGACAGGTGATTGGCAAAGGGGATATGAGAGGATCATGGGACAGGAGGCCCAGGGAGAAAGACAAGTGGGGGGGGAGAACCAAAGGATGGGCAAGGGGTATAGTCAGAGGGACAGAGGGAGAAAAAGGAGAGTGAGAGAAAGAATGTGTGTATAAAAATAAATAACGGATGGGGTACGAGGGGGAGGTGGGGCATTAGCGGAAGTTAGAGAAGTCGATGTTCATGCCATCAGGTTGGAGGCTACCCAGACGGAATGTAAGATGTTGTTCCTCCAACCTGAGTGTGGCTTCATCTTTACAGTAGAGGAGGCTGTGGATAGACATGTCAGAATGGGAATGGGATGTGGAATTAAAATGTGTGGCCACTGGGTGATCCTGCTTTCTCTGGCGGACAGAGCATAGGTGTTCAGCAAAGCGGTCTCCCAGTCTGCGTCGCAGCCAGGCAAAGGAGAGCATGATTAAAAGGAATAGTTTGGGGTTCTGTTTAATGAAGAACAAAATAGCCCTCAGAAAGGCTGGTGTGAAATTGAGAAATGGATAGAGAAGAGCCATTTCAGACTAGGAAGCTTGAAACTGTCAAAATGGGAGTAGGCTTTTGAATCATTACAGGTATAATTATACAAGCGGAGAAAGAATTGAGTTGAAATAGAATTAAATAAGTTCTGTAGAGGAAGAGCAGGTAGAAGTGTGTTGTGCAAGGTTAGGGAGCTATGAGACTGATGGCTGAAGAGGGGAACGAGTTTAATGACTGGGGCCATGATAAATGTTAGGAAATGACTGAGAACTGACAGTAAGCCTCTGTGAGGAGTTCTGACAAGAAGCAATGTCCATCCACAGATTTGAAGTTAAAATTGGGATTTTGCAGAGTGTTGCAAGTTCATGGCTTGTGGGGAAGGGGGTGTTACAGTGAGTAAAGGCTTTGGATAATTTAGATGTCAGTTTTCCATTGGCAGGAACGACAGGTCCAGCTGGACTGAGAATTCTGGAGACAGAAAGAAAGAGCCACTGTCTTGGGCAAGGACTCATGGTTAAGGAATTGGGCATGGAGTTGTGACAGAAGAGTTCAGCATCAGGAATTCAACAAGATCAGGCTTTATGGAAATGAGGCAGAGGCCTTAACTGAGGACTAGTCATTTGGAATCAGAAAGGAAAAGATCAGCAAGAATTGTGAGAATATAGAAGAGGGTGGAACTTGGGGGGGGGGGGCGGGGGTGTTGGTAAATGGGGCTGGAGGAAAGTGGAGGAGTGAAGAGCCAGCAGCAATAATACAGTGGGCTATCAGTTAACCAGGGCAGCTGCTTATTTGTGACAAGTCTTAAAGAACAAAAGCTAATTGAGAAAATTGCTGGGATTCCCACCATTTATTTGGGACACTGTGCCACTTAATTGTACTAGGAGACCAGCATTAGTAACGTGCACTTTTGTGACCACTAAACACTACACCAGTTTGTAAACAGTTTTTAAATAGCATCAATTGAGTGTGTTTGTGATTTTTGTGACTGATAGTTGGTGAGCAATAAATAGTAAAATAATTCAGAACTGTGTTTACTCACTGTGGTTTCAAGTACAGTAGTCAGGCTCGTAGATGCCAGAAACCACCAGGAGTGAAAATAAAACAATTTCACTACTTCAATAAGTTAGGATCGACAAAGAGTTTGAAGGTTTTGACAATCATCTTGAATGTTACAATGAAAATAAAGATTTGGAGGATGCAATTGTCAAAGGCAATCCATTATTAGCACTAGGAATCCGCATTGATATGTTCACAGACAATCAGAAGGACACAATGGATGAATTCCTCCATTTCCATTGATAAGTTTTTGGAACTACAGCTTAATAGTACTGTATTATTGTTAGTGTTCTAATTTGTTCTGTATTTTATTTACATACATAATTTGTTACTCAGTTAAGCATTAGTTTGTCTTTTTTATATGATTTTAACTATTTCCATGAAACTTTGGCTAATTGGGACAGCCACTTAATTGGGCCAGAATATACTGGCCCCCATGTGTCCCAATTAACTGGAATCCACTGTATTTGAATTCTGGAACTATCGATCTTTTTGGACTGAAAGAAAGCAAAGACCTTTATTAATATTTTCAGACATGTATATTAAAAATGAATGCTAATTTATTAACAATAATGTTCAGATTGCTACCAAACAAGATCATCTTAATGATAGTTTCTGTATTTAAAAAGCAGAGATTATCACTGGTCTGTTTCTGTGTGTGACAGCATGAGTTCCCTTAATTGAATTCACAACCTTATCAGTCCTGGAAACGCAGTAGCAGTCAGAGGTTTTGAAACATAATTATTAAAACATTGAATACTTATGAACTTCTACTGCAAAAATACAAATTAAATTTCACATTAATACTTACAGAGTTTAACTGTTGTGACTTCCTCATAAAAACAATGTACAATTGCTAAGCACTTCAAAGCACACCACGAGATAATCTAGGTTCTAGTTATGTCAAAATCTGATCAGGCGATTTAATTCAGCTTTAAAAAGTTGGAATTATACTTCATTGATATCATAAATGTATCAACAATGCATCAGATTTCAAAGAATTTCTGTTGTCCACTTGTGAAGAAAATCTGTTGTCTTTAATCCTATCTGTTTTAAATGTGATTATTATCCATAGCTCAGGATCACTATCAGGTTTAATATCATTGGCACAGGTCACGAAATTTGTTGTCTTTGCAGCAGTAGTATAATTCAACATATTATAATAAAAGAAAGTGAATTACAGTGTGTGTGTGTATATATAAAAACTAAATTTAAAAAGTGCAAAAAATAATGAAGTAGAGTTTAAAAACGCAAACACGAGGAATTCTGCAGATGCTGGAAATTCAAGCAACACACAACAAAGTTCATGGGTTCAATGTCTATTCAGAAATCTGATGGCTGAGGGAGAAAAAAATTATTTTTGAGTTGTTGAGTGTGCCTTCAGGTTCCTGTACCTCCTTCCTGAGAACAAGGCATGTCCCGGGTGCTAGGGGTGCTTAATGATGGATCCCTTCTGTTTGAGCCATTGTTCTTTGAAGATGTCTATTTGTTATTTTCTAATGTGGCTGTGCAAGCTGTCCTGTTGCATCAAACTTCTGGTTGTTTAAAAAAGCAGCTAATCACTATCTTCTTCTGACTAATGATAGGCAATGAATCCTATGTCAGCCACCAATGGTAGGGCAAAGGGAGGACAAAGAAAATAATGGAAACCCAGATGCAGTGTAGATATTAGTGGGGCTTAAGGAGATTAGAGAGGTAAGCAGAAAAGAATCCTTGACATGACAGAATTTAGACTAGCTGCACAACAATAGACACTGCATGTGATCCACCTGGCTATCAATTAACAATGATGCAACAACTTTCCAGGATCTAATCACTCCTTCAGCTTTGCAATTCCCCATCCAATATTTCAGCCAATGATTAGTAGGTGAGATGGAAGCAGTAGATCAGGCATTAATTAAATCAGTTCCCACTCCCCCTACTCAGTCTAGGCTACCCTCTTTTAAATTTACTGCACTTCAAGTAACTAAGGGTCATCAAAACAATCAGCAAAGTTACCGACAAGTGTGGTGTTGTTGTGGATTGATAAATGATCTTCTGGAGGACAATTACTATATTTCAACACACATTTTGACATCCCCCCCACCCCCCCACCCCCCGGACAATGATCCTCCTCAAAAACATCAAGCCATTGTTTTCAAGACAGTCACTTTACTTGCTTTAGCTGGAAATCTTCTGTCCACAACCTCTAGCCTTAAAGTAACCCAACTTCACATAGCCACTTCTATTTCCTCTCCACAATCAAGACTGGTGGGATAGACCTTACCTTTAAATTTACCATTCCCTGTTTTGATGACAAAACCTCGGAAATAGCTTCCTCCTTTCCCATCCCTGTTTCAGAATTCCAAAGAGACTTTATGATTCTCTGGTCCACTCTTCCATCTCCAATAAATTCTTCCTTTCTCATAGCACAGTTCCATGCAAAGGAGATTCATAATACCCAGCTCCTTTCAATCATCTCAGGACCCAGATACATCTACAGATAAAACAGGTTAACCTGAACTTCTTTCAGTTTAGTGTATTCCATTTGGTGCTCACAGTGTGTACTTCACTGCATAAGAGAAAGATTGGAAGATTGCTTTGTAGGACACATCCTATCAGATAGCAAGGGCAACCCTGAGCTTCTGATTGTCACTTTGAGTTTCTATCTCACTCCTGCCTGAGGAGCTGGTGGAATCAAATACTATCAAAAATTACTAAGGGACATTTATTGTGGACAGTACTTGAAATGGTACAACACTGAAATGCAACACAAGTAAAAAATACTGACATGGTTGTGGTGAGCCATGTTTTTGTGCTGTATAATTCTTTGACTTTATGACTATTCTGTTAGATATCAACAAAATTGATTCTATGCCTACTCTTTCATTTCCCACTTTTTCTAACATGTAGGTATAGAAAATTATGAGGGACATAGATAGGATAAATGCAAGCAGCTTTTTTCCACTGAGGCTGGGTGGGCTAGAAAGGTGAAATATTTAAGGAAAACCTGAGGGGGTTCTTCACTCAGAGGGTGGTATGGAAATGGTCAATATGGGTTTGACTTCAACATTTAGGAGAAATTTGGAGAGGTACATGGTTAAAAAGGGTATGGAGGGCTATGGTCCTGGTGCAGGTCAATGGGACTAGACAGAACAACCGTTTGGATAGGCAAAACGGGCCAAAGAGTCTTTTCTGTTCTGCAGTGCTCTGTGACACGATCACTCTATTTTACCATTACATCACTTTGGCAGATACTACATCTGTGACATTTCTCCCACAGCAATTATCCCACATTTTCCACAGTGGTCAGAAGCTTACATACACTTTGTTAGTATTTGGAAGCATTGCCTTTAAATTGTTTAACTTTGGTCAAACGTTTTGGGTAGCCTTCCACAAGCTTCTCACAGTAACGTACTGGAATTTTGTTCCATTCCGCCAGAGAGAGCTGGTGTAACTGAGTCAGGTTTGTAGGCCTCCTTGCTCGCACACGCTTTTTCAGTTCTGCCCACAAATTTTCTATCGGATTGAGGTCAGGGCTCTGTGATGGCCACTCCAGTACCTTGACTTTGTTGTCTTTAAGCAATTTTGTCACAACTTTGGAGGTATGCTTGGGTTCATCGTCCATTTGGAAGCCCTATTTGTGACCAAGCTTTAACTTCCTGGCTGATGCCTTGAGATGTTGCTTCAATATATCCACATAATTTCCCTTCCTCATGATGCCATCTATCTTGTGAAGAGCACCAGTCCCTCCTGCAGCAAAGCACCCCCACAACATGATGCTGCCATCCCCATACTTCATGGTTGAGATGGTGTTCTTTGGCTTGCAAGCCTCACCCTTTCTCCTCCAAATATAACGATGGTCATTATGGCCAAACAGTTCAATTTTTGTTTCATAAGACCAGAGGACATTTCTCCAAAAAGAAAGATCTTAGTCCCCATGTGCACTTGCAAACTGTAGTCTGGCTTTTTTTTATGGCAGTTTTGAAGCAGCGGCTTCTTCCTTGCTGAGCAGCCTTTCAGGTTATGTCGATATAGGACTCGTTTTACTGTGGATATAGATACTTGTCTACCTATTTCCTCCAGCATCTTCACAAGGTCCTTTGCTGTTATTCTGGGATTGATTTACACTTTTCGCGCCAAAATACATTCATCTCAGGAGACAGAATGCGTCTCCTTCCTGAGCGGTATGACGGCTGCATGTTCCCATGGTGTCTATACTTGCGTACTATTGTTTGTATAGATGAACGTGGTACCTTCAGGCGTTTGGAAATTGCTCTCAAGGATGAACCAGACTTGATATCATTTTCTGACCTCAATTCAGTAGAAAATATGTGGGCAGAACTGAAAAAGCATGTGCGAGCAAGGAGGCCTACAAACCTGACTCAGTTACACCAGTTCCGTCTGGAGGAATGGAACAAAATTCCAGCAACTTACTGTGAGAAGCTTGTGGAAGGCAACCCAAAACGTTTGACCCAAGTTAAACAATTTAAAGGCAATGCTACCAAATACTAACAAAGTGTATGTAAACTTCTGACCCACTGGGAAAGTGATGAAAGAAATAAAAGCTGAAATAAATCATTCTCTCTACTATTATTCTGACATTTCACATTCTTAAAATGAAGTAGTGATCCTAACTGACCTAAGACAGGGAATGTTTTCTAGGATTAAATGTCAGGAATTGTGAAAAACTGAGTTTAAATGCATTTGGCTAAGGTGTATGTAAACTTCTGACTTCAACTATATGTTCATATCCCTTTAAATTAGATTTGTTGAAGAGATTTATCATCTTCTTTATTAAGCTGGCTCTCAGTGGAATGTCTTATGTAGCTAGAATTGTATAAATTAACCAACCTTGGAAAATTAAAGGCATTCTTCCCATTTGGGTACTTGTTCAGGTTATATTGGAGACAACTGTAGTATAAAGCCTGCCTTTGTAGCTACGTCAGAGGCTTAGGTGGATCAGAAATAAACACTTTTCTGCAGCATATTGTGCACCAAGAAGTAAACACTTATGCACGTTCTACCACTAAACCTGGTGGTGATCCTATCTGAAGCAAGTGGCCTGTTATCTTTGAGTGAAAATCACCTCGAGCACATCCTTTCTATCTGTAACTGAAGGAGGACCACCTATCTATGGAATTCTGATGTGAGGTTATTGGGCTGAATTATTAATCCTAGTTTGCTTTTTTACATTTAAAACTTAGGGATTATTATCTATGCAACAGAGAACAAACTGCTATTTTTTTTGTAAAAGAATGTTATTTTCTGTCATGTACATATTCAGCAGAAGTTTTACGGAATCCCATGAGTAAAACTCATTTCAACCTTCAAGTAGAATGTTGTGTAAAATGTTGCTGGACTCTGGCAGCGACAATCCTATTTCTGTCATAGTACTTAAACTGTGAAAAGTTTCCAATGTTAATGTAGCTTTCATGCTTTTAGCGTGTCAGTGTATCTGTTTCAGTACTTTTGGAGTATTTTAAGTTAATTTCATGTGGTGAAATTGTATGTTCCCAATTTTATATGTTGTAATGAAAAAGCTGTAGTTCCTATCTTTCATTCACCTTTGAAAAACATGGTCGCATTTTTGGCTAATATGATAGTCGTAGAAACATAGAAAAGCACAGCTCAGAAGCAGACACTTCAGCCCATCTAGTCCATGCTAAAACCATTTAAACTGCCTTCTCCCATCGACCTGCACTAGGAACATAACCCCCATACCCCTACCATTCATGTACCTATCCAAACTTCTCTTAAACGTTGAAACCAAACTTGCGTGCACCACCTGTGCTGGCAGCTCATTCCACACTCTCATGACCCTCTGAGTGAATGAAGTTTCCCCTCATGTTCCCTTTAAACTTTCACACTTAAACCATGATCTCTGGTTGTAGTCCCACCCAACCTCAGTAGAAAAAGCCTGTTTGCATTTACCCTATTTCATATACCTTCATCAAATCTCCTCTCAATCTTCTACATTCTAAGGAATAAAGTCCTAACCTGTTCAATCTTTCCTTATAACTCAGGTCCTTCAGATCCAGCAACATCCTTGTATATTTTCTCTGTACTTGTTCAACCTTATTTACATTTTTTCTGCAGGTTAGTGACCAAAGCTGCATACTATACACCAAATTAAGCCTCACTAATGTCTTATACAACTTCAACACAACATCCTATCTCCTGTACTCAATACTTTGATTTACTGTATAAAGGACAATGTGCCAAAAGCTTTCTTTCTGACCCTATCTATCCATGACAACACTTACAATAAATTATGATCCTGTATTCCTAGATTCCTACAACACTCCCTAGAGCCCAAACATTCGCTGTTTAAGATCTACTCTGGTTGGTCCTTCCTGAGTGCAACATCTTGCACTTGTCTGCATTAAATTCCATCTGCCGTCTGTTAGCTCATTTTTTCAGCTGATGCAGATTCCTTTGTAAGCCAGAATAGCCTTTTTCGCTGTCCACTACACCCCAAACGTTGGTGTCATCTGTAAATTTGCTGATCCAGGTAACCAGATTATCATCGAGCTCGTAGATACAGTAGATGACAAGTAACAACAAACCCTGCGCCAATCCTGGCAGCGCTCCACCAGTCACAGGGCTCCAGAGAGGCAACCACCGACTACTACTCTCTGGCTTCTCCTACAAAGCCAATCTCTAATCCAATTTACTATCTCATCTTGAATGCTGAGCGACTGAATCTTCTTGACCAATCTCCCATGCGCAACCTTGTCAAATGCCTTGCTAAAGTCCATGTAGACAACATCCACTTTCCTGGTAACTTCCTTGAAAAATTCTATAAGATTGGTTTGACATGATCTACATTATGAAGCCATGCTGACTATCCTTCATCAGTCCATGTCTATCCAACTGCTTATATATCTGGTGCCTTAGAATACGTTCCAATAACTTACCCATAACTGATGCTGACTCACCAGCTTCTTATCTCCTGGTTTATGTTTAGAGCCTTTCTAAACATAACTGATTCTTATAAGACCATAAGATATAGGAGCAGAATTAGGCCATCTGGCCCATCAAGTCTGCTCTGCTATTCAATCATGGATGATCCTTTTTTTCTCTCCTCCTCAAACCCAGTTCCCGGCCTTCTCCCTGTAACCTTTGATGCCATGTCCAGTCAAGAACCTATCAATCTCTGCTTTAAGTACACCCAACGACCTGGCCTCCACAGCTGCATGTGGCAACAAATTCCTCAAATTCACCACACTTAGGCAAAGGAAATTTCTCCGCATTTCTGTTTTGAGAGGGCGCCCCTCTATCCTGAGGCTCTGACTCTCCCACCATGGGAAACATCCTTTCTACATCTACTATGTCTAGGTCTTTCAACATTCGAAAGGTTTCAATGAGATCACCCCCCAACCCCGCCCCATCGTTCTCAATTCCAGCGAGTACAGTCCCAGAGTTGTCAAATGTTCCTCGTATGATAAACCTTTCATTCCTGGAATCATCCTTGTGAACCTCCTCTGGACCCTCTCTAATGCCAGCACATCTTTTCTAGGATGAGTGGCCCAAAACTGTTTACAATACTAAAGGTGAGACCTCACCAGTGCCTTATAAAGCCTCAGCATCACATCCTTGCTCTTGTATTCTAGACCTCTTGAAATGAATGCTAACATGGCATTTGCCTTCCTCACCACCGACTCAGTCTGCAAGTTAATCTTTAGGGTGTTCTGTACAAGGATTCCCAAGTCCCATTGCGTCTCAGAGCTTTGGATTTTCTCCCCATTTAGAAAAGAGTCCACACATTTATTTCTACCACCAAAGTGCGTGACAATGCATTTTCAAACATTGCACTTTAATTTTCCAACATTGTATTGCCACATTCTTGCCCATTCTCCTAATCTATCTAAGTCCTTCTGCATCATATCTGTTCCCTCCACACTACCTGCCCCTCCACCAATCTTCATATAATTTGCAAACTTGGCAACAAAGCCATCTATTCCATCATCTAAATCATTTATGTACGGCATGAAAAGAAGTGGTTCCAACACTGACCCCTGTGGAACACTGGCAGCCAACCAGAAAACATCCTTTTATTACCACTCACTGCCTCCTACCAATCAGCCAATGCTCTCACCATGCTAGTAACTTTCCTGTAGTACCATGGGCCCTTAACTTGGTAAGCAGCCTCAAAGGCCTTCTGAAAGTCTAAATACGTATGCAACATCCAATGCATCCCCTTTATCTATCCTACTTGTAATCTACTCAAAGAATTCCAACAGGTTTGTCAGGCAGGATTTTCCCTGAAGGAAAACATGCTGACTTTGTCCTATCTTGTCCTGTGTCACCAAGTACTCCATCACCTCATCCTTAACAATTGACTCTAACATCTTCCCAACCACTGAGGTCAGGCTAACCGGTCTATAATTTCCTTTCTGCTGCCTTCCTCCTTTCTTAAAGAGTGGAGTGACATTTGCAATTTTCCAGTCATCTGGCAATGATTTTTGAAAGATCATTTCTAATGCCACTGTAATCTCTTATGCTACCTCTTTCAGAATCCCAGGGCGTAGTTCATCTGGTCCGGGTGGCTTATGTACTTTTAGGTCTTTCAGCTTTTTGAGTACCTTGAGCATAATAATTGATTGAAGTGGCTCTTCTCATACAGTCAATTCTTAAGGAAAGGAAACTTCTCACTTATGACTAAGTTGTGTATTTTATCTCAATAAAAGAGATACATTACAATGAACTCTCCCCTTGGTCCCAGGTATATTAAGTATCACTTCCCAGTTAAATGTACAGCTATTAAAATTTTGTCTGTATTTCTCCCTTTAAATTGCATCATTTAACCCATGATATGTGAAGTATATCTTTATTCAGAGAATGGAGATGGTATGCTTTGTCAGTAATCTATATTTATAAGCTGTGACCTTCTAGGTCAGGAATGTGTAACTGGCAAACCTTTGGCCCACTGGGTTACCTTCCCAACATAAAAACTAAATAAATAAATCTCTTTTTCTATCTGCAGATTTTATTATATTTTTGTCATACTGTATTGCATTACAGTCTCTAGGGATAAATTTTGAAGACAAGTGGCAAACCCTACAGTGTTGTTCAATAAACCATTGAGGAGCCACATTACTGAGAAATGCATTGGCTGGAAAGTACTATTTTATGAACTGATTATTATCTGACAATTTCCTATAAATGCACATTTGCAGTTTTGTTAACATTTAAATACTAAAGAATAATTTCCCTAAGAATTAGGTTCAATATTTTAGCCTATATAACCATGTGTTAAAATATAACTTTATGCATAACTCCTTTTGATTTAACCCAAGCTCTAAAATAATTAACCAATTAAGGTAAAACGATCTGAAGGTATTCTTTGTATTTGGCACCCTGCCATATAAAAGTAGAAAATGCATGGTGTTAGCATTTACTTTTTTCGATCTTTATTTCCAGATTAAGACTCTTTTAATCAACTTATCATGCATTTGCCTGCGAGTTCTGTCCTTCTGTCACTTTGACTGTGATGGAGGTCTGTGATACAGAAATCCCATAAACAAGGCTAACCAGGGACTTTGCTGCAATTATGGGTCAAGCAGCAGTAGGTCAACAAAATTCTCAGTAAAACTACTTGTACCATGGTATACACTTTCAGAATCAGAATCAGCTTTACTATCACTGATATGTGTTGTATGAAATCTGTTGTTTTCTGGCAGCAGTGCAGTGTAATATATCATAATACTGTAAATTACAATAAGCAATACATATAAAAGCTATCTTATGTATTAATATTTATTGTGCTTTTTTATTATTGTGTTCTTTATCTTATTGTGTTCCTTTGTGCTGCAATTGATCTCCTTTACACTTGTGTACTGGAAAAGACACTAAGCAATCTTGAATCTTGGTCAAAAAAACTAAATTAAATAAGTAGTACAAAAATAAAGTAAAACGAATGAGGTAATAATGCTTATGGTTCATTGTCCATTCAGAAATCTGATGGTATTGCATTGTCATCTAATTTAGCTGGTAATCAAATTGGTTAAAATAACATGTTTCCATAATGTTTACAATTAAACCTAATGTATACTAAATTGTTTGATTGTTACCAAGGAAACTATACTTTACAAGAGAACTGAATTTGCAAGAATAGCAAATAGAAGCGAGTCTACTGTAATTTACATATGCAAATCAAATTATAAATAAGAATGATTTGATTTCAACTACATAAGTAATTGATGTTTGATATATTTCTATTATACAGTCATTTATTATGGCAACACAGTTTAAAAACAGCATAATTTACTTCATGTTATATAACTGTTTATACCAGAAACTATTTCGGTGCTCTGAGTAAAAGATTAGAGAAAGGGTACCAAATTTATAGAGAAACAACAATACATTATAAACTGCATTGCTTAAAATAGAAAGCTTTACCTATCCTGTACTATTTCAAAATTCATAAGGGCCAAATTCGTGATTCTAGGTTTCAAGCAACTGAACTTCCAATCAGAGAATCATCATGGTGCAACAGAAATCTGTTTAGCCTACCAAAACTATGCCGACCCTGGAAAGAACAATCACATCAGTCCTGTTACTCTTTATTTTCATATTGTCCTGTGAATTATTACGTCTCACGTAACAAACAGTCTGCTGGAAGAACTTAGCAGGTCAAGCATCATCAATCCTCTTGAATGGAAAAAAGTGGTGGAGACAGCCCAGCCCATCACGGGTAAAACACTCTCCTCGACCGAGCACATCTACAGGGATTACTGTTGCGGAAAATCAGCATACATCATCAAGGACCCCTAATACCCACGCCATACTCTCTTCTCGCCGCTGCCATCAAGAAGAAGATACAGGAGCCTCGGGATGCACACTACCAGGTTCAGGAACAGTTATTACCCCCTCAGCTTTCAGGCTCTTGAACTGGAGGAGATAACTTCATTCATCATCACTTGCACCACAGCCTATGGACTCACTTTCAAGGAGTCTTCATCTTGTGTTCTTGATACTTATTATTATTATTTCTTCTTTTTTCTTTCTTTTTGAATTTGCACATTTAGTTTTCTTTTGCACCTTGGTTGTTTGTCCGTCCTGTTGGGTGCGGTCTTTCATTGATTCCATTATTGTTCTTAGATTTATTGTGTATTCCCACAAGAAAACAGATCTTGGGGTTGTATATGGTGATGTATCTTTATTTTGATAATACATTTATTTTGAACTTTGACCTGTGGGGAAATGTTTTGATTCAGATTGAGATTCAGATTCAGATTTATTTATCACATGTACATTGAAACGTACAGCATTGGTTGTTTATTTTAAGAACTAACACACGTAAGGATGTACTGGGGGCACACATTTCAGTTCCAACATAGCATGGCCACAATGTTCAACAGAAGCAGCAAAAACAACAACAACAAGAATAAAGCAGAAGAAAATTGCAACAGAATCCCCCTTTTTTACCCACTCATAACACAGACAGATCTCCAACCCCAGGACAGGCCTACCAAGCCTCCAGTTTGTCCTTTGGGCCTTGACCCCCTCAGGACTCACTGATCATGGGACTTTGATTTTCAAAGTCAGGGTTTTGGGTTGAAATCATGCATCAGGAATGAGCAGAAAGGGAAGCTATCCAATATTAAAGAGCAGAGTGTGAGTGGTGGACTGGAGCTAAAGATTGAGCCAGTTAGGGGAGTGTAAGGCACAGCGTTGGGAGGCAAAATACATTAAGGCAAGTAAAGCAAAAGGAAGAAGCTGGAGCCAGGATGGGAATGGTGGGGTGAAGGTGGAGACAGCTCCTGGAGGGTAAAAACTAGGGACACAAAGGCTACTTGTGCTAGAATTTGAGAAGTAAGGGACGTGATAATGGATGAGTGAAAGGCACATGGAACCAGGACCAGATGGGGGAAGGGAGAGAGCTAATAGGTGTAATGTGTGGGCAGTAGGTGGATGAAACTGAGAGAGATGGGAGTGGAAATGGGTGATGGAGAGTTGGATGGTCACTTGAGGGAAAGTGGTCCATAACTGGGAGCACTCGAGGGGGACTGGACATGGCGGTGGGAAAATGGAGGTGAATGTTACCTGAGTTTGGAAACCTCATTGATCACATCATTGGGGTTGTAGACTACAGAGTCAGAACAAAATATTTTATTCCTCTAGTTTACATTGGGCCTCACTCTGCCAGTGGAGAATTTAAAAGACGGACAAGTTTGTGTGGGAATGATAAGTAGAAGTATTATGGCATGCAACTGGAAGCGTGGGATGTCCATTGTGGATAGAACGTTGGTGCTCTTTCATCAGTCGTCTAATCTACACTTGGTCTCACCAAATTATAGGAGACCACATCGGGAGCACAAATGCAGTAGATGAGGCTGGAGGAAGTGCAGGTGAATCTCAATCCTGCTGCAGGGTTTCAATCTGATCCATTTACAACTCTTTACTCTTCACAGTTGCTGAGTTTCTCCAGTAGATTGTTCTTATTGCTCCAGATTTAAGCTGCTGCAGACTCTTCTGTCTTCATTGTCTCTCAAGTGTCTAATTCCCTCCGACAAGCACTGATTGTTTTTATTTTCACTATCCTTTCCGGTAGTGAATTACTGATCACCATAACTTCTTATAAAAATTCTCAATTACCTTCATGAATTGTTGTGCTAAAATTTGAAATCTGTGTTTTTTATTTCTTGATCCAGCTCCTGACAAAAACAGCTTTATCCTTTCTACCTAAGCAAATCAGTCATGATCTTGCATTCTCATCAGTTATTTCTACTCTCAACTATTTTTGGCTCAGAGAACAAACCCCAAATCTCTAGTCAGACCTCACAGTTGATGTTTTTCAGCATTATAGAACCACTATCGTAATTGTTTGTTTTGCACCGCTCCTCTTGAATTTTGCCTTCATAAGATTTGGACAATTTCTTAGCTTTGTTTATTCATTCCCACCCTGAGCATCCTGTGCAGAAATCAGTCCCGCACCTAAAGATTTCTCAACCTCTCTGTTGGTAATAAAATCTAGTACACCCCATTCATCTTCCATTTTGTAAATGGCATTAAAAATAAATGTCTAATTCTTTGATTTCATTTAAAAACTTTGAGTTCACAACTTCAATGTGGTCTGTATTTTATACAATCTTAATGTAACTTCCGTGTTTATATAGCCAATGCTTCTATTTATAAATCCCAGAAACTCACTTTATATAATCTTGATACTTGGTCTAGCATTTTTAAAAATTGTGCACATATGCCCAGAGATGTCTCTATTAATGGACACATTTTAGCATTCTCTTTGTTTTTACTTTTCACAGATGTATATAACTTTACACCTCTCTCTATTAAATGCAACTTACAAATTGTCTTCCCATTCAGCCAATCGATCTATTGTTCTATTGTGGTCTATCATTACTCTTCTCATTATTTACAACACATTCAAGCCTTATATCATTTGCAAAGCTGATATTTTAACTCCATACACCCGAATCTGAGCCATTATGTGTATATTTGAACACGGGAGGCACCAGCATTTGGCATGACTTCCTCATCCTACATGGATGACCCCTTCTCAAACCCCATCTCCGACCCTCCTCCTCTTCTTGGACACAAGGCTATGGTTCTCTGCCTGTTCTGGATCTTTTCATCCCTAATCGCTGATGAGACATGAACCAGTCCAACTTCCGCACTCCACTCTCCTCCTCGAACCTTAACCTTCTGAACAGACTGCTATTCACTCTCTCTGCACCAATCCCAGCCTTACCATCAAACCTGCTGACAAAGGAGGTGCTGTTGTAGTGTGGTGGCCTGACTTCACCTTTGCTGAGGCCAGGAGGCAACCCGCAGATGCCTCCTTTTACTTACCTTGTTTAAAGGACTGCACTTCGGACCTAGACACCATCATTAGACTCATCAATTCTGGAGATCCACTGTCACCAAGCTCACAGTTCACTTACCCTGCACTGCTCGTTTCTACCTCCTACCCAAGATCCACAAACTTGACTGTCCAGGTAGCCCTATTCTCACTGCCTGCTCCTGTCCCACTGAACTTGTGCCCACATACCTGAAATTTATGGTGTTGTGTGTTGCTCTGGATTTCCAGCGTCTGCAGAATCTCTTCTGTTTATGATTTGCAAAGTATTTGTTTACCATGTCTCAGACTTTAATGCTGCTGCTGTCCATGCTACCACTGACCCTTTCATTCCATGATCCTTAATTTTGCCAACCAGCACTTGTTATTTATATGCACTTACTCTTTTGTATAAAGGGCGGGATAAGAATGTGATTCCTCCTGTCCCAAAGAAAAATAAATAAAGGTTCATATAGAATATCTCCTTGAAGGTTGCATGTACAGTACTGTTCATAATTCTTAGGCACAGTACTTTTGCAGAGTACTGTAGTAATTTTATGTGTTGCAATGTACTGCTGCTGCTGCAAAAAAAATGAATTTCATTACATAGTCTGATGATATTGTGATGGTATTGATGTGGATAGAGAATTGGTTAGCAGACAGGAAGCAAAGAGTGGGAATAAACGGGACCTTTTCAGAATGGCAGGCAGTGACTAGTGGGGTACCGCAAGGCTCAGCGTTGGGACCCCAGTTGTTTACAATATATATTAATGACTTGGATGAGGGAATTAAATGCAGCATCTCCAAGTTCGCGGATGACACGAAGCTGGGCGGCAGTGTTAGCTGTGAGGGGGATGCTAAAAGGATGCAGGGTGACTTGGATAGGTTGGGTGAGTGGGCAAATTCATGGCAGATGCAATTTAATGTGGATAAATATGAAGTTATCCACTTTGGTGGCAAAAATAGGAAAACAGATTATTATCTGAATGGTGGCCGATTAGGAAAAGGGGAGGTGCAACGAGACCTGGGTGTCATTATACACCAGTCATTGAAAGTGGGCATGCAGGTACAGCAGGCAGTGAAAAAGGCAAATGGTATGCTGACATTTATAGCAAGAGGATTCAAGTACAGGAGCAGGGAGGTACTACTGCAGTTGTACAAGGCCTTGGTGAGACCACACCTGGAGTATTGTGTGCAGTTTTGGTCCCCTAATCTGAGGAAAGACATCCTTGCCATAGAGAGAGTACAAAGAAGGTTCACCAGATTGATTCCTGGGATGGCAGAACTTTCATATGAAGAAAGACTGGATGAACTGGGCTTGTACTCGTTGGAATTTAGAAGATTGAGGGGGGATCTGATTGAAACATATAAAATCCTAAAGGGATTGGACAGGCTAGATGCAGGAAGAATGTTCCCGATGTTGGGGAAGTCCAGAATGAGGGGTCACAGTTTGAGGATAAAAGGGAAGCCTTTTAGGACCGAGATTAGGAAAAACTTCTTCACACAGAGAGTGGTGAATCTGTGGAATTCTCTGCCACAGGAAACAGTTGAGGCCAGTTCATTGGCTATATTTAAGAGGGAGTTAGATATGGCCCTTGTGGCTACGGGGATCAGGGGGTATGGAGGGAAGGCTGGTGCAGTGTTCTGAGTTGGATGATCAGCCATGATCATTATAAATGGCAGTGCAGGCGCGAAGGGCCGAATGGCCTACTCCTGCACCTATTTTCTATGTTTCTATGTTTCTATAACCCCGATTCTGATATTAGATTAGATTATGGAGACACGCAGTTCTCTTTTATTGTCATTTAGTAATGCATGCATTAAGAAATGATACAATGTTTTTCCAGAATGATATCACAGAAACACATGACAAACCGACTTTTAAAAACTAACAAAAACCACATAATTATAACATATAGTTACAACAGTGCAAAGCAATACCGTAATTTGGTAAGAACAGACCATGGCACAGTAAAAGTTTCAAAGTCTCTTGAAAGTCCCATCATCTCATGCAGACGGTGAACCTCCAGCCCGCCAACTTAACAGTGCAGCATCCCGGAAGCATCTGACCACAGTCCGACTCCGAGTCCGCCCGAAAACTCCGAGCCTCTGACCAGCTCTCCGACACCGAGCACCGAGCACCATCTCTGCCGAACGCTTCGACCCCGGCCCCGGCAACAAGCAATAGGCAAAGCCGAGGATTTGGGGCCTTCATCTCCGGAGATTCTCAATCACACAGTAGCAGCGGCAGCCGAGCAAGCACTTCGGAAGTGTTCCTCCGTACTCTCACGGCTGTCTCCATCAAATCTGGATTGTGCACAGCCCCCCTAGTTACACATACGATATTCATTCAGAACAACCCCGCGTGCTGCGTCGTGCCGCCATCTTCTCCTCCCTCCTCCAATTCCCTCCTCTGATATAAGTCTCTGTTGTGGACTGAGAGTGGGAAGTGGCAGGAAGAGGGGAATCATGGTTGGGCTAAGGGGAAGGGAGAGGGAAGCACCAGAGAGAAATTCTGTAATGATCAATAATCCAATTGTTTGAAATCAAACGGCCTTGCCTGCTGTCTCAGGGCTGGGTGCGGTTCTTCATCTGCACCAACTTCCGTCCCTAGCACTGCTTCTCTGCTACCTGTCCCCCTGTCCCTCTGTCCCACACCTCTCCCGGGGCATACCACCTCCCCATTTCCAACTTCCTTTGCTCCTGCCGGATTTACAGACTCACTCTTTGCTCCACGTTGACAAATACAGTACTGTGCAAATGGCAAATGTCTTAGGCACCCAAGCTATATATATATGTATGTGTGTGTGCACACCTAAGACTTTTGCACACGGCTGTCTGCCCTACACAAGAGGCATGATAATAATGTAAGCTTGCCACAAAATATGCATCTGCTTTGCTAGCATCTGATTTCCTACCATATGAATTCCTGGCATTGAATTGTTGGTTATTCTGTGCTTTGAGAAGCAGAATTCTCACCAAGTCAGGCATAACAGTTCATAAAATCTGGACACGCTGAGCACATTGGCCATAACAACATTCCAACAGTCTCCTGCACAATTGCTAGCTTAAGTTTCAAAGTTTATCATTCGCTGTGCAATGAGATTTTTTTTATTATATAAGGTCTATCATTGAATAAGTATGAAGCTTGGGCTATTTGTTCTGATATTTTAAATACCCAATATTGTGTTCCTTCAATTCCTTAATCTAGGTCATCTGTAGACTTGTCTGAACTTGATTAACCCAAGGAGGAGTTTGTGATGAACCAATTGCATGGTGCTCTTCTTCCTAGCTACTGAATTGCTTTCAATTGCAAAGCCATCTCAAGTGTATTCACATGGGTATAAGAAGTCAAACCATTTTGTTCTCAAAAATTAGGGTCATAAGGTGAACTATGAACTACACAAATTGCACTATCAGAATGCAGAATTAGATGGAAAATAAAACTGAACATGGCTGGAGAGATGGTAGAAAGGGGAGGACTAGTTTGGAAGGCAGAACAAGAAAAGACAGACTAAGAAGAAGTATGTCCTAAGTTAATGGGAAATGCTGAAATGCAAGTGTTATAGTGTACAAGATGGATGAGTGAAGGCTGATATACACATGAAATTACGATATAGCAAATACATTAACTTGACCAAAAGAGAATTAGAAATGCCACTTAAAATTCTGGTTACAGAGTTTTCAGAGGAGGATAATAAGCTCTTCTTTAGTGTCAACAAAACAAAGGAGATGGCTATCGACTTCAAGAGAACTAACACCACTTACGTCAATGTCGCCGAAAAGGAAACTGCAAGCAGTTTTAAGCTCCTGGGAGTGTACATCTCACTCAAACTTTCATGGTCCCAGAACGCGTTCAACACAATCAGGAAATCTCACCAACACCTCTGCTTTCTGAGGAAGCTGAAGAGAGCTGGACGTTGCACGTCTAAACTCATGTCATCTTACAAACGTGCAGCAGAGAGCATCTGAACAAGCAGCATCATTGCATGGTACGGAAACTGCTCTGCGGCAGACAGGAAGACTCTGCAACAGGTGGTCAAAATTGCCCAGTACATCACTGGCACCAGTCTACCCGCCATCAAGGACATACATACAGAAAGGTGCCGGAGATGGATCAGTAACATCATGAAGGATCCCGCAACCCTGTTCTTGAACTGTATGTCCCACTCCCTTCAGGGAGGAGGCTATGCAGCACGCGTGAGGACCACCAGACTCAAAAACAGTTAATTTCCTCAAGCAGTAAGGCTGATTAACACCTTCACCCACTAATCCATCGCTCCACAACCCCAGTCACCACTGCTTTATCATTCGCCTGTCAGCCACCTTATGTACAAACACTCTTGTGCCCAGCCTCACTTTATGGACATACAGTCAATCTTGTATATACAGTAATATATTTATTTTATTATTATTATTGTGTTTTTTAAAATCTTGTTTGCTTTTTGTGCTTATCAGATCTGGAATAACAACTAATTTGCTCTTCTTTTCTCTTGTGCACTGGAAATGACATTAAGTAATCTTGAATCTTGAATTAAGCATATTAAATCTAGGTGGATGGCAGATGAACCAAGAATAAATCATTAATGTGAGTTTTTTTTAGCTGCACAGTGCTTTCTCTGTAACTGTTATGCTTTATTCTGCATTGTTACTGTTTTACCTTGTTCTACTTCAATGCGCTGAGTAATGATCAGATTCGTATGAGCAGCATGCAAGACAAGCTTTTCACTGTATCTCAGTGTGACAATAATCAGTCAAAACCAATACCAATAATCCAGAGAAGTGAGAGGATATGCATTTGGGTCCATGCAAAAGACAAGGGAATATACAAAAATAAAAAATGATATTGAGAAGTGTGTTTGAACATTGGGACTTTAGACTGTATCTCCACTAATCCTTAAAGAAAGCAGGAAAGGTAGTTAAGTATCAAGGATCAACTTTATTCACCATATACATTTACATATATTAGAAGTCTGCTGTAGTGTGTTGGCGCAACATGCAACGAAGCAACAACATTCAACGATTATAAAGAATAAAGAATTATATAAAATGAAGTTTGAGGTTGAAGTGTGGATATGGAATAACAGTTGGCTGCAAAGGCATACTGGATGCTTTGTTAACTTAGATATTGAATGTATTGCAGGGTATACAGAGTTGTAGTTGGTTTTAGTTACTAAAGGAAAAAAGATGCAATTACCCTACAGAAAGTATAAAGAGGATTTATGACAGTTTTGTTCTGGAACTGGAAAGATTTAGCTATGAGGAAAGATTTTGTTATTTTTAGAACATAGGAGACTACAGAAAAACTTAATTAAGGTGAATAGAAGTATGAGGGGTCAAGATAACTAAGGGTCTGTTTCCTTAACTGAAGGATCAAAATCTTCAGGGGCATAAGTTAGAAAGATTAGTGGGGAGATGAGAAAATTGTTTTATACACAAAGGGTCATCAGTGTCTGCAACTTATTGTTTAAGAGGACAGTGGAGGCAAAATGTTTCTCATATTTAAAAACTGCCTGGCTGTATACTTGAAATTTGACAAGCAGGGTGACATATCATGTGGTAGAAGATGGGATTAGGTTGGTTATCTCCTCATAACCAGCACATGTACAATGGGCAGAATAGCCCTCTTTGCTGATGTAAATTTCCCATAGTCCTATTATTCTATGACACATAAAAGTTGAATTTCTTTTCTGATAATTTTTTTATGGGATCCATTTTCAAACATCCAAAATTTGTATGTAATTAAGGGTGTAGGTCCTTGTAAATATTTGGGCAAAATTATTACCAAACCATATTAACCATGAATTATACCTATTCATCTTGAATTACAAAATTCTTGAAGTCTGGGAATAGAATGGTGATTGTAATTAACTGTTAAGTTCAAAATCTAGCAGCATTTTTATGTCTAAAATTCTTCAACTAACACAGCCTTTCAGCATATGTTGCAGCAAGATGCCACACCAGATCTGCTTGCCAAGTGGGCATCCCAGCTGTGCTGTGAATATTTCAGGTGCCTGCATGAAATACTTAAATATTCTTGTTAGAAATGAGGCAAGATCAGGGATTCAACTGGTTGTTATTTGTAAATCTCAGATCACACGATCAGCAAAGTGGAGGGAACTAGAGCTATTTCAGACACCGTTATCTCGATCTACTAGTAAGTGAGAAATTACAGTAATTGTAGCATGTAGGATGGCGCCAATGGTTTTTGTACACCCAGGCGACTTCTTCCAGCTCGTACATAAAACAGCTTATTCTTTTATGTCTTTCTTTCCTTCTCAAGGTGGCTGTGGTTCTGACGGAGTCCTTGATCTATAGCTATAGTACCTTGCAAGCAGTGGGTCTTTGGAGTGGCTTCTGGCCTGGTGCCTACCTATCTCCAGGAATAGCTTGGAAAACGTGCGCCTTTGGGGAGTGGCCCCGTAGATGACCCAGTTCCTCACCAACTGAAGCATCACGGGAGACTGAAACATCAGGACAGCAGGCCCCTGTATTCGAAGGATCCCTCTCTGTCACTCTCTCTCTCTTGTGAGAACCTGTTGGTACTCCAGTCGGGGGAGGTGGTTGCAGGGAAGATTGTAACATCGGAGCTGCTAGTTGCTGGTCTCCTCATTCATTGTTGCAGGAGCGACCTTTCTTTTCCTCAATGGTGAGAAAGAGCCTGTCTGAGATCTGAAGTGCTGGGTTATGGACTACAGCTTTTGCTGGACTCTGGATCTCTTTGGGGGCTTTTGCTGTGGTGAGAGGGCGGGTGGAGCAGGTCAGTGCTTCTGCTGCTACCTGTGCATGGGAGAAGGAGGGGAGCTTCAGGATTCTGATGTTTCTGTCATTCAATATATGGGTTTTCTTGTGTTGTGGATGCCTGCGAAGAATAACAATTTCAGGTTGTATACTATATACATTCTCTGATATTTAATTGAACCAGATATAGAACCCACCGCATTTCTGACATTTTTTTCTTCCCATACTCAATCTCAAGTCAGATGGGCAGTTATAAACTCTAATTGCATGCACCCCTAAACATCTTACATAGCAATTAAGAATCATTACATACTAAATTGTGCCCTGATACCAGATAGAAAGCATGAGAAACTAAAGCACAATGTCAAATATGTGAAAAATTCTTTTTATTGTCGTGCATTTGCAGACTATTTAGCATCTTCACTTCGTGGAACATATGTGATTAGTCACTGTTTATGGATCAAAGTATGATATCTGGATTTCGTAAAATTATTAAATGTTCCAATACATTAAAATGGGGATTACAATAGAATGTGGTTTAGATATATATTAGCTTATGAGAATCACAATGTTTTCCCGATCAAAATATAAGAACTTCAGCCTTGATAGAGGAAATAAGTATACACTGTATATAGTTTTTTTTTCATGGTTTTGAAATACTTATGCCCAATATTTTAATGAAAACCTTATCTCATTTTAAACAAAATACTGTCACAAATGTTGTGATTTATTACACAGTGCATGCTATATTGGAAACTGAGAGAACCATGAAAATATAATAAGCAGCTGTTAGTGTATGTAAATCAAGGAAAGGAAAGCGGAAAATCTAATTGAGAACATGCAGAATCTCCTTGGAAAACTATGTAGGCTGTTATTTAAAAACAATGGGGTAAAGTTTCCATCTTGGTGAGCCTGGGATGACTGGCAAAACTGTCACCATGTTTAAGTGCATTTTCTTCTGGCACGTTTGTTCAGCTCAACATATGGATGCAAAATCTGCCAGTAATCAAAATAATAAAACAGTGTGTAAAAATGTAATTAAAATATATTTATTATTTTAGAATTTACCCTCATGATGCTTGATTAATATAGCTGAAATTTAGTTTACTACAAAACAAATCAGTAAAATAATTGAATCACCACCACTTGATAGAGTGGTAATTACTTCAAAGTAGAATCATAGAGTCATTGAATATTGAATCAGGACCTTTACTCAGCGAGCATGTGTTGACTTGCCTTTTCACTAGGCACACACTAGTTATTGCCCATTATGCCACTGGTGTTTTAGGCAGCATTGCCTCCTTGTCAGTGTTCAGGTCATCCTTCATCATGTTAGCAGCTTCCTCTCAGTTTTCACTACTCTCAATCAGGCATGTCCTGGGTGGAGACTCAGGAAAACCATCACACAGAGATGTAGAAGGATTCTTCATTGCTGTTTTGGTAACAGTTTTGTTTGACCAGTCAGGGTTGTTAGCCCTGAGATGAGCAGCCAAACCTGGAGGACTGATGGACCACTCTTGGACTTTATTCATTGACTTGTTTGGCGTGGGCGACCCTACCAAGAACCAAAGCATAAAGCCTTGACTCCAGCCAACATAGCTCTCCAGGTCATTGAGGCACACAGCCTCCAAACCCTATGACAAGGCTGTGGTCCTCTTGGACAAGACACACATTCTATTCTCCCCACATTCCCAACAACACTCCCTCCTGCTCTGTCTCCACCATCTCTTCTCTGTTTCTACCAATGACTCACATTCCAGGGACAATTAACTTGTTGACAACTTGAAGTTTGGCTGCCAGTGGTGGAGCAATGAATTGAGATGATCAAGAAGACCTAGTTGATTAAAGTTTAGATGCTTTAAGCAGTTACGGTGGGGGTTCAGGTTAAAGAAGTAGGAGGAGTAATACACATGAGCAACTGCTGTGGCAGAGTAATGAACCATAATGAGCACTCAACCATGGATTGAATTGTTGGATTACTTGCTTAATTTCTGGAAGAAATCAAGCCAATCACAAAATTGAACTGAGGCATTTCTAAAAAAGATCTGTGAGTACTTCTGACCATACTGCAATATCAAGCATTATTATTCTTGCAATGCCCAATTACACTGGTACCGACATAGGCTGCACAAAGCTCCACACCACAGTTATTGTTGAAGAGTCTTATCATTGCTAGTTTCCGGCTTTACTTGGCATGTAAAAGGACTCTCAATTGCAACAGAGAAAAGTGTTTGGGAAAATTGGTTCATTTTAGGTCGGTCAAATATGATGACAGAATATAGTATTAGTATATAGTATAAGACTCTTGGCAATGTGGAGGGTCAGAGGGATTTTAGGGTCTGAGTCCATAGGACACTCAAGGCTGCTGCACAGCTTAAGAAAATACACAGTGCATTGGCCTTCATCAACCGTGGGATTAAGTTTAGGAGCTGAGAGGTAATGTTGCAGCTATATAGGATCCTGGTCAGACCCCACTTGGAGTACTGTGCTCAGTTCTGTTCGCCTCGCTATAGGAAGGATGTGGAAACCATAGAAAGGGTGCAGAGGAGATTTTCAAGGATGTTGCCTGGATTGGGGAGCATGCCTTATGAGAATAGGTTGAGTGAACTCGGCCTTTTTCCTTTGGAGTGACAGAGGATGAGAGGTGACCTGATAGAGGTGTATAAGATGATGAGCGACATTGATCGTGTGGATAGTCAGATGCTTTTTCCCAGGGCTGACATGGCGAGCATGAGAGGGCACTGTTTTAAGGTGATTGGAAGTAGGTACAGAGGAGATAGCGGGGGTAATTTTTTTTTTATGCAGAAAGTGGTAAGTGCGTGGAATGGACAGCCGACAACGGTGGTGGAGGCTGATACGATAGGGTCTTTTAAGAGGCTTCTAGACAGGTATATGGAGCTCAGAAAAGTAGAGGGCTATGGGTAACCCTAGGTAATTTCTCAGGTAAGGACATGTTCGGCACAGCTTTGTGGGTCGAAGGGCGTGTATGTGCTGTAGGTTTTCTATGTTTCTATGTTTCTAACTTCAGAATTGATGGCAGGTAAGAGAAGCACCATCCAAAGTCCACTATAACTGACAATGAATATGCTTTCTAAAATTTATTGTTGAGATATTCACTCTACTTGGGTAAGCCAGCTGGGTCACTAGATATAGCACTCCACTGAAGGAGGTGTCAATGGACAAAGATGGTCCCTCAGGAATATGGCTCCATTTAACTCTGCAGAACATTTTTCTTAAGAGTATTTCCCTGAATGATGGATCCTGGGGGAAAGGAGCAAACTTCTATTTTCCTGGACATTCTCTCAAGTGCCCTCTCTGCTAGGCAGCTGAGCATGGACAGAACATGAGCAGAGCTGGATAAAATCAAACCAGTCAGATATGAGGGTGTCAGTGGAAAATGCTACAGGTCTAAAGTAGAGGCCTTGTTGACTGCAGGAATCAGGTGGAACCTTGTACATCAACACTGACCTCATTTTCTTCCACTGCACATTGCACAAACTTGAAAATAAAAGTGACCACTGAGTGACCATCTTTAAGTTCCATTCCACAGGTCTAAACATTGGTTAAGATCTTGAACCCTTTGCTCTACTATTCAACATGGTTGCTGGTCAGTCAGCACAATAGCTACGAAGGGTAGAGTAATCCGCAGGTTGACATTCAATAGGTGTGGAGATCTGCTGAATGGCTAACTCTTCAAGCAATGCAATCAACAATAATTCAGCAGTGAGAAGACCATGAAATTTGAGGTGGATGTTCATCTCAAGCAATTGCATCAATTGACCTTTTCAAGGTACACAATGAGCCACAACTGATGAAATATAAGCAACAGTAGCACACCATTTCACTTGGCTCATAACAATTGGATCTGACCAATGTACCATCACACTTTCTTGTACAATCGATCACTTCTCACGAATATCCTCTCTTCTAATTCTGTCATTTTCAGTCTCCACATAAGTAGAGACTCCTAGACGAGGGACAATGTAAAATCGATAACTCATCTCACCATGTGTATTTACTTAGTTTATAGAGGATTTTAGGAGCATTAAGTATTGTAGCAGCAGAGCAAAGTAAGAAGTGCATGTTCGTAATGAACTTTGTTTTACCAGTGTCCAGGGAGGGGTACCACCTCTGGTGAAGGTGCTTGTCACCTTGGTCCCCACCAGACACTCAGCTCTCACAATAGACAATAGTAGACAATAGGTGCAGGAGTAGGCCATTCAGCTCTTAGAGCCAGCACCACCATTCACTGTGATCATGGCTGATCATCCACAATCAGTACCCTTTTCCTGCCTTCTCCCCATATCCCTTCACTCCACTATCTTTAAGAGCTCTATCTAACTCTTTTTTGAAAGAATCCAGAGAATTAGCCTCCACTGCCTTCTGAGGCAGAGCATTCCATAGAACCACAACCCTCTGTGTGAAAAAGTTTTTCTTCAACTCCGTTCTGAATTGTTTACCCCTTATTCTTAAACTGTGGCCTCTGGTTCTGGACTCCCCCAACATCGGGAACATGTTTCCTGCCTCTAGCGCGTCCAATCCCTTAATAATCTTGTACGTTTCAATCAGATCCCCTCTCATCCTTCTAAATTCCAGTGTATACAACCCCAGTCGCTCCAATCTTTCAACATATGACAGTCATATGTGCCTCACCTGTGGCTCCAAGTAGCTGTTTGCATGTGACAGCAGCCACACCCCAGTACACCGCTTCGACAGGCAGGCTAAACCAGGTGAAGGTAGCTGGCGGCCTCATACCCAGTGAGTTAGGGACATGACTTCCCAGCTTACAAAGTCAACTCTGGTGGACTGGACAGATGAGATCTACAGTGAGATCCAACAGGTAGGAAGACGGTACTGCGGTGCTCTGTGGGAAGCGAAGGGCACGACAAGGCACAGAGAATGTCATGGTCATCGTGACCCCAGTTTGTGATGCTTGGCCTACTGGACTCAGACATCTGAGGTCAAGAGGGTGGAACTGCCCCAGTGTAATGGGTTTAAAAACTTTCCCGCATAGTTTTCTTGTCATCATCGAATACACTGTACAACCACCATGGTATGAATATAAATATGCAATAATCATGTGACCCGGTGCAGTGAGGCTATAGTTTTAAAGGGATGTTGTTATGTAATATCAAGTCTCAATCAAGGTTTAACTTGATCATGTTCTGATGACATTCATGACATTAACAGCCTTGCTAGTTGAGAAACAGATGGATATGCAATACTAACCACTGGCACCCCATTGTGAATTACCTGTGCATAAGTTGGCATGAGTTTTGCTCTAAATAGGAAGTTAGGGTGCAACATGCAATCTGCTGAAAGAATTTAACAGGTCGAGCACATTTGTGTGAGAAAAGGAATTGTCAATGTTTGAGTTGAAACACTACATCAGGACGGCATCAGTGTAAATGCCTTGACAATATTTCATCGTGCGTTCGTTCGTTATGTGCCATGTCATACGACGGGCATGATTGTTAGTCTTTTCATGACCATGATCTTGGCAAATTTTTCTACAGAAGTGGTTTGCCATTGTCCTCCTCTGAGATGTGTCTTTACAAGACTGGTGACCCCAACCATTATCAATACTCTTCAGAGATGCCTGGCACCAGTGGTCGCATAACCAGGACTTGTGATCATATGACCATCCACCTCCTGCTTCCATGGCTTCATGTGACCCTGATTGAGGGGATAAGCAGGTGCTACACCTTGCGCAAGAGTGAACCCGGAGGCCAGCAGAGGGAAGGAGCGCCTTACACCTCCTTTGGTAGATATCAAAGGAGGTACCTCAACAGCTAAATTACACAGTAAAACCAAATTAAATTATTCCTTAATGAAAAATCATAACATTTTCAGTAAAATTACATAGTCTCACCTCTTTCCCATTTGACAAACACATAGGTAACTTTTGATGCCTGGACCTACATTGCGGTATCTGCTGTTAGGCCGTAATCTCATTATTTAAAGATTGCTTCATTTCAATTTCATTCTGGACAAATGTCTTTGAAGAAGCTCTTTCCCTTGATGGGCTAGCTTCAGATTGCCGTCTGGAGAAAATTGAAGAAAATGTCTGATTTCCCTAGCTCAGAGCACAAGTGAGTGTGCTGTCTGAGATTCTACAGTGAACCTCAGCAGTAACAAATACTGTTCTGAACTAGAACATTGACTAACATGTCAGGGATCTAGGTATAAAACTTGCTGGAACCCATATGTTTTCTCTCTCATTTTAAGGAAAAGCTGAAGTTAATTAAATGACACACACAAAATGCTGGTGGAAATCAGTAGGTCAGGCAGCATCCATGAAAAAGAATACCAAGTCAATATTTCAGCCATCACCCTTCATCAGGACTGAAAAAGGAAGGGGTGGGGGAAACACCAGAATAAGCAGCTGGGTGGAGGGGAATGGGTACAAATTGGCAGGTGATAGGTGAAGTCAGATGATGGGAAAGACATTTGGTGGGAGAGGGGGAAGAAGCTGTGAGGTGGTAGGCGGAAAATGTTGGAGAAAGGATTCTGATAGGAGGGAAGAGTGGACCATGGGACAAAGGGAAGAAGGAGGGGCACCAGAGGGTTGTGATAAGCAGGTGCAGAAATGAGAAGGGCTAAGAGGGGAGGCGGAATGGGGAATGGAAAAAGAAAGAGGAGGGAGGAGAAATTACCTGAAGTTAGAGACATTGATGTTCATGTTGTAAGTTTGGAAGTTACCCAAAAAGAATATGAGGTGTTGCTCAGCTAACCTGACAGTGGCCTCATTGTGGTAGTTGAGGAAGCCAAGAATCAACGTGCTAGAATAGGAATCATTGGTATGTCGCATCTGGAATTTCCAGTTGGCGGACAATTTCCTTCCACGCCACTCTGACGTATTGGGAAATCATGTACGTGGCAAGTTACAGCAGAGGTTTGCCATTGCCTTCTGCCGGGTGAGATTTTTTTTAGAGATCACCAGCTCATAACCCAGTATGGATGGAGAGCATGCAAGGGAGTCGGTCGGATTCGAACTCGGGACCTCTCGCCCCGAAGTCCAGCGCTGATGCGACTACGCCACCAGCCGGTGAAGGAATAGGAATGGGGATTGGAATTAAAATGTTTGGCCACCAGGATATCCTGCTTACTACGGGCTGAGGGAAGGTGCTCGACAATATAGTCCTCAAATCTACGTTGGCTTTCACTGATGTAGATGAGGTGCACTAGGAGCACCAGAAGCACAGATGACCCTGACAGACCTGCAGGTGAAATATAGCTTCAACTGAATGGATTGTTTGGGGACCTGAATGGTAGTGAGGGAGGAGGTATAGAACTTCTTCTGTTTCTGGGGATAAATACCAAGAGTGAGATCAGTGGGGAGGGTCAAATAGAGAGAATGATCTCTGTGGAAAGCAGAGAATTTGGAGGGAGGAGGTGATGTAGGATCCACTGAAGTTGGCAGAAGTTTCAGAGAATGATGTGCTGGATGCAGAGGGCCCTGGAGTTGTAGTTAAAGGCAGGAGGAACACTATCCCTGTTGAGGCAGTGGGAAGATATGTTGAGGGGATATCTAGGAAATGGAGAAGATGTCATTGACAGGGCAGCATCACTGAAGAAGGAGGACATCTCAGATGTTCAGGAATGGAAAGCTTCATCCTGGAAATAGATGTGGTGGAGGCAAGGAAATGAGAAAAGGTAATAGCATTTTTACAGGTGACTGTGTGGGAAGAAGTATAGTCAAAATAGCTGTGAAAATCAGTAGGTTTATAAAAGATATCAGTAGACAGTCTGTCTCCAGAGATGGAAACAGAGAGATCGAGGAGAGAGAGAGATGTCAGAAGTGGACCAAGGGTGGAAGATGAATGCAAAGTTGTTGACATTGACAAGCTCAGTGTGGGTGCATAAGGCAGCATCAATACAGTCATCAATGTAGCACAGAAAGAGTTGGGGAGACTAACTTCTGGTAGTTTCTCCCTTCTTATTCTGGCTTTTCCCCACTACGTTTCCACTTCTAATGAAGGGTCTTGGCCCAAAATATCGAAGCTTTATTCCTTTCCATGGATGTTGCCTGACTTGTTGTGTTCCTCCAGCATTTTTTGCGGGTTACTCTGGATATCCAGCATCTTGCAGAATCTCTTGTGTTTTCGTTAACTGAGTGCCATTACTCTTGTCATTACTGGTGTTTCATGAAGTAGAACCTAAATGTACTCTTTGCTTCATGTTCCTTTTTTGATTCTGGTTTGGTTTATTCATTTACAGTTTGGTCACTTTGTATAGTATAAACTGGTAGAGTATGTTACCTATTATTGTGGAAACCTGCCCTGTTGTCACTTTCCTTGTCTTAAGTGAAGTTCCAGAATGGCAGTTGATGCAGATAAAATTTATAATCTGAATCGGCATTCATGAAGGTGTGGGGACATTTTATACTACCATCAGATTGAGTTGAGACTTTTTGTAACCCCAGACACCATGCAATTTTGTAATTTTCCTCTCAGACAGTACCACAGGGCCATCCTCATGTATGAGTTTTAAGTCAAACTTCAACTCCCTTTAAGTTAGTTGTTGACTTTTACAGCTCTGCTAAGAAGCTAAAAATATTAGTTACTTTATGGAAAGAAAGATACTGAACTCTACAGAGTTGTACATTGGGTGCTGAAGGACATCATCTAAATTTCTGAGCTTCTGCAGAATAAAAGGTCCTGATAGAAATGTATACTATAATAGGCTCATCTTGAAATATGGCATTAATGGGAAAACAACCAAGGCCTATGAGCGCTAGTACACGCAAAAACAACACAAGGATATAGGACCTAGGTCATCAGGCCCTTCAACCTTTCCATGCCATTCAATATAATCGTAGCTGGCCTCACCTCACCTCTTCTTATGGGCTATTTATTGATATGCCTCTATTCATTGATGTATTGAATATTTAGGCACCACCACCTTAAATAACTCCAATGATTCAACTTTGGTCCCCTGCCAGGGCAGAAAATTCTAAAGATTCACTTTTTTTCCCATGAGAAGAAATTTCTCTGCATCTCAGTTCCAACTAACAGGCCCTTTATCATGCAGTTTTGTCCTCTCACTGGAAATTCTCCCATGAGTGAATCTCCCCGACATATACGCTGTCAAGAAGCCGTAGGATGTTGTGTGTTGATTAGGGCTAGAATATGATGAGTGGGAATGAAAAGAGGGGTCTTTTCTGGAAGCTACGTCCGTCCGGAAAGGAACAGGATCTGTTCTCCTACTTGTTACTCAGCAAAGAACAATGAATAAGAAGTCTGAATTTCATTTGGGATATTATCATGGAAGCACGCAAACTCAGAGTAAAAAGAGGATTGTGTCATTGACTCCAGACTTGGTCCTTTGTGGGTACCATGTATCATCTCTGTACAACCAATAGGGACTGCATTTCCATAGCAACTAGCCAATACCTGACCAGATAAAACACATCATGGCAACTGATGCAGCCATCAGTTACAATGCTTTCATTCCTTTTGGAATGAGATACCACATTAAGAAGTGATTAACAGGAGACAACAGGCATCCAGTGATGGGATAACTCAAGACATTGGCATGTAGTTAACAGAAATAAGGAGCATGCTTTTATGAGAAAGCTGGCAGAGTTTTCTATGATCCTGACCGCAGATTACACACCACCAAAGGCAGATGTTAAGGAAACACTCTATTTAATGAGTCCCATGATTAGCAAGTAAGAAACAGCCTACCCCGATGCGTTTCAAATCATTACCAGGGACAACCATCAGCCTTGTTTGAAGAAATCTTGGCCCAATTATCATCAACATGTAGCATCAGGGGTCTCAACACACTTGACCACACTTAAACTACCATAAGATATCTATGGTATATGGTAATCTTCCGGTAAAATGGCAGAGATTAAAGCACAAGGCTCCAGAAGTGAGAACAATAAAGAGGTGGTCATGGGAAGCAGAGAAGCTGATACAAGACTGGGTTTTGATGAAAGACTTAAAGTTCAAAGTAATTTTATTAGCAATGCATAGATATACAACCCTGAGATTCTTTTTCTTGTGGGGCTATCACAGTAACTACAGGAAACACAGTAGAATCTATGTAAGACCACACGAAAGCAGGATGGACAAACTACCAACATGCAAAGGATGGCAAGCTGTGCAAGTACACCAAGAAAGAAAAAAATGATAATAAAAAACATAATAAATAAATAATTTATTAATATCAAGAACATGAGTTGAAGAATCCTTGAAAGTGAGTCCAAAGGTTGTGGCAAAAGTTCAGTGATGGGGCAAATGAAGTTATCCCCTTTGGTTCTAAAGGCTGATGGTTGAGGGCTTTCTGAACCTAGAACAGATTCTCTGAAATGATAACACCAAGGAATTTAATGTTTCTGGCCCTCTCCACCTCCGATCACCTGATGACGACCTCTGGCTTCTTTCCCCTGACTCATCAGAATATCTGAACGAATATACCACAATCGTCACGGACTTCACTAAATCAGTTGTGGACGAGTGTGCTGCTACAAAATTATTTAAAATCTTCCACAACTAGAAGTCCTAGTTGAACCAAGAAATCTGTCATCTGCTGAGGGCCAGATCAATGGTGTTTAAGCCTGGTGACCAAGTAGACTGCAAGAGGTCCAGGTACGACCTCCGTAAAGCCATCTCACTTGCAAAGTGACAATTCTAGACCAAACTGGAATCACAGAAAAGGATGCTTGATGGCTTGAATGCTATCACATATGACATACATGACAACAAGGTTTCACTCCCACCTGAGCTCAACTTGCTTTTTGCTCACTTTGACTGGCAAAACATGGAACACCTTCACGAACTCCCACAGCCCCAATGACCATGTGATTTCAGTCTCTGAGGCCAATGTGAGAGCATCCTTCAGTAAGGTAAACCCACAGAAATCATCCTGACCCGATGGGGTATCTGTCCGAGTACTGAAGACCCATGCTAATCAACTAGCTGGAGTGTTTACTGATATTTTTAATCTCTCACTTTGACAGTCTGTGGTATCTAACTGCTTCAAGCAGGTTTTGCTCAAGCCGATGCCCAAGAAGAACTTGGTGAACAGCCTCAATGACTATTGTCCAGTAGTACCTACGTTCACTGTGATGAAGTATTATGGGAGATTGGTTGCTTGATGATCGACCTGGATCTACTCCAACTTGCCTACCATCACAACAGATCAACAGCGGATGCGATTTCATTAGCTCCTCACTCAAATGTGGAACATCCAGACAGTGAAGTTACATACATCAGGATGCTCTCCATTGACTACAGCTTGGCATTCCCCTCAGATCTAATCAATAATCTTGAAGAGCCAGGCCTCAATACCTCCTTGTGCAACCGGATTCCAATTTCCTTACTTGAAGACCCCAGTCTTTATCTCATGTCCTCAATACACGTTGCTTATTTATTATTATTATTTTTATTTATTCTCAGCTCAGGCTAGTAAAACCCAGGTGCTGGCATAACCAAGCACACTCATTTCTCAATTGCTAGGAACTTTAGGAATATTCTTGTGGTGTTTAGAATTGTGTCTTTCTGGAGATTTACATAGATATTGCTCTGTAGGCCCAATTGTTTAATGCTATTGTGTAGGTACTTCAGGATAATATCACTTGGAGATACAATATTACTGTTGAGACAAAGTATACGCCATTCATGTTCCATAGTCTTTCAATTTCCTCTTTCAATTCACCATATTTCTGCTTTTTTTTCACTTATTGATTTCTGTATGCTATGTGTCTTGTAACAGCTATACTGTAGATATTAAGGAAACTGTTCTTGCTTATTTATCCTGCATTATTATATAGGGACGGTTATTATGGATTGTCCTACCTGTAATAACAAATTGGTCATAATATAGTTTGTGGGATTCTGAGTCTAAAAGTGAAACAGGGTTGTATTTATAGTAAGATATGGTTTCTCTTATGAGTTTGTAGTTTAAAGCAAGATTTTGGTGAATGATGTTTGCAACTTGATTGTGCCTGTGTAAGTAATCAGATTGAGTTAAACTGCTGCAGGATCCTGTAATGTGTTGGATTGTTTCTGGTTTCTCTGGCATTTTCTGCATTTATCATCATGAATTTGTTGTTTTTTTTATTGTGTATTTTTGATATTTGTTGTGTTAACCACCTGGTCCTGTATTACTTCAAGGAACCTGTCTGTTTCTGGGAATAAGTCTCCAACTCCGAGCTAGGTGTTCAATGCTTCCTTATCAACATCTGGTCTGCTCAGATCATGGGGATGTCTTCCATGGAAGGTCACAGCGTTCCATTCATTAACTTTTTATTCCATAGTGATAATTTCTTCATTTTTTTGGGATAGTGATAATTTCTTCATCTTTAATTTCAGTTTAGTGGTGTGTACTTCTTATCAGAATTGCATATGCTCATGTAGAGTGCTGAATCCAGTTTTTGTTGATGAAATTTGTTGGAAGTTTTATCAGACTGTTGTGTAAATTTTTTATGCCTGTTAATCCTCTTCCTCCTTCTGTCCGAGGTAGTGTTAATCTATGTAAGTGCATTTGAGTGTACGTAGTGTTTTCTAAAATTTGTCATTTCAGTTCTTATCTTTCTTTGTAAATTTTTCAATCAACTTCAGACCAAGATATTATGCCAAAAGAATATGTTAATATGGGTATAGCAAAAATGTTTGTTGCCTTTGTCATATTTTCACTATTGAGCTCTGTTCGGCAGATTTTGTTAAGCCTTGAAGTAAATTCTGTCAAATTTTTCCCTTTATCACACTGTGATCTATTTTCTTTCCTTGTTGATATCCCAGATATTCATATGTTTCATATTCATCCACTAGTTGTATTGTATCCTGCTGCTCTGTTTTGTATTCTATTAACTCTATTGCATCCTTATTTATGTTTAATGTTCTGCACTTATCCAGTCCAAAGTTCGTGTTTATAGTTCTACTATTTGAATTAATTGCTTTATCTTTGCTGATGAAGGAGCGTATAATTTCAAATTGTCCATGCATAATATGTGTGTCAAGGTATTTTGTTGTTTCTGATTTGATAGTCAATTTTTGTCTGATTCAATAAATTGGAGAGTGTGTTTAAAACAAGACAAGTGGGCTTCGAGAGTAGTCTTAGAAAATACCATGGTTAGTTTTGAGAATAGTGGTTGTTCTGCTTTGGTTGTTAAAAATAGGGTGATTATTGTATGGCAATGCTTCATCAGATATTGAAGGAACTTCACAAGAATTGGATGTAGTTTATATATATTAAAAACTTCGTTTATCATGAATGTGAAACAAAATATAGATGTTTTTTGTAGTCAATATAATAAACATGCAATCCTTCAGCTTTTCTGCTGGATTTGATTTTGAATTACAGAATCTACTATCAGTTATTCTTTACATCCTTTCATACCCTTATGGCATCCTTTCTGCTCTTCTGTAAGTATATTGTGGTTATCTAAGTGAGTGGTGATTAGTTGTGAGTTGCATGATGTTACAATTTTGTATATAGTTTGCAAACAAGTAATAGGATGAAATTGTGATGGACCATTTATGATTTAGTATTAATAATGTTATTTATTTTTTGGATATGCATAGTTTTTTGTCTTTTGCACATCGATTGTTTGTCTGTCTTGTGTGCACTTTTATTAATTTTATTGTTTTTCTTTGTATTGACAGTGAATGCCCACAATAAAATTAATGTCAGGGTAGTATATGGTGATACATATGTATTTGATAATAAATTTACTTTGAAATTACCACTTTGAATTGAAGTGTGGCAGGATAGCCTACTGGAATAATAGTTCTTACATCCTGAAATGCAATGGGGATGGACTAACAACTCATCTAGAACAGGAATTAAAATCTATGCTGTTCTGGTTTCTTCTCCCTTCCTTTGCAATCCTGATGAGGGGTCTCGGATCAAAAGGTCTACCGTTGACTCCTCTCTGTAGATGCTGCCTGACTTGCTGAATTCCTCCGGCATTTTGTGTATGTTGCTGAAAATGTCCAGCAAAAGCAGAATCTCTTGGGTTTATTGTCTTCTTGAAGGCAGATGTTTTACCACTGCCTCTTTAATAAGGGATGTAGAGCAGCAGCTAGAGGAACATGAGGAATAAATGGAGAAGGAGGAAGGGGAAGGGAACATCTTTTTGTATACTGGGCCTCCTGTTAAAATTTGTGTGCCTTTGAAACCAGTAGACCATCTGTGGATGACCAGTAGACTACCGCAGCATCCATTTAGTTATAAAAAGAAAAGAAATAAAATCTAACTCAGAATAAAACCATCATAAGAAAGAGGAGCAGGAGTAGGTGGAAACACACAAAATGCAAGAGGAATTCAGTGGGTCAGGCAGCTTCTATGGAAGAGGAAGGAATAG
Organism: Mobula birostris; assembly: GCF_030028105.1. NCBI lineage: Eukaryota > Metazoa > Chordata > Chondrichthyes > Myliobatiformes > Myliobatidae > Mobula > Mobula birostris. Next base: position 22,535,642 of record NC_092373.1, on the reverse strand, counting down.
TTAACTTTTCAGGCCCAGACACTTCATCATGATTTAGCCCCTTAAGCCTTCTGTGTCATTCACAAGATTATGGCTAGTCTTCCATTTCAGCAATACTTTTTTTTTGCTCTGTTTCTATCTTTTATTCACCAAATATCCAAACATCTATCATTCTCATTTTTGAGTGGACTCAATTGCTGAGCTTCCACCCTGTCCTTCCAACAACACTCATCAAAGTACAAATAACCAAAGGTTCATCACTCTTTTCACTACAGTACTTAAAATCCCTACACTATTTTTTAAGAGTGTTCTAGACATTTCAGTCAGCAGAAACATCCACCCTGTATCTAACTTGAAAAGTTTTGTGCATTTCAATATCGTCACCTTTCATTCTTCTTCACTCTGGAGAATAGAGGGCTGGGTTGATGATTTAAATTCTAAGATGACAATGCAGTCCCACACTAGCCTCCCCATCATCAAGGACATTTTCAAAAGGTGGTGGCTCAAAATGGTGGCCTCCATCATTAAGGACCCTCACCACCCAGGGCCGTAAGACCAAAAGGCCATAAGATATAGGAGCAGAATATGTCCATTTGGTGCATCAAGTCTGCTCCACCATTTCATCATGGTTAATCTATTTTTCCTCTCAACCCCAGTCCGGACATGCCCCTTTCTCATTGTTACCATCAGGGAGGAAGTACAGGAGCCTGAAGAAGCACAGTCAATGTTTTAGAAACAGCTTCTTCCCCTTAGCCATTGGATTTCTGAATGGACAATAAGTCCATGAGCACTACTTCACTTACCGCTCTCTTTTTGCAGTACTCATTTAATTTAGTATGTATTATATATGTTATGATTTTTTTATTATTATAACTTTTAGTATTTTTATGTATTGCACTGTACTGCTGCCACAGAACAACAAATTTCACGACATTGTGTCAATGATGATAAATCTGATTCTGATTCTGTCATCCCAAGAACTAGTCTGGCAATCTCTGCTCTATAGCAAATATATTCTGTTTTCAGTTAGGAAACTAAAATTGTACACAAAGCTCCAGCTGTGGTATTACCAAGGCTCAGTATAATTAGAGTAATAATCTTTACACATACACAAATCCTTTAGCACTGAAAACCAACATACCAGTTGAGTGCCTAATTGATCTTGCATCTGCATATTAGCTTTCATTGAACTTGTGTGCCGGATACTTGGGTTCCTTTACTGTAAGACTTCACAATTTCTAACCGGTAAAAAGAAACTTAGAATTTCTGCTTGTTCTTCTGAAGTGGCCAACCTCACATCTTTCCACATTGCACTTCATCCTCCTAGTTAGTGCCTATTTACTCAGCTTGTCGGTATTCCCGTGGAATCTGATTGCGTCCCTGACATTACTCACTTAGTGTTATGAGCTAATCTGGAAGTGTTACATTTGATCCCTTCATCTAAATTGTTGATAAAGTTTGCGAAAAGATGAAGCTCCAACACCACTCCAGGTGACTATATACAAGCTGACGCTCATCACCTTGTTTGTTCCTACCCACTCTTTGTTTATAATCTACACAAATATATGATCCTAATTCCATATGCTCTAACTTAGTTCAGCAATCTTCTGAGTAGGATACAATACTCCAGGTCCACTGGATCCCTTTCGTTAAATCTAGAAGTTAGAGCTTCAAAGAACTGCAATACATTTGTCAAATATGATTTCTCTTTTATAAATCCATGGTGAATCTGCTCAATCATGTTATCATTTTCTAAAGGTGTTGATATCATATCCCTTATTTTTTGATTCCAGCACTTTCTCAACTACTAATGTCAGACCAGCAGATTGGTAGTAGATTCACAAACAGAAGGAAATCTGCAGATGCGGGAAATCCAAAGCAGATTGGTAGTTCCCCATTTTCTCTCTCCTTTTCTTACATACTGGGGTCACATTTGCTACCCTCAGAGCTGCAGGAACTATTGAAAAATCCATAATATTTTGGAAGTTGACTGCAGGGGTACCAACTGTTTCTATGGCCTCTTCTTTCAAAACTCTGAGGTCTTTTGGATGTACAGTATTGGGTTCTGAAGATCATTAATTTTCTAGCAGTATTTATTTACCTATGCTAATTTTTTGTTTCTTCATTTGCACAGAACCTGTGATTTTCTGGTATTTCCAGCAGGTTTTATATGTCTCCTTCCATGAAGAGGAGAAGTATCTGTGTTATTCCTCTGCCATTCTCATATTCTTTATTATCATTTTCCCGATCTCTGCCTGCAATCATTTATTTTCTTTGCATTCACTTTATCACAGGCATTTATTTAACTATCATCAATTTAAGTACTTTATGATGCTGACTGACCTTTTGTATGCGTTGCTTGGATTTCCAGCATCTGCAGATTTTGCTGTCTTAATTTATGAACCTTGTGTTCTTCGATAATACAAATTCACTTTAAAGGTTTTCCAAGATAACAAAACTAATATATTGTGAAAAGCTATCATATATTCTGCAAATGAGCCGAAGAAAAGTATATCAGTATTAAACATACATAGTCCAAAACTCCTTTTCATTGGAATCAGTCATAAATAGCTTCACATCCAAGTGGCATAATTTAATATTTTTAAAATATAAGGTTGGCTTTGGAGAAGGTGCATGGATCTGACTATTCTCTATAGTCTGCAGTAAAAGATACATTATGTTAATGAAGGAAACCATACTGTGCACAACATTTTCATTCTGTCAGACTGTACATTGTGCTGATGAAACCCCAACATATGTATACATTCTTCTTTGTTGTTACTGTTGATTATTGTTTAATTTTACACTTGGAATAATAATTATTGATATATTTGTAACAATGTAAGAAGAGAGCATTATTGTGAGTCAGGAGTCTCTGCGGATGAGAACAAGGTTCCCAGATGGTATGTTACCCCCCAGGAGCCGGGGTCAGAGACACCCAGACTGAGTCCATAACATTCTTTAGTGGGAAGGTGAGCAGACAGCGATCGAAGTTCACATCAGCACCAATGACATAGGCAGAATGGGTGACAAAGTACAGCAAAGTGAGTTCAGGGATTTAGGAGCTAAGTAAAAAGACAGAACCTCCAAGGTGGTAATCTAAGGATTGTTACCTCTGGCATGTAGCTACTGCAGCAAGAACTGGGACGATGCTTTAGTCCTATGTGGCTAAGGAGATAGCACAGGTAGGAGGGATTCAGATTTTTGGATCATTGAGATCTCTTCCAGGAAATGTGGGGCCAGTACAAATGGAATAGGTTTCACCTGAACTGGAGGGGGACCAATATCCTTAATGGAAGGTTTGCTAGTGGCTCCAGGCGGGTATGTAAACTAGAGTTGCTAGAGGATGGGAACCAGAGTGCCAGGGCAGCTAGTGAGATGTTGTGGGCAAAGTAGATGTTAAGCTTACATACAAAGACAGCAACTGAATGGTTGAGCATAATGTCCTGAGTTGCATCTATTTCAATGCAAGGATCATTGTAGGTAAAGCAGATGGGCTGACAGCATAGATTAGCAAGGGGAATTATGATATTGCAGCTACTAATGAGACTTGGTTGCAGGAGGGGCAGGCTCAATGTTCCGGGATTCCTTTGTATTAGGTATTATAGATGTATTAAAAGGGGAGGGATGGCATTACCCATCAGGGAAAATGGCATAGCATTTCTCAAACAGAATAGACTAGAGGGCTCTTCCATTGAAGCTGTATGGAACTGAAGAACAAGAAAGGGATGATCAAATTAATCGGATTATGCAGTGCTATTAAATTAAAGGCATCCGTTAGTCTTGCGAGACCATGGATCTGCGCCTGGAAAGTCTTCACTCTCCAGGGTGCAGGGCCTGGGTAAGGTTGTATGGAAGACCAGCAGTTGCCCATGCTGCAAGTCTCCCCTCTCCACGACACCAATGTTGTCCAAGGGAAGGGCATTAGGACCCATACAGCTTGGCACCAGTGTCGTCACAGAGCAATGTGTGATTAAGTGCCTTGCTCAAGGACACAACACTTTCCCTCAGTTGGGGCTCGAACTCACGACCTTTAGGTAGCTAATCCAATGCCTTAACCACTTGGCCACGTGCCCACACTATAACGTGGCTCACGTGCCCCACTTGGCCAGTGCTATAGACCTCCCAAAGTTCAGTAGGATTCACAGGAGTAAATTTGTAAGAGTTCACAGACAATTACCTGAAAACTAAGACCATAGCAGAATTAGGTCATTCAGCCCATTGTGTCTGCTCCACTATTCTATCATGTTTGACTTATTAACCCTCTAAAACCTACTATCTTGCTTTCTGCCCATAATCTTTGACGCCCTGACCAATCAAGAAGCCTTTCAAACTCCACCTTAAATATACTGAATGATTTGGTCTCTACAGCCATCTGTGGCAATAAATTCCACAGATTCATGAACCACTGGCAAAAGAAATTCTACCTCATCTCTGTTCATAATGGACTTCCCTCTATTCTGAGGCTGTGCTCTCTGGTCCAAGACTAACACACTATAGGAAATGTCCGCTCACATCCACTCTATTTAGGCTTTCCAATATTTGACAGGCTTCAATAAGATCCCCCATTATTCTTCTAAACTCCTGCGAGTTCAAACCCAGAGCCATCAAATACTCCTCATATGTTAATACCATGGGCTCTTATCTTATTAAGCAGCCTCATGTCAAAAGCCTTCTGCAAATCCAGGAATACAACATCTATTGACTCTCCTTTGTCTATCCTGCTTGTTCTTTCCTCAAAGAATTCCAACAGATTGGTCAGGAAAAGTTTCCCCTTAAGGAAACCATGTTAACCTTAATAATGGACTCCAACATATCCCAACACTAACGTCATGCTAACTGGCCCATAATTTCCTTTCTTCTGCTTCCCTTCCTTCTTAATGAATTGAGTGACACCTGCAATGTTCCATAATCATTCCATAATCTAATCATTCTTTAAAGATCATTGCTAATGCCTCTGCAACTTCTTCAGCTACCTCTTTCAGAACACTTTGGTACAGTCCATCTGGTCCCGGTGACTTATCTAACTCAGGCCTTTCAGCTTCCATAGCACCTTTTCCTCGGTAAAAGCAACTACACTCACTACTGCTCCCTAACAATCTTGAATTTTGGACATACTGCTGGTATCTTTTACAGTGAGGACTGACGCCAAATACTTATTAAGTCCATCCACCATTTCTTTGTCCCCATTGCTATATCTCCAGCGACATTTTCTATGGATAAAGTGTTTGGATAAACATGAGCTGATTAAGGATAGTCAACATGGCTTGGGCGTGGTAGATCACGTATAACCAATCTTGCAGAGTTTTCTGAGCATGTCGGCAGGAATATTGATGAGGGAAAGGTAATGGATGTTGCCTCCATGGACTTTAGCAACACTTTTAACAAAGTCCCACATGGGAGGTTGACCCAGAATGTTCAGTTGCTTATCATTCAGGATGAAGTAGCAAACTGGATTCAATACTAGCTTAGCGTGAGAAGCTAGAGAGTGGTATTAGATAGTTGCCCCTCTGACTGGAGGCCTTTGACTAGTGGTGTGCCATAGGGATCAGTACTGGGTCTGTTGTTGTTTGTCATTTGTTTTAATGATTTGGATGATAACGTGGTAAACTGGATCAGCATATTTGTGGATGACACTAAGAATGGGAGCATAGTGGATAACAAGGAAGTCTGTCAAAGTTTGCAGTGGGACCTGAACGAACTGGAAAAGTGGACTGAAAAGTGGCAGCTGGAATTTAATTCATACAACTGTCAGTTGTTGAACTTTAGGGGGACAAACCGGGGTTTGGGGTGGTGCAAGGAGCATGGTAGAACAGGAGGATCTGGGAATACATCCATAATTCATTGAATGTGGCATCGCAGACAGACAGGCCCATAAAGAGTGCTTCTGGTATATTGGCCTTTGGTAATCAGAGTATTTAATACAACAGTTGGGATGTTATATTGAAATTCTATGAGACATTACTGAGGCCAAAGTTGGAGTATTGTGTGCAGGTCAGGTCACCTACCTACGTAAAAGATATCAGTAAGATTGAAAGAGTGCAGAAAAAATTTACAAGGATGTTATCAGAATTAAAGGAACAAAATACAGGGCAAGCTTGAATAAGTGAGAACTTTATTTCCTGGACCATAGGAGACTGAAGGGAGATTTGATAGAGATATACAGATTATAAGGGGTATCGATAGGATGAATGCAAACAGGCTTTTTCTTCTGAGTTTGGAAGAGAATAGAACCAGTGGTGATAGGTTAAGTGTGAAGGGTGAAATATTTAAGGGGAAAACTGAGGGGGAACTTCTTCACTCAGAGGATGGAGTGAGTGTGGAATGAGCTGCCAGCGGAAGTGGTGGCTATTGGTTTGATTGCAGCATTTATGAGAAGTTTGGATAGCTACATGGATGGGAGAGGTATGGAGGGCTATTGTCCATGTGCGGGTCAATTGGACTAGACAGAGTAAGAGTCTGACACGGATTGGGTTGGCTGAATGACCTGTTTCTGTGCTGTAGCATCTATCCATGACTCAATAACTCTATACAGTATATAGAAGTGGACAGGATGTGATTTTAAATTGTCAGTGACTTCTCCATTTTGTGCAGTTGTGATGAGCTATTCCTTTCCATTGGCACATCGCACCACTCCACAAAATACTTTTTTCCACATTTTTGATCGTTCTGATTTGACCCCCGTTGACCTTGTGCTGGTGTCTGGTTCCCTGGATCAAATCAGGCAGTTATCCACACCAACTGTGTTCATGTATGAGCATCAATATTGAATGCCACAGGCGATTTGACTAAGGAAGAAATTATAGCTGACTGTGACTGTCTTGGATCCTGATGTCCAGAGACATAAATTTTTAGAAAGTGACACTGTGCAGCAGTCAAGAGTGAGAAACTTGGCTTCTCTAATGTAGGATGACTGACAGCAAATGTAATGCTCCTGCACCATTTACTCCGCGATGCACTAATTCAACATAAATTTAGAATTTAATTTGAGAATCTTCTAGCATGTTTGGCTCCATTACTCACTGAATAAGCTCACTGAGTCATAAGGCGAAGCTGATCTAATTTCTATTTACTGTATTGCACATGGCTAAAACATCGAGTTTTTTTTTCTACATTCGGAAATGCAATGCTAAGACATGGCTCCTTTTAGTTCTATCAAATTTCGCTTTCTGCCTTCTTCTCCATCTGTAAGATATCTAACAAGATGTCTAACACCATCTGCTCCTACCTTTTGTAGTGTTATTATATTGCTCTGTATCTAAGTGCTTGAACCTCACTGACAGATTGATGGCTGCTGTTAAAGCCTGCAAAATTCTTTGTTGCCTGTTTGAGATACTGTAATGTATGTCATATTGAGTTATCATTTTAAAATCGCATCCTTAGGAAGATATATTTCTTAAAGAAATGTTTTCCACCATCCTCTTTTTAATTTTTGGCTTTATGCATTTAAGGTTCTCAGTCACAAAGTGAGGTTGTTTGAGGTCTTGTACATCAAACCCAAGCACAGGTTGTTACCAAAGTGACCATGAAGAAACCATAAAAAGATTAGCACCTGTTCCAGAAGCTCAAGTACAAGTTTATCCATAAATCCTGAAATTTTAAGCCATATGATAGGTAACAGTGTTAACTGAGGGAACAATGTAGAAGAGGCATTGGAGTTCAGGAGCCCAGATCTGCATAGAAGCAAGATTGCAGTAAAAAAAATAAGATAATGTGCACAGCATACATGCCATGAGCTGTATTAGAAAGTTAGGACCACTCTTTAGGTAAGATGGGTCATCAAAATGTGAGTGTACATTTTCTTTTCAAGCTCCTGGTCATCATGTTGTGCCTTTTTAGATTCTTCAGGGATTGTTTGTTTCTTGTAGATTTTCCTTTTGAGAGATCAAAGTAAGTGATCCATGTGGATCCCAAATGTGGTCTTAAATGTGGATCTAATCTGTCAGATTCTTCCTGAATTCAATATAATAAATGTCTGCTCTCATCATATCCAGGTTTGCAAATAGTAAATTTTAGAATTACTCATTAAAGACAAAGCATAGTGTATGTGTGGTCAATTCAGTCACTGTCCTGGCGTGGTGACTGCGAATAATAAGAATTATCTTCATCGACAATCAGAATCAGGTTTAATATCCCTGGCATATGATGAGAAATTTGTTGTTATGTGGCAGCAGTACATTGTAATGCAAAATAATAAAAACCTGTAAAATACAGTAAGTGTATATATATGTTTAAAAAGTTAAATTAAATAAATAGTGCAAAAAGAGAGAAAAAAAAGTCATGAGGAAGTGTTCATGGGATCAATGTCCATTCAGAAATCTGATGGCAGAGGGAAGAAGCTAAATTGTTGAGTGTGTGCCTTCAGGCCACTTTACCTCCACCCTGATGAGAAAAGGGCATGTCCTGGGTGATGGTCCTTAATGGATGCCACCTTTTTGAAGCATCACTCCTTGAAGATGTCCTGGATGCTGGAAAGGCTCATGTCCATGATCGAGCTGACTGAGTTCACAACTTTCTGCAGCTTATTACAATTCTGCATGTCACCATATACATACTATGTATTTTCAAGCATTTGATTTTGGATCACGCACACATTGGTATGGGTACCTATAATCCTCACACAATTAAACAGATATAAAATAAGACAGAAAAATGTTGGAAATACTTAGTAGATCAGGCAGCTTCTGTGGAGGGAGAAACAGAACTATAGTTTGAAAGTAGTTGATTTCTGTGCCGAGTTGTTTCCAGTATATAACTTATTTTAAGAAGTTGTGTGATAAATGGGTTTGGCCTGATTTACATTTCTACTTGGAACAAAGCTGCTCTTAAATAATATGTTGAAAATATACATTCTTTTCTGGTGTATTTTATTGAGCCAAACGTCTTGCATAAGTTAAATTCTCTCTATATTTTTTAAAGGTTCTCGGTTGCTAAGCCGCATTTTAAGGATATGTTGGCAATTATTGCCTCATTTCACATTTCTTATTTGAGATAATAGAATCGGCATCATATTTCAGAATCTAAATTATTTTCAGTGATTTATATGATGGGAAGTTTGTTGTTTTATGGCAGCGTGACAATGCAAGACATAAAATAATGTTTAATTTAGAAAAAAATAAATATTACAATAAAAGGAATGGATTTAGGGACTCTTCAGAGATCTGATAGTGGAGCGGAAGAAGCTTTTTCTGAATCATTGAGTTTGTATCTTCAGACTCCAGTACCTTTTCTTGATGGTAGTAACAAGAAGAGGGCACGTCTCAGACTATGAGGATTTGAGTTCTGGATGCTGCTTTCTTGGGGCACCTCAAAGGTGGAGAGGGTTGTGCCTGTGATGGAGCTTGCTGATTCTACAACCTCTCCAGTCTCTTGCCATCCTGTGCATTGGAGCCTCCATACCAAGTTGAGATGCAACCAGTCAGAATGCTCTCCACTGTATGTCTGTAGAAATTTGTAAAGGTTGGTGGTAGCATATTGAATCTCCCCAAATTCCTATCAACGTAGTGTCACTGGCATGCCTTCTTTATAATTGCATCAATGCACTGAGGCTAGGACGGAACATGGAAATGTTGATGCTCAGGAATGTGGAGTTGCTCACCCTTTCTACTGCTGGCAGATTAATGAGGACTATTGTGTCTTCTTCCCCTTCCTGAAGTCCACAATCAATTCCTTAGTCTTGATGACAGTGAGTAGAAGGTTATTGTTGAAACAGCACTTAACCAGCTGATCAATATTACTCTTATGTGCCTCCTTGTTACAATGACAGAGTTATGAGTGCAGAGAGTAGAACAGTGGCCTAAGCACTTGTCCTTGAGGTTTGCCTGTGTTGATTGTCAGCAAAGAGGACATGTTATTTCCGATCCTCACTGACTGGTCTCCTGATGAGGAAGACAAGGATCTGCGAGAGGGAGGCACAGAAGACCAGACTTCGAAGCTTGGTAACTAATACTGAGAGCAGAATGGTGTGGAATGCAGAGACAACTGAGCTGATGTGTTTGTGTCATTCTATCTACTTCAAAGCAGAATGGAGGGCCAGTGAGTTTGCGCCTGCTGTAGATCTGTTGTGGTGGTTGGTGAGTTACAGTGGGTCCTCGCAAGAGTTAATTGTTACCATAACCAATCTCTCAAAGTACTTCAGGATAGTAGATGTGAGTACTAACAGGCAGCTCACCATGCTCTTCTTGAGAACTGCAATGACTGCTGCAGTCAATCCTGCCCGAAATGTCAGCTTTACTTTTTTTCCATAGATGCTGCCTGGCCTGCTGAGTTCCTCCACCATTTTGTGTGTGTTGCTTGGATTTCCAGCATCTGCAGATTTTCTCTTGTTTATGATTGCTGCCTCTTTGAAGCAGGTGGGAACCTTACACTTGCTGCAGTGCTATGCTGAAGATGTTCTTGAAAACTCCAGCCGGTTAGGCGGTGCATGTTTTTAGTATCCAACAAAGTACACTGTCGAGGCCTGATCCCTTCGGTCTTTTGAAGGATGTTGTGATATTGCTTCCCAGACAAAGATCACAGGTTTGCCAGTTGCGTTGGAACTCATACAGGCGGAGCATGATTCTCCCTTTCAAAGCATGCATAGAAGGCATTGAGCTTTTCGGGAAGTGAAGTATCATTGCTATTTATACTGTTACGTTTTGCCTTTTAGAAAGTAATGGCAGGCAAACCTGCCACTGCTGTCATGCATCTGATTGTCACTAGCTTCACTTGGAACTTGAAATATAGAAGGGAGGAAGAGAAAAAAATAGTGTCATTCCCTTCATAAAAAGAACAAATTTAAAAGGACACACACATTCATGTTTAAAGTTAAATCAACAAGCATATTTACTTCTGTAGCACCCTAGGACTCATGTGAAGATTATACCATTTGCACTTGAATATGTTGCAAAATACAGGATCCAAATTGGTAAGTAGTATTTTTTTGTTGTCACATGTACCAAAGTACAGTAAAAAGCTCGTCTTGCATGATATCCATAGGGATACAATCTATTATTGTTATTATTCTCAAAGGTTTCAAAGGTACAGTTAATGTCAGAGAAATGTATGCAGTATACATCCTGAAATTCTTTTTCTTTGCAAACATCCACAAAAACAGAGGAGTGCCCCAAAGAATGAATGACAGTTAAATGTTAGAGCCCCCAAAGCCCCCTCACACATAAGCAGCAGCAAAGCAACGATACCACCTCCCCCACCAGCAAGAAAAAGTATTGGCACCCCCCCCTCCCATCGAGCAGATGTATTCAGTATGTTCACAAGAAAATGAATCTCCGGGTTGTATATGGTGACATTTACGTACTTTGAAAATAAATTTATTTTGAACTTTGAATTTTGAATTCATTGATGTAATACAAAGCAAAACAATAAAAGTGTGCTGAGTAAAATGTTACAGTATGGAAAAAATCAGAGCTGCTTCTAACTAATGTTAACTTCTGTTTTCTGATAGGAGCTAGAGGAAAAAGAAGCATTTTTTTGCTTTTACTGTCTTCAGCTCTGGAGCAATTAGTCCAAAATATTCTGCAGAAAAGGCTGTCTGCTTTTGAGCTGAGGAGTTGCTTCACTGTTCAAAATGCATGGCTTTACTTGCCAGATGCAATGCTTTTTGATAGGTTGTACACAAATGTAAAACAAATACATGGAATTGCTAAGTCTAGTCAGTTGGAACATCTATTTACAAACTCAAAAATAAAATGAACTGTGGACTGCGTGGCTTTAATAACGAACTCTAAAGATGAACAAATAGCCTCATATCTGTTCAACCTGCAGACACAGGATAAATACAATAGCATGAAGAATTATGGACTAGGCATATCTTTCAACTATGAGCATTTTAATGCTCAACACAGTTTATTATGGTGAATTACTTTAAAGTGCAGAAACAGTGATTGTAACTACATAGAGTATATATACAAACAATTGAAGGTACCATTAACCATGATGATCTTAATTGTTTTTAGTAACCAATTGTTGATGTCCTAGAGTTGGCTCAGGCAATGCTCAACTTTTCAAATTGAGTTATTGGATCCGTAACATATAGCAGAACAGAAGTTTATGGGCTTGGACTTTCCGAGAGCTTTAAATTAACTGCCAGACAGACTCTCTATGCTGTTTGTAAGAATGGTGAGAAATAGCTGTTATGTTGGCATTTTCACTGTGTGCCAGCTGCCACCTTCATTTCCGGAATTTCTTGCTCCAAATTCTGATGGATGTAAAATGTGAGCAGGAATATTCAGACTAAATATAAAGATAGAAAAGTGTCACAGAGGTCCATTTCTAGTTCTTGGCCTCAGTAGTGAGGCAGAAAGATATTCATACATTCCATTCTGATATAGTGTCTTCGACCTGAATAGAGGCTGCCTGACTTGCTGAGTGTTTCCAGCATTTGCTGCTTTACCTTTTGCTGGGAAGTTTTCCTTGTACAATGGATATCTTCATTAGTCACCATTTTTCAGCAGCTTGTCCTGGCCTCTTTGATCCATAGGAGCATCCCTTGTCATTATATTGTCCATTTATTCAGTTGTAGTACTTCCTTATGTTGGAAAAATGTTGGTTCCAAAGACAACACCTGCAATGTAAGGAGAATGTGCAAATATGTATTAGAAAATATCATTCTAAAACAGACACAGCCAATTTCAGCATGGCCTTGCATAGAAAAATCCAACAAAGTTGTCAAAGACCTATCTAATGCGGCTTTCAACAACAGAAATTGGATATTGTAGAATAGTATTTAAAGATATTTAAAATAAAAACAACCACCTCCTTATTGATAAGTAACACAAAAGATTAGCTTTATTTATCATATGTATATGAAAAATCAAAACATACACTGAAATGCGTTCATTTGCGTCCATGGTCAACACATTCTGTGGATTGTGCTGGGGGCAGCTGTCGAGCGTTACCACACTTCCAGTGCAAACATAGCACACCCACAATTACTAACCCTAACTTGTATGTCGTTGGAATATGGGAGGAAACTGGAGAACCCTGAGGAAACCCACGTGGTCACAGGGAAAGCATAAAACTCCTCACAGACAGGAATTGAACCCCAATCACAGATCGCTGACACTGTGAAGTATTAGTCCAATGTACCACCCTGTCTTTATTAGACCTCTCCAATTAACCAGACTCCCATGTATTTTTCCCTCATGTTTCATTCTTGTAGGGTTGATATCCAGTTCCCTTTTCAATGTTACTTTTTAATATGATCCTATTGCTTTTGCAGACAATAATTCATTACCTTATAGCAAAACATCTTATTTTCTCAGTTTGTTTTTCACAAATTATCTTTTAAATTATGTTTATTTGTTACTAAATCTCCTGCCAGTGTAAGCATTTTCCAATGCCGTTATCCTCAACAAATACTGCACTGGTAGTGACGACAGTCACTAAACTATCCCCTGTGAACTTTATCTCATAATGGCATTTGACCCTCCCAGATTATGACTCTGAATAAAGATTATTTTAACTCAGCCAAAATGACATGAGCAAAAACATCAGATGTTTGATTTAAAAATTAACTTATTTTGGTTATTTTTCAATTATCTCACTAACAAAACTGAATTTAAAAAGCAAAATAAACTAAAATGACATTATTACCAAGAGGCAAGCCATATTATTTTTTGTATACATCCAACTGTTGTATAGATATGAATGTACCAGGAAAAAAAGGAGCAAAAGCATAGTTAACATTTGGAAAAGACATCAGACACTCACACTTTAGAGCAGTGTTATCACTTTAAAAGGAAATTCTTCAGGCAAACTTAAGTTCTGGCAGAGCCTGGAACAGCTTGTTTCAAAAATTCCACTATAATGATGGTTTATTGGCAACTAGTAGAGTTGACAATTAGGTTGTCTTTCTATCTGCTAAAGCATAAAATCTGAACAGTAATTCTTTTGGTGTTAGTGTTAGAATTAAGTCTCTCGAGGACAAAAACATCTTGGGGGCTACATGTAGCATCAGAAGATGATACTGCTAGGTGATAACAAGGCATGAATACCAGGAATATAAAGTTACACTTCTGGGGAGATTTTTTTTTTCAGGAGCTTATATTGTAAAACTGTGTTACTGAAGTCAATGATTCTTCACTCATTGAGGTTAATTTTCCAATTCTTTACCAAGTAAGTAAAGAGATAAAGATATTTTATCATGAGATATTCAAAGTACTAGAAACATAGAAACATAGAAAACCTACAGCACAATACAGGCCCTTCAGCCCACAAAGTTGTGCTGAACATGTCCCTACCTTAGAAATTACTAGGCTTACCTATAGCCCTCTATTTTTCTAAGCTCCATGTACCTATCCAAAAGTCTCTTTAAAGACCCTATCATATCCGCCTCCACCACCGTTGCCAGCAGCCTATTCCACGCACTCACCACTCTCTGAGTAAAAAAACTTATCCCTGACATCTCCTCTGTACCTACTCCCCAGCACCTTAAACCTGTGTCCTCTTGTGGCAACCATTTCAGCCCTGGGAAAAAGCCTCTGACTATCCACACGATCAATGCCTCTCGTCATCTTATACACTTCTATCAGGTCACCTCTCATCCTCCTCCACCCCAAGGAGAAAAGGCCGAGTTCACTCAACCTGTTTTCATAAGGCATGCTCCCCAATCCAGGCAACATCCTTGTAAATCTCCTCTGCACCCTTTCTATGGCTTCCACATCTTTCCTGTAGTGAGGCACAGTACTCCAAGTGGGGTCTGACCAAGGTCCTATATAGCTGCAACATTACCTCTCGGCTCCTAAATTCAATCCCACGATTAATGAAGGCCAATACGTCATATGTCTTCTTAGCCACAGAGTCAACCGGCACAGCTGCTTTGAGAGTCCTATGGACTCGGACCCCAAGATCCCTCTGATCCTCCACACTGCCAAGAGTCTTACCATTAATACTATATTCTGCCATCATATTTGACCTACCAAAATGAACCACTTCACACTTACCTGGGTTGAACTCCATCTGCCACTTCTCAGCCCAGTTTTCCATCCTATCAATGTCCCGCTGTAACCTCTGACAGCCCTCCACACTATCCACAACACCCCCAACCTTTGTGTCATCAGCAAACTTACTAACCCATCCTTCCACTTCCTCATCCAGGTCATTTATAAAAATCACGAAGAGTATGGGTTCCAGAACAGATCCCTGAGGCACACCAGTAGGACTGACCTCCATGCTGAATATGACCTGTCTACGACCACTCTTTGCCTTCTGTGGGAAAGCCAGTTCTGGATCCACAAAGCAATGTCCCCTTGGATCCCATGTCTTCTTACTTTCTCAATAAGCCCACCAGAAAACTATGGCTGGAAATTCTATCAGATAGCACATTTAATATGAAGCAGACAGTAATATAGATCTGGACTCTCTAACAATCCTTGTCATTGGTCAAGTAGTGATCAGTGGATTGCTTTATAGCGCCAGGTGTAAGATTGGTGATCAATGCCCACCTCAGTCTGTAAGGCGTTTTTACATTCTCCCTGTGACTGCGTGAATTTCCTCTGGGTGCTTTGGTTTCCACGCACATTCCAAAGAAGAACGGATAGAGTTAGTGAGATGTGGGCACGCTAATTTGGCGCTGGAAATGTGGCAGCATTTACAGGTAGCCCCTGCACAAACCTCGCTGATTTGAATTGATGCGAATGATGCATTTCACTGTATGTTTCAATAAGGTTAATCTTTAATCTTTTGTAGATTTTTGCAGTTTCAGAGTTCCTATTTGCTTTGCAGTTTAGCTCATATAGGTGGAGGATACATTTACCTTTGATCAATTGCCACTAAGCACATGGAGTCACATAGTGCAGAAACAAGCCCTGTAGACCATTGAGTCCATGCTGACCATCCGGTTCCCATCTACGCTAATATCCTTTTTATATTTTCCCTGTATTCCCACCGACCTCCCCCAGGCTCTACCACTCACTAAAACATCAGGGGCAACATACCATGGGAAATTAGCCAACTACCTGTCCTTTGGAAACAAGGTAATATAGTGTTTCGGCCTGAAACATCGACTGAACTTTTGTCCATAGATGCTCCTGGCCTGCTGAGTTCCTCCAGCGTTTTGTGTGTGTTACCTGCCCGTCGGATGTGGGAGGAACAGCAAATCCCCAAGGTCACAAAGAGAACTTAAAAATCGCCACACAGGCCGTACCTGAGGACAGTATTGAACCCAGATTACTGGAATTGGTCAGTATTGTGGCACAAATAAAAGGTCTCAACCTCCAGTACTGCCTCCTTCACATAAGTTAGTTGGACATAATACATTCATGTAATTAAAATCAATGCTTGATACCTTTGCATGTGTTTAGTGCTATTTAACAAAGGTGAAACGTTTAAGGGGAAGTTAAGGGGGAGTTATTTCATACAGAGTGTGGTGGATGAGTGTGTGATTCTAACATTTAAGAGAAATTTGGATAGTTGCATGGATGGGAGAGGTAAGGAGGGTAATGGTAAGGGTGCAGGCCCATGG
This sequence comes from Mobula birostris, assembly GCF_030028105.1. NCBI lineage: Eukaryota > Metazoa > Chordata > Chondrichthyes > Myliobatiformes > Myliobatidae > Mobula > Mobula birostris. The sequence continues at coordinate 22,519,201 of NC_092373.1, read as the reverse complement.
GAGTAGGCCGATGGGCCTGTTTATGTGCTGTAGCTTTCAATGACCATACAAACTTCACCACACGGATTGCAAATTTCAAGGGAGACTGGGTGTATTTCTGGTGACTGACTATTGCAGGAAGTTGTAAAATTTATCTTGAGGAAAGCGGCAGTTTGTTGAAATCTTTAGCTCTCCGGTTAAACCCTAGTACAATTACAAGTAGAGGCTTTTCATTAAAGTCCTATATCTTCTGTTCCCTTGTGTGTTCATAATCATCATGAAAAGAAGTATGCCATCAGGAATAAGTGGCCCTGAGAGTGCTTAACATTGTCTTTCAATCCTATAAAATCTAATGGCACCTCATCATATCTCGGAAAGGAAAGCTCCTACTGATACATCAAAGTCATCACCATCATCATTATATGCCATGTCGTATTGATGTGGGCGGTCATGGTCTTATCCATGACCATGATTGTTCCTGGCAATTTTTTCTGCAGAAGTGGTTTGCCGTTGCCTTCTGGGCAGTGTCTTTACAAGACAGGTGACCACAGCCATTATCAATACTCTTCAGAGATTGTCTGCCTGGGGTCAAGGGTCGCACAACCAGGACTTGTGATGTGCACCAGCTGCTCATATGACCATCCACCACCTGCTCCCATGGCTTCACATGACCCTAATCAGGGCCATAAGCAGGTGCTACACCTTGTCCAAGAATGACCTGCAGACGAATGGAGGGAAGGAGTGCTTTACTCATTCTTTGGTAGAGACATATCCCTACCCTGCCATCCAAACATCAAAGTATCTCATGTAAAACATCAACTGGATGTAGGAAGAACACATTCTGGTGAGATGGATTTCAAAGTCAGTTTTGCAGAATGGCTAAGTAGTGCCACAACTGACTTGATAAGCTGAGGCACGAAGAATATTCTGCTGGGAAAATAAATGACACAAAAAGGGTTAGGGCACCTTCTAGGAACAACATTAATAAACATTTTGGACAAATAATGAAAAAAAACAGGAGTTAGGATGGTGTTTATTCTTTATTCTTTTGTACTGATCATCCTGTGAAACCCCTTGGGAAGTTTAACTGTGATACTACTACTATGTCGACTCAGGCCTAGGGGGCTGGCGTCAGGCAAAATCATTTACTGTGATAATGGTGCCAAATTGGTGTAAATCACTGCAGGTAAGGATTAAACTGATGGAAATGCAAGGACAATCAAAAAAGGCCAAATATTTTGTTGTGGTAGGAATAAGCTATTTTATAGAAAACAAGTAGTTTGAAACAGAATCCAAAAACTTTCAGAATACTGTCAGACCAGGGAATTATCCTTTATCAGCAAATTAACATGTACCTATACATCTATATGATTCTGCACTTGTCAATGCTCTAAATAATCCTCTCTGAGTTTTGTCTATTGAGAGGTATTGAACAATCACTATATCCTAAAGACTATATCCAATCACATTGTTTTTATCTGGGCAGCTGGACCCAAAATTAATAGGTAAGTGAGAAAATAGTAAAAAATATGTCTTTCACACTTAATGATACGTCAAAAATTCAAACAGCTCCTCATCCAGAACAATCTGATGACTATAAATCACTTCTGTGAGTCTTCTGAATGCCCTGCTACCACCCAGTACACATTATTTATGGCAGAACCAGGAGCATTATAATGTTGTATATTTAACTATATATCATATATTTTCACGGTGAGCGGTGACCTCATTGAAACGTATCGAATGTTAAAAGGCCTAGATAGCGTGGATGTGGAGAGAATGTTTCCTATGGTGAGGGGGGGCCTAAGACCAGAGGATACAAGCTCAGAATAGAGGGGCATTCTTTTAGAACGGAGATGAGGAGGAATTTCTTTAGCCAGAGAGTGATGAATCTGTGGAATTTGCTGTTACAGATGGCTGTAGAAGCCGACTCATTGTATATATTTAAGGTAGAGGATGATAGATTCTTGAAGAGTCAGGGCATGAAGGGATACAGGGAGAAGATAGGAAATTGGGGCTGAGACGGAAAATGGATCAGCCATCACTTGATGGGCCAAATGGCCTAATTCTGCTCCGATATCTTATCGTCTGTTGGTCTGATTTGTCAACTTGTACATCTATTTTTTTCCTTCTTTTTATTATCTGTTAATATTGATGTGTTACGATTATTTTATGTGCTGTATGTGATATACGTGCTGTGTTTTTCACCCTGCTCCTTGAGGAATGTTGGTTAATTTAGCTGTATAAATACATATGGTTGAATGACAATAAACTTGAACTTGCTCTTAGTTTGCAATCATGAACTCCCAAATGCCATTCCCTGAGATCAAATTTATCTCTCTTTCTCGGGAAAAGAAAATTTTTTTCTCCTTGGTCAATGATCAACTATCACACCACCCACATCCCCAGGTTCCCTGAAGCCTCTGTTACTTGTTCCCTCATCTTGACTGACCCCACTCCATCTACTCTTTGTCAAAAGCAGCCAAGGACTTCCTAATACTCAGACCAGCACAGTGCAACAAATCCACGCTGCTATCACCATCTATTATGTGCAGAAGCCCAGCACCATGTCAATCTCTTTGTCAAACGTTTTCAACTATGAACATTTTGGGCATGTAGAGAGGTCTCAAGGCCTTTTGCAAAAACTCATATTATCACACGTTGGTCCATGACCTAAACAGCCACTGGCTTGTCCTGTCGCTCTGTTTCACAGCATTTTAGGAGAACCCTCTAAAATCTAGGACGTGATTAATAACTGTATTCCTTTTGGATGATATTGCTGTAAATTAGTATCTTCTAGGATGGTGCCAGCATTCCAACAAAGGTTGCATGGGGTCACTGAAGAATAGCAACATTCTGTAAAATCAATAGAACTCATGCCACTATGTGCACTCAAGAAATATCCAAAAATAAGGTCCAAGTAGCAGAGCTCAGTAAGTACACAAAGCAATGTACAGCAACCAAATTTTAATATTTGCTTTTCACATTGTTGTTTGTGGGAGCTGACAGTACACAAATTGACTGGTGTACTATAGTCACTACTAATGTGACTGTAATTCAGAAGTTCAGCATTGACATTGGAACATTGGTTTTGGAATGCTTTGAGGTTATGAAGCACAATGTGCAAGCTATGAGCCAGTCCTCATCAGACGAGCAGAGATGGAGAGTGTCAGCAACGTTGAATTCCTCAGTGTTATAATTTCAGAGGATCTGTCTTAGGTCCGGCATACAAAGTGCCATTACAAAGAAAGCACAGCTGTGCCCCTACCTTCTGGGAAGTTTGTGAAGATCTAGCGTGTCATCTAAAACTTTGACAAACTTCTTTAGATGTGTGGTGGAGAGTACATTGACTGCATCATGGCCTGGTATGGAAACACCAAGGTCCTTGTAGGGAAAAGTCTACAAAATGTAGTAAGTACAGCCCAGTCCATCCTGGGTAAAGCCCTCCCATCGCTGAGCACATACATGGAGTGCTGTTTCAGGAAAGCAGCATCCATTATTAAGGACTCCCACAATTCGGGCCTGCTCTTTTTTCACTGGTGCCATCAGGAAGAACGTAAAGGAGCCTCAGCACCTGTGCCAACAGGTTCAGGAACAGTTATTACCCCATCAGGCTCTTGAACCAGAGGGGATAACTTCACTCAACTTGATTCACCCCATCACTGAACTGGAGTCAGTTTCATAGAAACATAGAACAGTACAGCACAGTACAAGCCCTTCGGCCCACAATGTTGTGCCAACCCTTAAACCCTGCCTCCCATATAACCCCCCCATCTTAAATTCCTCCATATACCTGTCTAGTAGTCTCTTAAACTTCACTAGTGTATCTGCCTCCACCACTGACTCAGGCAGTGCATTCCAAGCACCAAGCACTCTCTGAGTTAAAAACCTTTCTCTAATATCCCCCTTGAACTTCCCACCCCTTAGCTTAAAGCCAAGTCCTCTTGTATTGAGCAGTGGTTCCCTGGGGAAGAGGTGCTGGCTGTCCACTTGATCTATTCCTCTTAATATCTTGTATACCTCTATCATGTCTCCTCTCATCCTCCTTCTCTCCAAAGAGTAAAGCCCTAGCTCCCTTAATCTCTGATCATAATGCATACTCTCTAAACCAGGCAGCATCCTGGTAAATCTCCTCTGTACCGTTTCCAATGCTTCCACATCCTTCTTATAGTGAGGAGACCAGAACTGGACACAGTACTCCAAGTGTGGCCTAATCAGAGTTTTATAGAGCTGCATCATTACCTCACAGCTCTTAAACTCTATCCCTCGACTTATGAAGGCTAACACCCCATAAGCTTTCTTAACTACCCTATCTACCTGTGAGGCAACTTTCAGGGATCTGTGGACATGCACTTCCAGATCCTTCTGCTCCTCCACACTACCAAGTAACCTACCATTTACTTTGTACTCTGCCTTGGAGTTTGTCCTTCCAAAGTGTACCACCTCACACTTCTCCGGGTTGAACTCCATCTGCCACTTCTCAGCCCACTTCTGCATCCAATCAATGTCTCTCTGCAATCTTCAACAATCCTCCACACTATCCACTACACCACCAACCTTTGTGTCACCTGCAAACTTGCCAACCCACCCTTCTACCCCCACATCCAGGTCATTAATAAAAATCAGGAAAAGTAGAGGTCCCAGAACAGATCCTTGTGGGATACCACTAGACACAATCCTCCAATCTGAATGTACTCCCTCTACCGCGACCCTCTGCCTTCTGCAGGCAAGCCAATTCCGAATCCACCTGGCCAAACTTCCCTGGATCCCATGCCTTCTGACTTTCTGAATAAGGACACTTCATCTCATGTTCTCGATATTTATTGCTTACTTATTTATTATTATTGTTATTTTTCTCCTTCTTTTTGTATTTGTACAGTTTGTTGTTTTTTTTTTACATTGGTTATTGTCCACCCTGCTGGGTGTGGTCTTTCAATGGTTCTATTGTGTTTATTGTAGTTACTGGATTTCCCACAAGAAAATGAATCTCAGGGTTGTATATGGTGATATATATGTACTTTGATAATAAATTTACCTTGAACTTCAAATTCTTTCTCTCCTAGTAAATTCATTCAAATTGCTATAATTAATTAATTGGTTTTGAAATAAAAATCCAAAAGCAAATTGCTGCAGATGCTTCAAATCTGACATAAAACAATATTTGAAACACTCAGCAAGTCAGAAAATACTAGAGGATAGAGAAATAGAGTTAATGTTTCCGTATATGCCTCCGCCTTAGAGCTAAAATAAGTAAATATTTTCAGTAAAAACACAAGAGATTCTGCAGATGCTGGAAATCCACAGTAATACACACAAAATGCCAGAGGAACTCAACAGATTAGGCAGCATCCGATGAAGGGTCTTGGCTAAATCTTATTAAGTAACCATTGGAACCTATATTTTTAATTATGGCTTCTAAATAGTCTAAGTAAACTATGTGAAGCTAAAATAACCAAATAGCATAGAGGTCTTGATGGAGGGTCTTGGCCCTTCACATACACGTTGACTGTGTACTCCCCTTCATAGAGGCTGCCTGACTTGCTCATTTCCTTTATCATTTTACTCAAAGTATTTTTAATATTCTTGTTTTATTTAGATTTTTATTCTGTCTCTGTTAAATACAGGCAAAGATTAAACAATTTTGAGGCCCTCAGTTGGACCATGGATGATGGATCCGAGCTGTCTATGTTCAATACGCTAGCCAGGGCAGTATTACATGGTGAAAAGGCTATTGCCCACGCATTAGTCTCCTCCCCGCCCCCCACGCAGCTGATGAATCCAAAGGAACTGCAGAGACTGACACAGTTTGGCACCAGCGGTGCGAGCATTGAACTCAGCATAGGACTGCCTTAGGGACTCCAGCTCTTGAAGCCTTCCCCATGAGTGGGTATAGCCGCGAGGCAGCATAGGTTTGAAATCAGAGCTTTCTTCCTCCTACATGAGCTGCCAGCCACAGCTGACGAGCCCCATCTGCCTGGTTTTAAGGCGCCAGCAACACACCTTTGCCCCTTCTCCTGTCAGTAGAAACGGTTTTGTGGGCTTAGTAGCTAAGCCACATATGAAGGCCAGGGGCTGGACTTGGTTGTCAGAAGCTATTTGAGACGCACGCCAATGAAAACGTAGGTAGTGGGAGCTTATCTCCATTACCCTCCCCCCCCCCCCACCCCTCGACTAAGGCAACCTGAAGGAACTGAACAGTTTTAGAGAATGAAATAAGACAGTGGTGCCAACAATCACAGGTCTATTTGCTGACCACAGTTGTGCAATCTCATTGTTTGCATTTTCCCTTGCATAGGTGTGAATTTCAATTTTCTTAGGATAGTTGTGTTCTCTTGAAAGAGATTTTTCTGTACTTTCACTCAACATTTACAGCACAGTTACTGCTTATAGAATGAGTGCTGCATTTTATTACAGAATTGTTTTTGACATGGCTCATTGTTGAACTCAGACACAATGAAGGAGTTGGCCAAGATAGCACATTCGTTTTAGAAGGGGGCAAATTCACTTTTGTCTATTTTTGAAGTAACTGAAGTTATTGGGCCAGGTATTAATTAAGGTCTACATTCAATACGCAAGCTACATTCATTAAGGTAGCTTTGTGCAATGTATAGATTTATCTTGAACTATTTAATCCCCCAAAATTTGGGACTCGCGCATGGTCAGCATTCCACTGGTACTGACTTTTTTCCCCAATACAATGCTTGATGCATGCACATTTATTTTTAGTGTGAGTGGAGACGACTACCATATTGGAAAGAGCTTTAGTGTGTGTTATTTGGAAGTACATAGAGTAGACAGATCCTGACTGATATAATGCCAGTGCAATAAAATTGGAGATTAGCAATCCAGCTAACGCCATATGTTCAACACTCATGTAAGATTAAATATTCAACAGCAGGAAGGACCACCCACCTGTGCTATTTTAAGGGATCATAAAGCACTTAGAGGCTGGTTGTAAATTGATTCCTTCTAAGTGTTGGTTCATTTTGGGTAGTGCTTGATGCTTTTAGGCTTCTTTAATGTTGCAAAGGTCTTCAGGAAATGAAGTACCAGCAATGGAGGGAATTTGTCTTGAAGACCTTCACTACAACCATGGGTTCCAAGCCATTCCCATCCTTTATTCAGACTATGCAGCACTGAATTGATACAGAATGAAGTAGCACTCCACCCAATCAAACTTGCAATATCCAATCCTGTTCTTGGTTCATCAGAAAATGAAATAGCCTCTGCCTCCAGAGAACAAGACTGAGGCAACTTTTAGGTGTAGACTGACAAATGGCAAGTAATGGCTGAATCACTCAAGCATTCAAACAGCAATGGAAATTTCCTAATAGAGAAAATGTCATCATCTATTCTTGGTATCTGTTTTCTAACTTGAGGCTAGGGTGATAGGTGAACTACTTAGTGGAAAACATCCTTGCACAGAGGATGCTTCAAATGTGGAATGAACTGTCAGTGAATGTGATGATGAAATTTCAATTATAACACTGAAGATAAGTTTGGTAGGTACATGGAAAAGAGAGGTATGGAGGGCTGTGGTCCAGGTGCAGGTAGATGGGACTAGACAGGCATGGACTGGATGGGCTGAAAGGCCTGTTTCTATGACTCAGGCAGGTGCTGAGAGATTCAGCCAGGGATACCGTTAGAAAATCTTATTTGAGCTTGAAATGGTCCATCCACAGCACGGTGCCTTAGCCTTGGCATTTTTAGGACTGGGTATTGGTGTTAAGGCCAACATTAATTGCCTAACTTCTGGTCCCTCTGGTGCAGGTATCCTATATGGTGCTGGGCAGGAAGTTGTAGGAATTAAAATCAGTAACAATGACCTGGTTGACCTCCATTGACCTGATTGACCTCCGGCTACCCACAAGCACAGCCCCTGCAGATTGAGGACATCTTTTCTTTGCGCTCTTCTATTAAAACATTTAGTGCAGTTGATGAAAATTGCTGAGGTCACTCTGATTTTCTGTCACAGCGTACACAATAAGTTAAGATAACCTCCATGATAGCTTTCATTTCATGCTGCCTCCTAAAAGCACCTCTCCTTCAGATGGTATAAGCTAAATGTAAACTGTTTAGATTAGTTTCAACTGGAGCCAGCCACTTGAAAACCTGACTCCTCCATGATTCCACAAGACTAAGAACACGGTTAACCCTGGGTGGAAGTTGAAATCATTATAACTAGCAAGAAACTTAGATTTCATGCACAGCCTACATCAGGCCTGATGTGTGTTAGTTATTCAGAATCGGAATCAGAATCCTTTATTATCGCCAAGTATGTGGACACATACAGGGAATTTGATGCCGGTTTCCTGAGCTCTCGCTGTACAGAATCAAAAAGCAAACAAAACAATAGTGCAAGTAATTGTGAACTGTATACAATGAGGTATATCTGTGTATGTACAAGTGGACTTGGTTTATAATAGACTAAAATTCAAGTGTTCATAAGACATATTCCATTCTGCATCTCCTTACTTCCCTTCAACTTATTCCCTCTCACAAGTTTCCATGTAGTTTCTTTTTTACCTAATACTGAAGGTTAGTCTACAATAGATAATTATCCTATCAGTGTATATATGGGATATAGGAAGGAACCAGCACCCATGACAGAAATGCACACCATGAAAGAGAGAATGTTGAACCCCTGCACGTGTTAGTCACTGGAGCTTTGAATCCATTGCACTAACTGCTGTGCCATGTTGCCACTGTTGACTTACTACCTCTTCAGATTATGTGAGCAGGTTGGAACTTTGGGATCTTGTGCTACAATGCTAATTCTCAAACCTGCATTTACCACTTTTGAGGCTCTGTGTTTTTTGTCACATGTTGCTTTTCAGTTGCCCACATGCAAATGTTTTGTAATATCTGCAGCTTTTCCTGTGCCCAAATAATGTCTGAAAGATGCAGTTGGAAGTGGATAATGTATTCCATTAATTATTTTGTCTGCTATTTTAAATATTAATCTATTTATATTTAAATAGACCAGGTTTGTCAAATCTGGAGACCAACCACAGCCTCAGCCCAGATCACCAGCATGCTTTTTCGCCATGGCATCTGGCAACTGAAAGTCAGTATTGGCAAGCACTTAAAGTTCCCTGACTTCATCGCATCATCGTCCCTGAGGCCTGACCTGGTCATTTTGTCAGAAACCTTGATGCAGATGGTCATGGTAGAACGGAAGACTGGATTGAGGAGGAGTCTGTGCATAAGAAAGCCAAATACCAGGAGCAGGTAGAGTAGTGCCAGAGACAGGAATGGAGGGTACTATGTGAACCTATAGACACAAGCCCTGGTCTGATGTTGAAAGACCCGAACGCCTGATACCCTTAGGTTACATCACTGATGTTGCATCCCAGCGCACCCGAGGATGTACCTCAGCATCATATTTGCTTTAAATAATTGCTCCACCGAGGAAAACATGCATTTGTCCAGCACCTTTAATGTAATCAATATCTGAGCATCCCCCATTTTGGTGATAGCAGTTGCTGAATAATAATAATAAAAGAATCAGGAAAGATGACTGTGAAGATCAGGCAGACAGACTTTTAAAAACATAAATAATGAGAAAAAGTAGCATACCATCAAGTTTTTTTTAAATGGGTGAGTTAGAGAATTTGCAGACTAGCTAAAAGCTTAATAAATGCATTGAGCATTCATCTGCTAATATTGGCAAGAGCAATTTATATCCTTACATCAACGGATCTATAGCCTCTTGTGCATTAGTTCTTTTGGTGCACACCCTCTGGCTAATCATGTTTCTCTTTTCATACGATGCCTTACAGGGAGCATTAGCTATGGAAGCAGGCATATGCCATTTTTGTTGACTTGTATAGGATTCCAGATTTCATTCTACCATGCAAACTGCTTACTATAGGAAGCACTCCTTTATCAGCAAAAGGCATCTGTTCCTACCAGATAGTGTTGGATGCTGCATGTGATGCCAATTCTTCAATGTTGTGTTTCACTAGAGAAAATAACACTGAAAGGAGTCTTTTCTCTCATCCTCTCAATGGAAGCATCAATGTGGTGCATATGTGCAGGGAATACTTAATACAAGAACACATTGACTGAATGTGTAGTGAATACCTAACATATGAAGATTTGGTGAATAGCTCCCGAGAGAATGAATACTTTATGACCTTTGCTGAAGTTCTCATGTTGTTTGGTTCAGAAGCTTACAGAATGTTTATACTCTGCAATTAAAATGATTCATAAACGAAAGAAAATAAGGCATTTGACTGAACCTGGAGTTACAGTATTTCTACTCTTGTACATTCAGTTCCCACATGAGACCCAGTTTTGTTTATGATCATATTTGTGTTACACATGGATCCATCTTGACACTCCACCACTAAGATCTGATCAAATTTTAGGTTTGTAGACGTTGAGTAAGAACAGGTTTATATTCAGCTTTAATGGTCCAAGAATGTATCACATGCCAGTGCTTCAACAGTAAAACTATTAAAGTTCGTACCAAATAGTTTTATGTAAATATGCACATACATAATATTCATGGAACTTTTCCCAGGAATGCTTCATCAGAGAGGAGGGTGCTAAAAAATCAGCAATCTGCAAAAAATTGGCCCACAATAATCCTTAGCATTGTCACTTGGTTGACCTTGCAATATTTTAATATAATTTCATATTCATCTACTAAGTACTATGCATCTCATTCACCTAACAATGTTTCTTTCTCTTTTTGTTTAATTCTATGCTGCTTTATATCTTTTCAAAAGTATGCAGAGATCTCTACAATCAAATTTCCATATTAATTTGAAAGTACTTGACAAAAATAATTTTCAAACATAGCAAATCTCTGTTTTTCCACGACCCTCAAAGCTTCTGAAATTTCCATCTGAAACCCTAGTGATGGCAGGGTCTCAATTTGTGATTGTGGTACTGATGTCAACCTAGTTAAAATGATTGAACAACTGCTAGTGAAGTGACGTTAAACTTCATTTCATAATTTGTGAAATCTGTCTATAAGTTTTGTATATCTATTTTTGAATGTTTTAGTTGGTAGACATCTCTTCAGGTACTAAGGCCATGGGCTCTGGACTTAATAAAACCATTCCTTCTATCAATTTCCTAGCCACTCTACCTCTCTTTTCTTGCTTTAGGCACTCCTCAATACCTGACTCTACAGATAACATTACTATGATGCATCTTGGGCCCATTTACTGTATTAAATATGCTATCTAATAATCAAAACCTCTTTGCCCTTTATCCACACCCACACTGAGATCCACATAATATTCCAAATTGCAATAAATTTCATTCAGTCAGTCTCCTTCTTATTGAACTACATTGACTGCCCTTCAAAATTCAAAGTTCAAAGTAAATTTATTATCAAAGTATGTATATGTTACCATGAGATAGACTATCTGAGATTCATTTCATTTTCTTGCAGGTATTTACAGGAAATAAAAAAAAACTACAACAGAATTTATGAAAAACCATACACAAAAAAAGAACTCTAACAATCAACGATAAATTTGTCATGATCAAACAGCAAATGCTGGAACTGTACAGCTCTGGCATCTTTTGTAGAGGAAAACAGAGTTCTTTCATCAGAACTCGGTGAAGTTGGACTTCAGAGAAGTTCTGTGTTGCAGAGACGGAGAGATGGACATGAAAAAAAGGAAAGTCTGTGATTAGGTGGAGACTTAGAGTAATTGAATAACAAAAGTGTCAGTTTCTGGCTGAAACAAATTGTTAAAAGCTATTGAACAACAAAAGTTGTGTAATGAGATGTATAAATAGGACCAGATGGATGAAATATGAAATTATTAGAAGAGGAGGGAGTAATATAAACTGAATTTTGGAAACATGAAATACGAGGCTGGAATGACTAACTATCTGAAACTGTTGAAATCATTGTTGTGACCAGAAGCTGTAATGTGCTCAGTTGGATTTCAAAATGGATGAGGAACCACTGCTCGCATGAACATTGCACTCTGCTGCATTACCGTGGGAAACTAAAAAGAAAGACTTCTGGGTGGAATAAGGTGGAAGATTAAAGCGATAGACACCTGAATGCTGTGGTGGTGCCAGTTTGTGTTCAGTTTCACCAATGTAAGGGAGGCCAACCACCAAGCTCTAAATCCGGCATGCCAAGTTGGATTGGTGCAAGTAGGTTGCAGCTTCACTTGGAAAGAGTGTTTGGGACCTAGGGGAGGCTAAAAGGGGTGGTGTTACATTTCCAGCATATGCATGGAAAGGTGCTATGAGTAGGAGAGTGGATAATGGCAGTGATGAAAGTTAACTGGAGTGTTCTGGAGAAAATAATCCCTTTGAAATGCCAGATATGGTGTAAAAAGGATTTTTTTTTCTGGTGTTGGCCTCGCAGTGGAGCTTTTGGGAATTACAACATACTATTGATTGGATCCTGGTGGGGTTGAAGGGGAATATTCACCCCTTTATGGTTATATGGAAATGATAGAGGAAGAGTGTTTAATAAATGCAGTTGAAAGCTACAGTATGTCAATTATAGTGATGGGAAATTGAGGTTGGAATGAAAGAAGACAGCAGAATCATTGGAATGGAAAGAGAAACAAAAATAGAACATGTTTGAAGCTTTCTGCAGATCAAGAGGTATCATAGGCAGTACAGAAGCCAAGGAAATTTCTACCCTTATTTTGTTCAGTAGGGAGAAAAACAGTGATGTAGGTGTGACTGTGATGTTTTGTGCCTGTCTAATTTTAATTATTTTAGATGAAGATTCAGCTGAGAAGGTCTGATCTTTGGAATGCCCTCTGACACTTCTTCAAAAGTTCATCTCTACCTCCACTACTATCAAGGTCCTTGCAATATATTTCTCTGACTAAGATTTTAATACCTTGTCTTCACATTGCCTTTTTGTCATTTTGTAAATTTTTGGCACTTCGAACTCTCTTGCAACGTATTACTATATTAAAGAGTTATTTTAAAGCACATTGTTGTCAAATGCTATTATTGGAAAAGAAATTTATAATATTATGAAAGAGGCTATTCTAAACAAAATATCAACTATAGGGGGACAAATTTCCTTGGCTTCCCTGACTTGGCTCTCAGTTAGCTGTCACAAGCGGAAATATGTGTAAGTAGTGTTTCTGGCAAAGTAACAACAGCAGAAGAAGACACCCCCCCCTAAAAAAAATCATGCCCAGGGCTACTGTTCACTAGCAGCATGAACAAAAAATAATCACATTAAAAGCATTAAATAATAGTCTAAGTGTGTAGATATTTCTCTTTGTAAGATTTTGTGATAATATGGCAATTCAGGAGAACACAATGTGCATGTATTTTGAATAGCTTGCTGGTGCTACCTTTGTTATAACTTGTTAATTCAAATTAAATATCATAATACAAACTGAAGCAAAATGACATTTGGTAAGATACATCGAACCCTGAAGCAATTGAGACATGCTGAAAAACTTGGCATGGCTAGAAAACTACTTCCAAACAAACTTCATTGCAAGAAGCCATAAGCTGCTTTGTTGCAATTCAATATATCTTTCCTCTAGACAGTTGAAGCATTGTTGTTTACAAATATTGCAATGATAAAGTTTATGAGTGGTTAACTGTAGAATACAGCAAAAGTGTGACATTTTAATGTTGCTGGGATTGTTTGTATATGTAGTGAACTGCTGAAAGTGAACAGATATGCTTTTTTGTCTTGAGGCACCACACAAAATTGCTTTAACAGATGTTTCCCTTTAGTGTGGGAATTGTTGAACAATTGATTTGGTGTGCTTTATTTTACTTTCATCCTCTTTCTCTCCATTTGTAGTCTTGATGTCCTTCGCACATTCCTTTGTCAATGGACAGTAATTTGGTCAGATGCTGAAGTCAGTCTATGCATTCAACCAAGAAAAAAAATATCAAATGCCAGAGTGAAGTCTCCAATTTTCTTTCCCTTCCTTCAGGCTTAAGAAAAAAATAATTACTGTTGTATTTAGATATTATATTTAGGAGCTGCATAGGTTTGATTCCTGTTTGATGATCATAGCTTGGGAAGAAGATATAGGCATTGAAATGAATCTTCTGGCATCAATAGAGTTTGGAGATCTTCTTTCTTATAGAATAGGTTCAATATTTTTTTTAACCATTGATTGTATTACATCAAAAGGCATGGTGATGTTGCCTGAAAAAAAATCTTGTCTAAATTCTTATCAATATTAGACCATCTTTATAACTTTAGGTGAACTGTAAGCTTACAGCTAGTGTTGATGTTCTGAATGGGTCTGTGGGAATAGTGAAACTGCATGAACATGAGGAAGTGGAAGTGTCAGTTAGTAAGTTTGCAAAATTACAAATGCTGGTGGAGGAATGGATTGCATAGAAGTTTGTAGTAGGTTACAATCGAGCATTGCTTGGATGCAAATTTGGGCTGAGAAATGCAGATGAAGGTCAATCCAGAAAAGCATGAAGTGATTCAATTTCGAAGTTTGAACTTGAAGGCAGAATACATAGTTAATGACAGGATTCCTAATAATGTGAAGGCACTGAGGGAACTCGTGGTTTATGTCATAGATCCCTCAAAGAAGCAGTGCAAATTGACAGGATAGTTAAGAAGATGTATAGTGTGTTGGCAGTTATTAGTTAGGGGATTGAGTTCGAGAGCCATGATGTATTGTTGTAGCTCTATCAATCTCTGAATAGACTGCATTTGGAGTATTCTGTTCAGTTCTGGTTGTCTTATCATAGGAAAGATGTGGAAGCTTTAAGAAGGGTGCACAGGAGTTTTACCAGGATCCTACTTGGATTGGAGAGCATGTCTTATGAGAAGAAGTTGAACAAGATAGAGCTTTTCTCTTTGTAGAGAAGAGGGATGAGGGGTGACTTAGTAGTTGTTAAAAAGAAAGGCACCAGAGATAAGGACAACAATGAGGTGATGGCAGGAAGCAGAGGCGTGGCTAAAGGTGGACAGGGCCACGTACAAGGACTCATCAGAGGATCTGACTGAATATGTCACGGTTGTCACAGACTTTATAAAGACACTTGTGGATGAGTGTGTTCCCACGAAATCATTCAGAGTTTTCCCCAAACAAAACCCCTGGATGAATTAAGAGCTCTGTAAGTGGCAGGGAGCTAGATTGGTGGCACTCAGGTCTGGTGACCAAGGAAAACACAAAAGTTCCATTAAAACCTCTGGAAAGCTAATCCACATGTGAAGTGGTAATTCTGGAAAAACCTTGAATCACAGAAGAATGCTTGACCTTCTAATGATTGGGCACATCTACATAAAATACTGTCGTAGGAAAGCAGCATCCATATTCTCAGATCTCCACCACGCAGGCTATATTCTTTTCTTGTTGCTGCCATCAAATAGAAGGTACAAGAGCCTCAGGACTCACACCACCAGATTCAAGAACAGTTTCTACCCTACAACCACTGGGCCCTTGAACAAAAGAGACAGCTACACTCACTTGCCCTCCATTGAGATGTTCCCACAACCAATGATCTAACTTTAAGGACTCTTTATCTTGATATCTCATGTTCTCATTATTTATTACTATTTACAGTATTTCTATTTATATTTGTACAGTTCACTGTCTTCTGCAGTCTAGCTGACCTGCCATTGATCCCGTTATAATTACTATTCTATAGATTTGCTGAGTGTGCCTGTCAGAAAATGAATTTCATTAGGTTTCAAAGGTACATTTAATGTCAGAGAAATGTATACAATATACATCCTGAAATGCTTTTTCTTCGCAACCATCCACGAAAACAGAGAAGTGCTCCAAAGAATGAATGACAGGTAAATGTTAGAACGCCAAAGACCCCCAGCTCCCCTCCGTCCTGCACGTAAGCGGCAGCAAGCAAAAATCCCCCCTTCCGCCCACCGGCAAAAAAAGCATTGGCACCCGCCACCAAGCACTCAAGCGTGAGCAAGGCAACAGCAAAGACACAGACTTGCAGTACTGCAAAGATTACATTGTTCACCCGGCATTCGACATACCACAGGCTCTCTCTCTCCCTAATAAAAGAGAAAAAGTTGTCTCCATTTCACAGCAAGAGGGGAGACATAACAAAAAACTCGCTGGTTTATGATATTAAAGATCTGTTGCATTGCTTTTTCCAAGCTCTGTGCTCAAAGATCTCGGGCCTCTGAGCACACAGCCATAGATTTTCCAACTCCCCCGACGACACACAAATCTCCTGCCATGACATTGACCTTCAATCTACCCGTCTCCAAAGCCACGAGATCTCGGCCCTCCAAGGCCAGCTGAGCTCTTAGGCCAAGCCTTTGGCGTGCCGAACAAGGGCCAGTTGTGAAACCCCAAGAGCGGGTCCCATTCTGGCAAAGAACCGTAGTCAGCATGTAACTCCAGGTTAGGGTCTTCAAAAGGACCCAGAAAGGGAAAAATAATATTAAAGTTGGAAATAGAGCTGTTTCCGAAGATGCAAGCAAAGGAGTTGCTCTTAGGTGCCATTAACCCCCCTAGGCACGTCTAGTCTGGTGTATATATACCCCATTGTCCAGCCCTCCTGATTGGTTCATCTTCAACCAATCAGGCCATTGAAATAAGACAGGAAAATGAGAATTTTAACAAAGATGAAGGTCTCCCTTTAAGTAGGAACTGGAATATAACTCTAAACAACATGGGACAGCAGAAACTTGATTGGTTAAGGACTAACCAATAAAGAGGGACGGAAAATGAGAGTATGCAGATGACTGGACTAGATGTGCCTAGGCATCAGCCCTGATAAAGATGGCAGAGATTGTCACCAAAACATCGGTTAAAATCAACACCAGTGCCCAGCTGGAAGCCCGAGAAGACTTTATGCATCATATAAGCCAGGAAAGCACTAGATTACTTTTCCATGGAGAGCATTTGGACCAGACAATGTACCTGGCCAAATACTGATGGCATTTGTCCTAAATGCCATTACAAAGAAGGCATGGCAGTGCCTCTACTTTCTTAGAGATTTGCAAAGATACGGCATGCCATCCAAAACTTTGACAAACTTCTATTAATGCACAGCGGAGAGTATACCGATAATTGTACCATGGCCTGGTATGGAAACACCAATGGCCTTGAACAGAAAAGTCTACAAAATGTAATGGATACAGCCAAATCCATCACAGGAAAGCTCTCCTCACCATAGAGCACATCTACAAGCAGGGCTGTCACAGGAAAGCAGCACCCAAGATCAATGACCACGAAGATCATGCTCCCTTCTTGCTGTTGCCATCATGAAGAAAGTATAATGGCCTTAGTTCCCAGAGCATCATATTCAGGAACAGTTACGCTATGTGATCTTAACCATCAGGCTAACGAACCAAAGTGGATAGCTTCACTCACTCCAACACTGAACTGATTCCACAATATATGGGCTCACTTTCAAGGACTCTACAACACATGTTCTCATATTTTATTATTTATTATTGTTATTTTGTTTGTTTTTCTTTTTTGTACTGGAAAAATTGATTGTCTTTTGCTCACTGGGTGTTTGTCAGTCTTTGTGTGCAGTTTGTCATTGATTCTATTGTGTTTCTTAGCAGTTACAGTGAATGCCTTCAAGAAAATGAATCTCAGGATAGTATATGGTGACATATACATGTACTTCAATAATAACATTTGCTTTGAACTTTGAAGTTTGAGGAAATAAAGAAAAAATTCTCGTCCAAATGTCAGAAGTGAGTTAGAACATAAACAAAACCACAGTATTGAGATTCACACAAAAATTTAGTGAAATTTAGATTTTATATTAAGATAGAAAATCCAATGAATACGGGCAGGTATCCATAAATGTGCAAGTTGCCCAGTTATGGCCTGTTTTCAAAAGAGCAGATCAAGCACAATCCTACTAGTGTCATACCTCGTGCACGTGAAGATTATATAAGTTTGTTGGTGGTTAGCCAACCCAGTTTCAGGACATTGCTGTGGGCATTATTTGGAGCGGGATCAAGATCAAACTTCTTTCACCACCAATGACAAAGGTACAAGAAGTAAGGCGGTCCTGAAGAGAGAATTTAGGGAGTTAGGCAGAAAGCTGAAAAGCAGGATCTCCAGGACAGTAGTCTCTGGATTGCTGCCTCTGCCATGCACCTGTGAGGGCAGAATATGATGATATGGCAGATAACTGCATGTCTGAGGAACTGGTGCAGGGGGCAGGGTTTCAGATTTTGGGATCATTGGCATCTCTTCTGGGGAGTGCATGACCTGTACAAAAGGAACAATTTACACTTGAAATCGAGGGGGAACAATATCCTTGTGGGCAGCTTTGCTAGAGCCGTTGGGTGGGGTTTCAACCAAATTGGCAGGGGGATGGGAAACAGAGTGATAGGTCTGAGGATGAAGCACCTGGTATACAACTAGATGCAGTGTGCAGTGAGACTGTCAGGAAGGACAGGCAGAGAACAGGACAGAACTGCAAGTAATGGGATGAGTTGCAGTGTAATGTGGGGACAAAACCTAAAACAGTGATGAACACAGGACAAAAGGTGTTATATGTGAATGTACACAGTGTAGAGAATAAGGCAGGTGATCTTGTAGCATGATTAGACATTGGCAGGAATTACATTGTGGACATCACTGAGGCATGACTAAAAGAGGGTCATAGTTGTAAACTTGACACCCAAAGATTCACATTGTATCAAAAGGACAAGCAGAGAGGCAAAGGGGTTGGGGTAACTCTGTTTTGGTAAAAAATGAGATCAAATCCTTAGAAAGAGGATAGGATTGGAAGATGTGCAATCCCTGTGGGTAAAGTTAAGAAACTGGAGGGGTAAAAAGATTGTGATGGGAGTTATGCACAGGCCTCTGAACAGTAACTAGGATGTGCGCTACAAATTACAATGGGAGATAGAAAATGCACATCAAAAGGGCAATAATGATAGTCATGGGGGATTTCAATAAGCAGGTAGATTGGGAAAGTCAAGTTGGTGCTGGATCCCAAGAGAGAGGATTTGTAGAATGCCTACGAGATTGCTTTTTAGAGCAGCTTATGATGATTATGAGGACACGCAGTCCCCTTTTATTGTCATTTAGTAATGCATGCATTAAGAAATGATAAAAATATTTGTGGTTGAACCCTCTAGGGAAAAGGTGATTCTAGATTGGGTGAATTTGTAATGAATCTGATTTGATTAGGGAGCTTAAGGTAAAAGGAACCTTAGGAGGCTGTAATCATAATATGGGAGTCATCATCTGGCAAGTTGAATGGGAGAAGCCAAGTCGGAGGTATCACTGTTATTGTAGAGTAAGGGAGTTATAGAGGCATGAGAGAGGAGCTGGCTGAAGTTGATTGGAAGGGACAATAGCTGGAAAGGTGGTAGAACAGCAATGGCTGGAGTTTCGGGTACAAAATCAGAGGGTGCTGGATTGAAACATCCCAAAGAAGAAGAAGTATTCTAAATGCAGGATGATGCAACCATGGGGTGAGAAGGGAAGTGAAAAACAGCATAAAACCAAAGAGAGGGCATATAATAGAGCAAAAACTAATGGGAAGTTAGAGGGTTGGGAAGCTTTTAAAAACCAACTGAAGGCAACCAGAAAAGCCATAAGGAGGGAAAAGATGAAATATGAAGTTAAGCTAGCCAATATAATCAAAAAGGATAACAAAAGATTTTTTCCAGACATATAAAGAGTAAAAAGAGAGTGAGAGTGTATATCAGACCACTAGAAAATAATACTGGAGAGGTGGTAATGAAGCATAAGGAAATGGCGGATGAACTAAATTATTGTTTTGCATATGTCTTTACTATGGAAGACATTAGCAGTATGCCAGAAGTTCAAAAGAGTCAGGGGCAGAAGTGAGTACAATTGTTACTACTAGAGAGATGGTGCTTGGGAAGCGGAAAGGTCTGAAGGTGGATAAGTCACCTGGACGAGATGGACTACGTCCCAGGGTTGCGAAAGAGGTGGCTTGGGAGATTGTGGAAGTATTGGTAATGATCTTTCAAGAATCACTAGAGTCTGGTATGATTCCAGTGGACTGGAAAATTGCAAATGTCTCTCTCCTTCAAGAAGGGAGGGAAGCAGAAGAAGGAAATTATAGGCCAGTTCGCACGACCTCAGTGGTTGGGAAGATATTGAAGTCAATCGTTAAGGATGAGGTCTCAGGGTACTTGGAGGCACAGGATAAGGTAGGCCAATGTCAGCATGGTTGCCTTAAGGGAAAATCTTGCCTGACAAACCTGTTGGAATTCTTTGAGGAATTAAGAAGGCAGATAGACACAAGAAAATTTGTGGATGTTATGTACTTGGATTTTCAGAAGGCCTTTGACAAGATGCCACACATGAGGCTGCTTAGCAAGTTAAGAGCCCATGCTATTACAGGAAAGATACTAGCATGGACAGAAGATTACCAGATTGGCAGGAAGTAAAGAGTGGCATTAAAGGGAGTCTTTTCTGGTTGGCTGCCAAAGACTAGTGTGTTTCACAGGGATCAGTATTGGGACTGCTTCTTTTCATGTTGTATGCCAATGATTTGGTTGATGGAATCCATTGTTTTGAAAGTATTTATTGAAATGCTTTGGCCAAAGTATGATGAATCTGTGGAACTTGTTGCCTCAGGCAGCTGTGGAGGCCAGGTCATTGGGTACATGTAAGGTGGAAGTTGTTTGGATTTTGATTAGTCAGAGCATGAAAAATTATGGGGAGAACAGAGGAGGGTAGGGCTGAGAGGGAAAATGGATCAGCTAGGATGAAATAGCGGAGCACACTCAATGGGCCGAATGTCCTAATTATGCTCCTATATTTTATGGTTTTATGGTCTAATGGTCTTCTTCAGCTATGTTACCTGTGATCTTTTGTTCTTTTAAGGAATGAAATGTGGATGAATAAAACCAGCAGGAATGCATTTACCTGTCTGCCGTTAATGTCATTAATTTCCCATTACCAGAGACCCAGCTGGAATAACCACAGAACTATAGTGCCAACAAGAGAAGATCATAGGCTAGATATCCCACAGTGAATGACTCATCACCTGATACCTCAAAACCTTCCCACAATCTACAAGGCCTTAATCAAGAATATGATGAAATACTCTCCACTTGTCAGGATGTATATCATTGCAGCTTAAGGAAAGCAACACCACAAAGGTCAAAGCAGCCTGCTTGTTTGGCACACAATTCACCACCTTAAAAGGCATTCACCGCCTCTCATTGCTGTACTGAGGCTGCTGTGCGCTCCATTTAAAAAAAAAATTATAATTATATCCCTTGCCTGATCCAATGCCACTTCCCAAATCGGCTACCTCCACACCAAAATGTAAAGGAAGCACTTGGGGTCCCTGCCACTTCAAGTTCCTCGCTGGGTCATGTACCAGCTTGATGTGTCTTCGGTACACAGGTATATAGAGCTGGGGTTCCCAAGACTTTCGCACAGTACTTTAGTAATTTTATGTACTGCTGCCAAAAAAACAACAAATTTTATGACATATGTGAGTGCTGATAAACCTGACTCTGATATGGTTCTTTATTGTGGACTGAGAGTGGGAAGGCAGCAAAGAGAGTGGAATTAGTCATAGTCATAGTCATACTTTATTGATCCCGGGGGAAATTGGTTTTCGTTACAGTTGCACCATAAATAATTAAATAGTAATAAAACCATAAATAGTTAAATAGTAATATGTAAATTATGCCAGGAAGTAAGTCCAGGACCAGCCTATTGGCTCAGGGTGTCTGACCCTCCAAGGGGGGAGTTATAAAGTTTGATGGCCACCGGCAGGAATGACTTCCTATGACGCTCTGTGTTGCATCTCGGTGGAATGAGTCTCTGGCTGAATGTACTCCTGTGCCCACCCAGTACATTATGTAGTGGATGGGAGACATTGTCCAAGATGGCATGCAACTTGGACAGCATCCTCTTTTCAGACACCACCGTCAGAGAGTCTAGTTCCATCCCCACAACATCACTGGCCTTACGAATGAGTTTGTTGATCCTTTTGGTGTCTGCTACCCTCAGCCTGCTGCCCCAGCACACAACAGCAAACATGATCGCACTGGCCACCACAGACTCGTAGAACATCCTCAGTATCGTCCGGCAGATGTTAAAGGACCTCAGTCTCCTCAGGAAATAGAAACGGCTCTGACCCTTCCTGTAGACAGCCTCAGTGTTCTTTGAATTATGGTTGGGAAATGGGGAAGGGAGTGGGGAGGGAGCAGGAAGCAGCGGAGAGACATTCTGTAATGATCAGTAAACCAATTGTTTGAAATTAAATGACCTTGCCTAGTGTCTGAAGGATGGATGTGTCTTCATCCGGGCCACCACCACCCCCAGCCCTGGCACTCCTTCTCTGCCACCTGTCGCACACCTTTCCAACAATGCTCTACCCCCGCCATTCCCAAATCCTTTGCTCCTGTCAGATTTACAAACTCACTCCCCACTCCATGTTGTCAAATACAGTACTGAGCAGACGTCTTAGGCGCCCTAGCTATATATATACACCTAAGACTTGCACAGCAGTGGAAATGTAACACTGTTCCTTTACCGTACAGGGTGTCAGACCAGGAACTAACTGCGCCAAAGGGACTGCAGCAATTCAAGAAGACAGCTCACCATCACTTTCAAAAGAGCAGTCAATGCTGTTCTTGCCAGATAATGTATATATATATATATATCCCAAAAAATAAATAAAAAGAAATAGAAATTGTGAATCTAAGATAATTTTTGTATTTTGAAGGCATAGATATAGGAATTTTTCTTTCACAGCTCCGAGAAAATAAGTCAAACCTCTTGAGATGCTCATAGTAAGTTTATTCTTGATGCTAAGTTTCAATGAAGTCAATCAAACTGAATATTATGTGGGTGTAAATGGGGAAAGTGACAGGATACCAGCCTGCACTAACACCCAGAATAAACTCTTACTGGGAAATATACCCATTGGTGCCAATCATCTGTGCTTCATTGAAATAACCTTTCTTCCCAAAGAAAATTATGGGTGTTGAGTGCTTAGATTTGAATTTTTCTAAATATTACAAAAGAATGAACTTAAAATTTAAAGCATGGTGGCAGATAATCTCTTAAGTTTCATTCTTATATACTGCGGCTCTACAGAATTCCTGCTTTTGCCTTTGAGCATGAAAGCAGAGTGACAGTGTCAGCAGCCTTTTCTATCGGCAGAAAACATTAGTGAAAAATGATCCTGTTCTCACGCAAATCCACAACTCAACAAGGATCAGTGAAGAATGATCAGGAGATTTTTTCCCACCTTTCCCGAGCAGCACTGCAACTAATTGTGAAAGAGTCAGCTTATAGTCATATAATGTCTTTCACATCCTCAGGATATCCTAACCACTTTACAACCAAATATCAATTTTCAAATGTTGTCACTCTCAGATATGAGTAACTTGTCATGCAATCTGAACACAGTGAAGTTTATAGACAGCAAGTAAATTACTAGCTCATCTGTTTTTACTTGTGTTGGTTAAGGTGGAACGTTGAGATTCATGGAGTGCTCGTTTTTTAAATATATTGATTTATCTTTTATATCTAACAACAGATACACAAGGGTTCAATATAATTGAGCTTTGAACTTAGAATTTCTGCATAGAAATTAAATGTCACTCTCTTTGGGAACACTGTACATAATCTCAGATTAGCCTAAATTTAGATATTTTGCACATAGATAAATACTGAAATGGTATCTGCGCGGTTCCTGCTGAAGTGGCCTGATGACAGGTCCTGGGCTGAAACATTGACTATTTAGTCTTCTCCATAGATGCTGCCTGACCTGCTGAGTTCTACCGGCATTTTGCATTTGTTGCCCTGGATTTCCAGCAATCGCAGAATCTCTTTGTGTTTATAATTAATTGAATGCCATTACTTGTGTCATTACTGGTGTTTCATGAAGTAAACCCTAAAAGTACTCTTTGGTTCATGTTCCTCTTTTGATTCTGGTTTGGGCTGTTCATTCACAGTTTTATCAGTTTTGTGCAGTTCGTGTTGTATGCACCTTGCAGAACACTATTGCTGCTGTGCCGAACGCAGGGAGGTGAGGAAGCACAGAAACAACCCTTCTCTTGGCAGACACTGAGCAGTTGCAGGAAAGGTTGTCATGGAGGTGAAGGAAAGTGTGGATGTCAATGGATTCAGCACTCTTAGATACATGGGGGATCCCTCCTACACATTGGACTGGTCTGATTTCGTCTTATACCATGAGTATCCACACATCACTAGTAGGTGCAAGCAGACCAAAAGACTGGTGACCACATCATGTAGCTCACAAGCGAATTTTGAAAATAAACTGGACACCGACACACTTTAGACAGCGCAGACCATTTCAAACATCATTTCAATCACCCAATTAGTTTACAAAGTTAGAAAGCCTAACCTTTGTCTGACAACTATCCTGAGCTCAGCTCCTATGTTGCAGGGCAAGTACAGGGAAATAAGGAGAGGGAGACAAATTGATTTGTATGCTGGAAGCTGGTACGGATCCAAAGAATTGAACATTCTCTTTCTGTGACAGTATGAGTTCAGGTACCAAAGGAGGCCAAAATACTCAAGTTCCTCACTCAGCTGAATTATGCTGTGAGTTAGAATATTAGTTTATTCTTGTCATATGTACTAAGATACAGTTCATACTGTTTATCCAGTTCAGATCTTTACACAGTGCATTGAGCTAGAATAAGGTAAAACAATAACAATACAGAATAAAATTGTAAAAGCCACCAAAAGAGTGCAGTGCAGGTAAATGATAAACTGCAATATCATTATGAGGTAGATTGTGAGCCCAAGAGTCTATCGTATCGTACAAGCAGTCTGTTCAAGAAACTGGTAACAATAGGAAAGAAGCTGGTGGCATGTGTTTCCAGTACATTACCTGATATTAGCAGACTGCTTGATTTTTGAATATTTTGAGAAGGTGCTGCTAAACTTAGTACACCTGCACAAATTTGGTTTGCTTATTAATATATTGCAAGAGCAATTAAAGAATTAATTTGAAAGTAGTTGGGCAGGAGGTACAGTGGCCTTAGATCCCATATCAGGTTTAGGAAGAGTTAATATCCTACAACCATTAGGCTCCTGAAGTGGTATAGATAGCTTCACCCACCTCAACTCCAAACTGACTCCACAATCTGTGGACTCAGTTCCAACTCAGTATTTTTTTTTTTTAATTTTTAATTTGTCTTTTTGCACATTGCTTGTTTGTCAGTCTTTGTTACTTGTAGTTTTTCATATATTCTATTGTATTTCTTTCCTTTCCTGTAAATGCCTGTAAGAAACGCATCTCAAGGTCACATATAGAGATATATATGTATTTTCATAACAAATGTAGTTTGAACTGAGGACCAAGGTAGTGTAGCAGTTAGCGTGACAGCTGAGGCTGTCAGATTTCAGAGTTCAAACTCAGCTTTCTCTGTAAGGAGTCTCTCAATATCCTCCCGTGGAATGTGTAGGTTTTCTCCAGTCCTCCAATTTCCTCCCACAGTCCAAAGATTTATCGGGAAAGTTTAATTGGTCATTGTAACTTGTTCTGTGATTAGGTTACGGTTAAATCAGTGTTGTCGGGGGTTGCTGGGCGGCACGGCTCAAAGGGCTGGAATGGTCTATTCTGTGCTGTATCTCTAAACAAATAAAATTTACTTTGAACTTTGAACTTTAAGGAAACTTCATTTTCTTTAAATTTCCCAATTAACTTCATTCCCAGTGTAATCAGTTCCCTAGACTTCAATAAACTGTATTAAGAAAGCAGCAGGATGAAACACATTTCCACAAATGTTTAATGTCACACACCTGGGCAAATATATGGTTGTTCATCCATCATCGTTGATGAAGGCCTTGACACCATTATGATAATGATGGTGGTGTTGAGACTAGTGTGTGATTTGGATTTAAGTGAGGGAGAGCTGCGCAGTGTCAGCCTCACTCTCTCTTCCCAAATTCCCATCTGGATCCAGTGGCAAGGCAAGAGTCAAGACGGCTGGGGATGGCACTAGGCACAGTGGATGATCAAGACATCTTCTTGTCATGTTGCTCTACATTTTCCACAATGCTTGCAGAGACCGCCTTCTTGACCATTGGACATTCCCATTGGTCTCGTCCGTCCAATCTGCCGGAGTCTGTCTTCACATGCTGGGATAGGCAACTCCCTATCTCACTGAGGGTTTGAGACCTGTCGGCTACCCTCACCTGGTTTAGCCAGCTTGTCGAAGCCGTTGCCTGGGGTATGGCCACTGTCACATGCAAACAGCTACGGGGAGCCACAGGTGAGAGCTGAGTGCCAGGTGGGGACCAAAGGTGAACAAGCTGCCTGAAAAGGACACGACATGTTCCCCTGCCAGAGGTGCTACACTTCCCTGACACCCCATACACCCCAGGGCAAATATATGATGTTTAGGTATATAGCCCACAAGCTAAATTACGGTGCTTTTACGATGTTTTGATTAAATTTGTTCTTTGCCTAATTACAACTCATGGAGCAAGGAGTTAGTTCAAGAGAGTTGCTGGACAAAGATAGGGCTTTCTTACTTCATTAACTCTAAATGTGTGATTTAATTTATGTTATAAATGGCTTATTTTAGATTCCTACTTCACGATAACTTGGTTTGATTCTCTAGGTGAAGTAGCTGTGGTTTTATTGTAAGATTTCAAAAGTTTTAAAAATATATTCCTGGAATGCGGGTAACTCTAATAAAGCTAATATTTATATGCATCTCTAACATGCAGCTGACGGGCTTGTTAAGATCCTTCATTGGGAGGCAATATGAAACATCATATTATCAGGTGAGGCATCACTTGGATTATTGTGAACAGTTTTGGCCCTTATCTACAAAAGGATGTGCTGACATTGGAGAGAAATCAATGGAGGTTCATGAATCTGATTCTGGGATTCAGGAGGTTGTCATATAAGGAGCGTTTGATGGTTCTGGGCCTCTACTCACTGAAATTCAGAAGAATGAGGGAGTCTTCATTGAAAACTATCGAAAGTTGAATGGCCTCGCTCGAGTGGATATGGAGAAGATGTTTCCTATGGTGGGGGAGTCTAAGACCAGAGGACACAGCCTCAGAATAGAAGAGTGTCCTTTTAGAATGAAGATGAGGAGGAATTTCTTTAGCCAGAGAGTGATGTATCTGTAGAATTCGTTGCCACAGGCAGCTGTGGAGGCCAAGTTATTGGGTATATTTAAGCAGAGGCTAATAGATTCCTGATTAATTAGGACATGAAGAGTTATGAGGAGAAGGTAGGAGATTGGAGTTGAAAGGAAAGTGGATCAGCCATGATGAAATGGTGGAGCAGACTTGATGGGCCAAATGGCCCAATTCTGTTCCCGTACCTTAGGGTGTTATCTTATAAAAGACTATTACTTCCCTGTTGCCTACAAAAGATTAGATTGCTGTCAGATATCATGGTCTTGGGTTGTTGGGCACGTGGCCAAGTGGTTAAGGTGTTTATCTAGTTATCTCAAGGTTGCTAGTTCGAGCCTCAGCTGTGGTAGCGTGTTTGTGCCCTTGAGCAAGGCACTTAATCACACATTGCTCTAGTCTGTGCGAGGAGTAGCACCTCACACAGACTTCCAATCTGTGCCTTGTAAAGCATGAAAATGCCCGATGCAGACACCAACAGAATCAACAAACTCATTTTAAGGCCAGTGATGTTGTGGGGATGGAACTGGACTCTCTGACGGTGGTGTCTGAAAAGAGGATGCTGTCCAAGTTGCATGCCATCTTGGACAATGTCTCTCACCCACTACATAATGTACTGGTTGGGCACAGGAGTACATTCAGCCAGAGTCTCATTCCACCGAGATGCAACACAGAGCGCCATAGGAAGTCATTCCTGCCTGTGGCCATCAAATTTTACAACTCCTCCCTTGGAGGGTCGGACACCCTGAGCCATAGGCTGGTCCTGGACTTATTTCCTGGCATATTTTACATATTATTATTTAACTATTTATGGTGTTATTACTATTTATTATTTATGGTGCAACTGTAATGAAAACCACTTTCCCCCGGGATCAATAAAGTATGACTATGACTATGACTATGACTCATGGTCTGAGTCGATGTTCCCCCTGGGCTGAATCTACAAGTATCCTGCTTCCTTGTTATTTTCTGCATACCTGAAGTGACAATGTATGCTGCTCCTTTGCCTCTTACTAACCATTGTAAGCCCTCACTACTGATTATTGTACACGCTTAATTTCCTTCATTTCAAAAACAATTGATATATTAGTTTATTATTGTCACATGTCAATAATGTAAAATCTTGTCCTGCATACCATTCATACAGGTCAATTGATTGCAACTCTGCATTGAGGTCGTACAAGGTAAAACAATAACAGAATGCAGATTTGAAGTGTTGCCGTCACGGAGAAAGGGCAGTGTAAACACACAGTAAGGTGCAATATCATAACAAGGTAGATTGTGAGGTCAGAAGTCATCTTATCATTCTAGAGGACATTTCAATAGTCCTGTAACAAGTGGGGTAGAAGCAGAGCCTGGTGATATGTGCTTTCAGGCTTTTAATCTTCTGCCCAATGAGAGAGGAGTGAATAACCCAGGTGGGTCGGGTCTTTGATTATGTTGTCTGCTTTACTGAGGCAGCGAGAAGTGTAGACAGTCCATACAAGGGAGGCTAGTTCCTGTGATATGCCGAGATGTATTCACAACTCGCTGTAGTTTCCTGTGGTTGTGTGCTGAGCAGTTACCATACCAAGTCTGGATGCATCTGGATAGGATGCTTTCTATGGTGCATTGATAAAAATTGGTAAGCGTTGATGGGGAAATGCCAAATTTCTCTAGCTTTCTGAGAAATCAGAGGTACTGGGGAGTTTTCTTGGCCATGGCCTCAACATAGTTGGACTAGGACAGACTGTTGGTTATGCTCACTCCTAGGAACTTGAAGCTCTCAACCCCCTGGACCTCAGCACAATGGATATAAGCAGGAGCGTGCATATCTTTACCCTCCCTGGATAAATGACCCACCCTCCTTTTTTGAGGGGAAGATTTTTGTTCATGGTCTCTATCCTGTACACTGACTCATCGTTATATGAGATATGGCCTGCTATAGAGGTATCATCTTCAAACTTGTAGTTATGAGTGAGTGTACAGGGAGTACAGTAGGGGACCGAGGCTATACCCCCGTGAAACACTAGTGTTGAGGATAATTATGGTGGGGATATTGCTGCCCATCCTGATTGACTGCAATCTGATGGTCAGGAAGTTTGTTTGCAAAAGGAGGTACTGAATCCCAGGTCTTGGAGTTTGGAGATGAGTTTGCTTGCGGTTATAGCTTGGAAGGTAGAATTGCAGTGGATAAACAATGGTCTTTACTGTCCTGATGCTCCAGAGATGAGTGTAGGGCCAGGAAAATGGCATACGTTATAGACCTGTTTTGGTGGTTGTTGGAGAAGCTGGAGTTAAGGCATGCCATGACCAATCTCTTGAAGTTCTTTGTGCTGGTGCATGTCAGATCCAGCAGGGTGGTAGTCATTAAGGCACTTTATCTTGTTTTTCTTAGATACCAGGATGAAAGTGGTTTTCTCAAAGCTATTGGAACCCTCAAACTGAAGCAGGTCTGCAAAATGACAAATTTCTGCAAATACTCCCAGCCAGCTGATTGGCACAGAATTTAAGGACATGGCCAGTGACACTGTTCAGGCCAATTGCTTTCCATGGGTCACTCTGTGTAAGACAGAACTTATATCTACAATGGTAATTGTGGGTTCAGGTGCATTGGAGGCTGTTGGAGTGGACGGTGACATCCCAAACACCTTTTGTTTAAAATGCGTAAAGAATGCATGAAGCTAGTTAGGAGGGGAGGTGCTGTTGTCAGTGATGTTGACTGATTATCTTGTAGCCTATTATAATCTGTAGGCCCTGCCACAACTGACAGCTGGTCTGGGACTTGATTTTGGATTCTTGCCACCCCGGATAGCTTTACAGAAATCATATCTTGATTTGTTGTGATAGTCAGGAATGCTGCAGTCCTGGACTTTAACAGGGAAAGGGTCTGTCAGTTCATCCATGGTTTCTGGTTTGGGAACATCCTGATTGTCCTCTTTAGTACTCAGTCCTCACTTCTTGATAATTATGTATTGTAGTGACATACTCGCCTAACAGAATCTTTGAATATGTAGTAGCCTACCAACTCAAAACAATCATTTAGAACCTTACCTTTTGCCTTAGACCACTGAATAACATTCTATACTGGATCCATGCATTTCAGATTGCGTTTTTACAGTCTGGTAGTCTTTTTTGCCATAGTATGGGTGAGCGATGATGGTGTGGTAGCTATTCTTAAAGCTGTGTAGCAATGGTCAACAGCATTTGGGCCAGGAAGTACCTTAGTGACATTTCTCCGTTGTGCGCTTGTTGTGGGGGGATATAGGTATGGGCTAACTTAGCATTTTGCTCAACTTTTACACTAATTTATAAATTGAACCTACATCAAATATTCTCCCTAGGTAATTGGTTTGAATGGGGAACTTAAAAGGAAAGATCCTCTATTTCACTGTTGCCCAAACTATCTTGGCCTGTACAGTTAACTGGCCTTTACTTCCAAAAATTATCCAACAGTGTTTGGATAAAGTTAAATGTGCAAAATGAGAAGTGTTGTGTTTTAATTTTATTGAAGTTTCCAGTGACAGAATCAGAGAATGATTACACCACAAAAGGAAGCCATTTGGTCTGTCAGTTCTGTACTGATTCTATTTAAGAGCAATCCAGCTAGCTCTGCTTCCTGCCCTCTCCCCAGGCCTTTCCTTCTAGATGCAGAATTCACTTGTCAGTGCAACAATTGAATCTGCCTCAACTACTACCCATGTCAGAACATTTCAGAACTTAACCACTTGCTGAATAATAAATTTTTCCCCATGTTAAGTTTGATTATTTTACCAGTCACTTTTCCTCTGCCAATATTTTCTTGAGCCTCACACACAAAACACTGCAGGAAATCAGCAGGTCAGGCAAAATCTATGGAGGAAAATAAACAGTCGACACTTTGGGCCAAGTCCCTTCATTGGGACTCCTGAAGCTTCCACCAACAGGAACAATTTCTGACTCTCTTGTTTCTGGACGTGGCAAAATTTTCAACACCTTCACAGCCTTCTTTATTCTGAGAAGATGAGTCCATGAACGTACCGTGATGGCGCCACAGTATTACACATCTGGGCGTTCCGAAATTCGGAGTTCAATTCTGGCAAATCTGCAAGGGGTCTGTACATTCTCCTCTGAGTGTGTAGATTTCCTCTGTGTGGTTTGGTTTCCTCCCTCTTTCCAAAGACAGTCGGGTTGGTAGATTAATTGGTCATTGTAAATTGTCCTGTGATTAGGCTAGGGTTAAATCGGGGTATTGTTGGGTGATGCCTGTTCCACGGTGTAACTCGAAATAAAATAACTAATGTCCTTCATCCCTGGAATAGTTTTCATCAATCCCTTCTAATTCCTCTCCAGAACTTTTCCATCTTCCCTAAAGGGTGCATAAAGAATTTAGAACAATACTTCAATTATGGAAGAGAAGCTGATTCAGAACCAGGTTTAATATCATTGGCATAGTGTTGAAATTCGTTGTGTTATGACAGCAATACCTTGCAATATGTAATTATTTTTAAAACTATGAATTATAATAAGAAATAAAAAATAAATTAAGTAAGTATTGCAAAAAGAGAGGGAAAAACACTATAGTAATGTTCATGGGTTCATTGTCCATCAAAAATCTGATGATGGAGGGAAAGCAGCTGTTCCTGAAATATTGAGTGTGTCTTCAGGGTCCTGTACCTCGAGGGCATGTCTTAGGAGGTGGGGGGTCCTAAATGACAGATGTTGACTTCTTGACATGTCGCCTTTAGAAGGTGTCCTTGATGCTGGGGGACCTAGTGCCCATGATGGAGCTGGCTGAGTTTACAACTTTCTGCAGCTTTATCCAATCCTGTGCAATGGCCCCTCCATACTAGATGGTGATTCAACCAGTTAGAATGCTCTCTATGGGACACCTGTAGAGATTTTCGGAAGTTTTTGGTGACAAACCAAATCTCCTCAAACTCCTTGTTGTAACGTGAACAAAGTCACCAGGGAGATGCAGCTGGTAGATATGAAGTAGCTCTTTATGTGACAAAATCAGACACAGCAGGCATCATACTGAGACCCTTTCAGTGGAAGAAGCCTGCTCAACCCAACATTACATGGCATTTTATATGCTAAAGATCAAAGGACAGTTCAATATTTACAATCTATCTACAATGCATCCTTTGAACTACATTTAACTTTCACACCTTCTTTGCATCCACAGTAGAGATGTCCAAATGAATGTTAAATGAGCATTGTCTGGTTTTCCAGTTAACTGCAGTTCATAGCTCTTCAGAACCCATTATCCAGAGCTGTACTTTAAATTTAATCTACTGTCCATATTCAGATCTAAAGTTTGATGCCTGAAGTTAGTCGCTGAAGTTAATAGTTAATATTTTGCTGCATGCCCTAACTCCAAAAATGCCCCCAACACACCCAATAAAATATAGACACTGTCGCGACTTCTTTGTAATCACAGCAATATGTTGGGCTCAGGATAGACCTTCAGAAATATTGACACCTAGGTGATTGAAATGGCTCACTTTTTCCACTGCTGATCCCTCAATGTGAACAAGTGTGTGTTACCTCGACTTCCCCTTCTAGAAATCTATCATCAATTCCTCGGTCTTGCTAACATTGGGTGCAAGGTGGTTGTTGTGTCACCACTTTACTAACTGATTAATCTTGCTTCTGAATGCCTCTTGCCACCGTCTAAAATTCTACCAATAATAATTGTGTTGAGAGCAAATTAATAAATTGTGTTTCAGCCATGCCTAGACATACAGTCGTGGGTGTAGATAAAGTAGAGCAGTTGGCCAAGCACATACCTTGTGGTGTGCCAGAATTAATTGTCACTGAAAAGGAGATGTCATGTCACATTCATACGGACTGTGTTCTCATAGTGAGGAAGTCAAGGTCCAGTTGTGGAGGGAGGTACAGAGGTCCACATTTCGGAGCTTTATGATTGTGTTGAGCACTGACCTGTAATCAATAAAAGCAGCCTGATGTAGGTGATGCTACTGTCCAAGTGATCCAAAGCCGAGCGGACAGCCAATGAAATTGCTATTGTGCT
Organism: Mobula birostris; assembly: GCF_030028105.1. NCBI lineage: Eukaryota > Metazoa > Chordata > Chondrichthyes > Myliobatiformes > Myliobatidae > Mobula > Mobula birostris. Next base: position 22,486,204 of record NC_092373.1, on the reverse strand, counting down.
GAAAGGCAAATTGCAGCGTGTCCAGGTCCCTGCTTAGGTGGGAGTTGATTCTGGGCATCAGCAGCCTCTCAAAGCATTTCATTACCGTAGATGTGAGTGCAACTGGGCAATGGTGAGTGAGGCAGCTCAGCCTTCTCTTCTTGAGCATTGGCGTGATTGTCACCCTTTTGAAGCAGGTGGGAACCTCCTACTGCAGCAGTGAGAGGTGAAAGGTGACTTTGAACATTCTTGCCAGTTGGTTGGCACAGGTTTTCAATGCCCTCCAAGGTACACCATTTGGGCCTGACACCTTGCAGGGGTTCACCCTCTTGAAATATGCTCTGACATCAGCCTACGAGAACACAAGGTCACCAAATGTTGCAAGAGTTTGCGCAACTATAATTCTATTCTCCCTTTCAAAGCATGTGTAAAAGGCATTGAACTCATCTGGGAATAAAGTATCACAGTCATTTATGACATTATCTTTTGCCTTGTAGGAAGTAATGACCTGCAAATCTTGCTAGAGCTGACGTGCATCCAATTCCATCTCTAACTTCAATCGGAATTATTTTTGCACCTATCTGGACTTCTTGTATAGTTCTGGATCAGTGCCCTTGAATGCCACAGATCTAGCCCTTAACAGACTATGAACCTCCTGGTGCATCCACAGCTTCTGGTTTGAGTATGTCCAATATGCTCTCAAAGGCACACAGTCGTCCAAACAGGTCTGATGCAGTTGGTGACAACTGCAGTGTATTCATTCAGATTTGAAGATGATTCCGTGAATATCGCATAGTCTACTGACTCAAAGCAGTCCTGTAACTGCTCCTCGACCTCCCTTGACTGTACCTTCTTGGTCCTCACCACTGGTGCTGTGGTCTTTAGTCTCCGCCCTTATGCGGGAGTAGAAGTACAGCCAGGTGATCGGACTTTCTAACGTGTGGGTGCAGGATGGCACAGTAAGTGTTCTTGATGGTGGAGTAACAGCTACGGGGAGGTGGTGTTCTTGATGGTGGTGTTCTTGATGGTGCGTTGGCTCCTCTGGTTCCACAGATGATATGTTGGTGGTAATTTTTCAGAGAGGTCTTGTTTTATAAATACTTACTAGCTCATTGCCTTCATTTATTAAGTCCAGGAATACCTTGTCAGCCACTTTCTCAACCTGCTTTAATACTATAAGTGAATTATGCACACCTACTCCACATTTCTCTGTTCTGTAGAAATATAAAAAAATAGAAAGCAAGCCAAAATTGACAAATGTCTCTTACAGGCTGAGACAGGAGAAATCATATTGGAGAATAAGAGAATGGCAGAGAAATTAAACAAATATTTTTTTTTTTTCTCTGCCTTCAGTGAAAGAAACAAGAAATCATTTGGCAATATTGAAAGTTTGAGAGGAAGTAAGGAGCTCAAATAACTTAGCAGTAATAGCAACCTATTATTAGAGAATTCATTTGAATTTAAGTTTGGAAGTCTCAGGATTTGCTTCCTAGGATTTCGATGTGGATAGCTATACAGATAATGGATGCTTTGGTTGCTATCTTCCCACTAACTACAATGGAGTCTCACTATTTAAGAAAGGAGTGGGGCACAGACAGGGAACTTTAAGCAGTTAGCCCAATGTCGCTAATAGGTAAAAAAAAATATTAAGGATATGGTAATAGTGTGCTTGAAGTAAAATAAGAGAATATGGTAGAAACATCATGTATGTTGGAAAGATTCAGAATCAGGTTTATTTTCATTGTCATGTCATATTTGTCTTCCTGCAATAAAAATATTACTATTAATTACAGTAGGATATATATACACACAGTGGCTACTTTATTAAGTATGGGGTGTATGGGGTGTCAGGGAGGGGTAGCACCTCTGGTGGGGTAACATGTCGCGTCCTTTTCAAGGCGGTTAGTCCACCTTTGGTCCCCACCTGGCACTCAGCTCTCAACTGTGGCTCCCCGTAGCTGTTTGCATGCGACAGCGGCCACACCCCGGGCAACGGCTTCGACAAGCCGGCTAAACCAGGTGAGGGTAGCCGACGGGTCTCAAACCCTCGGTGAGATAGGGAGTTGTCTATCCCAGCATGTGAAGACAGACTCCAGTGGATTGAGCGGACGAGACCAATGGAAGGTCCAACGGTCAAGAAGGCGGTCTCTGCAAGCGTCGTGGAACATGTGGAGCAGGACAAGACACAGAAGACATCCTGGTCATCCACTGCGCCTAGTCCCATCTCCAGCCGTCTTGACTCTGTCTTGCCACTGGATCCAGATGGGAATTGGGAAGAGAGAGTGAGGCTGACGCTGCGCAACTTTCCCTCACTTAAATCCAAATCACGCGCTAGTCTCGACACCATCAATAATGGTGTTGAGGTCCTCATTGACATACGATGGACGAACAACAACAACAACAACTTTATTAAGTACAGGAGTGCACTTCTTCAACACAGCAATGCTTTAACACATGGTTATTTGAATTACTGTCAACTTCCTGCCTGCTTGAACCAGTCTGGCAATTCTCCTCTGAACTCTCTTATTAACAAGACATTTTTGCCCACAGTATTGCCACTCACTCAATTTTTGTTGTTTCTCACACCATTCTCTGTAAACTCTAGAGATATTTATGCATGAAAATCTCAGGAGATGAGCAGTTTCCGAGACACTCAAACCACCCTATCTGGCACCAAATTTCAGTAAAAGATCAAAGCCGCTCTGATCACATTTCTTCTGCATGCTGATGCTTAGTCTGATCAACCACTGAACCTCTTGATCATGTCTGCTTACTTTTTATGCATTGAGTTGTTGCAACAAGATTGGTTGATTAAATATTTGCATTAACAAGCAGGTGTACAGTTGTACCTAATAAAGTGGGATGGCCACTAAGTATATTCAGTTATATCTATAAGTGAGGTGATCAACTTGACAGAAAATTTAGAAAGGTATAATATTTGAAAAAAAGGTGAGAGACTGAAAACTCTTGGTATGCAAAGGTACCCAAGAATGCTTGTTTTTGAATCATAGGAAGTTAATGTGTTGGGTAATTGTAAAGGCAAATGGGACATTGGCCTTTATTCCAACAGAAACTGAATACAAGAGTGGAAATGAATGGCTCTGATGATACAGAACTCTGGTGAAACTGCATCTGGAGTATCGTGTGCAGGTCTGGTCTCCCATTCTGATGAAGGGTTATACTTAGCAGTGCGCAGCAAAAGGTATGCAGAACTGATGAATGGTCATCAATCAGAAAGACAACTTTATGCCATTCTCTTCTGATACTGTCTCATATCAAAGTATTTCCATTATTTTTGTTTTTTTTATTGTTGATTGCCAGTATTGGCATTATTTTTTGGTCATTTTAATTCTTTATCAGTGAATGAGCTGCATTAGTACGACAGTTCTGCCTGAGCTAGTCTGCAGCTCCACTGCAGCTGTTAGAGTGAACAGCCCTCATGCTTTCTTCATCCGAAGGCTGACATGAACTGAATAGTACTTTGACTGGGGCCTGATATAAAATATTTGGCCTACTCATAAAAAAAAATCAAACTAATGTTTTCATTCATTTGGTCTGTAAGTTTAAAGAAAATTTAAACAAAGGTACCTGAATATGAAATTTTTGTTTTTATTGTAAAATTCTTCTTTAATACATAGAAAGTGTAGTTGTCAATATTTATCAAATATTCCTTCAAAGTACCAATTCTATGAACAGGGCGTGCAATGTTCTTATCTTGGTAGGGGGAAAAACACATTTCCTATAAAATGCTCATCAGCAATTTATTGTAATTTACTTCTTAACGTTTCAAATATTTCCCCCTCTTTTATTAATATAGGACCCAAAGTGCAATCTAGGAGTGATTTTTGTATGCATGTGCAAATATGTGGTAATGGTCTAGATTGAGTATTTATTAATTAACCTTCACAAGTACCAGATGAGCTTCATCCAGGTTTGTACCAAAAAAGGAGTTTATCTCATTTCCCTACTTGCCCCATCCAGTGTGCCCTGACAACTATGATGTGCCTCTCCACAGGCTCCTTTCAAATTAATAAAGAGAAATTTGACAAAGGTTCACTTTTGTTTGGTGACAGATGATCTTGTCAGTGGCTGTGATCATTAATCATTGTCAGGAATGCCATAAAATTGAATTGGGATGATTTTCACATTCTTTGGACTAAGGTTACCATGCGGTGAGGGATGACCTTAATTGGGTAGTTCATAGAAAAAATAATATAAACAAACTCCAAACATGGAAAATGAATCCTGCTGTGTTTGCAGAATTAGTGTGATTATATCTGCATAACCAATTTTCTACTTTTAGAGTTTATAGATTTACATGCCATACCTTCCTTTGTACCTAAAAGGGGGAGTTTTTCATAATTCTCCAATTTGAAAATCAGATATGATCAATGTTTATTAGGTGAATACTTTGAGATAAATATTGATATGCTACAAATGCAGCAGCAATGCAATTTTCTGTTTAAGTGAATAAAAATAATTATCATCCAGAATTCAGTGCTAGATGGAGAAAATAGTTTGAGGTATAGATTTAATCAGATTCAAGCTCGCTGCTATCAAAAATGTTCAAAGTGTGAACAATGCTTCAAAATTCAAAATAAATTTATTATCAAAGTACATACATACCTTGAGATTCATTTTCTTGCAGGTATTCACAGTAAATACTAACAAAACACAACAGAATCAATATAAACAAAAACTTGCAAATACCAATGTGCAATAGAAGACAAACCTTGGAAATACAAAATATTAATAAAGAAATAGATAAATAAGTAAGTAAATCTGAGAACAAGAGTTGTAGAGTCCTTGAAGGTGAGAGCATAGGTTGTGGAATCATTTCAGTGTTGAGGTGAGTGTAATTATCCACGCTGGTTCAGGAGCCTGTTGGTTAAAGGGCAATAGCTGTTCTTAAACCTGGTGGTGTGGGACCCAAGGGTCTTGTACCTCCTTCCTGATGGCAGCGGTAAAAAGAGAGCATGGCCTGGATGATGAGGGTCTTTGATGGCAGACGCTACTTTCCTGTGACAGCACTCCTTGTAGATGTATTCAATAGTGAGGAGGACTTTTCGTGTCATGGTCTGTGCTGTATCCACTACCTTCTGTACACTCACAGCCCAATTTGCATGATCTCTTACAGAAACTTCTCGTAATTATGTGGCTTCCTGAGACGCACAAACTAAGCTGTGTGATGCTGTGACCAGATCTAGAGCTGAGGTGGAGCTGCCAATGGAAGCATAAAGTGGCTCAGGATGACGTGAATTGAAGAGTGCCGTCACATATCCATTGTAGCTTTGGAGCTTAACTCAAATGTACTTTGTGTAACAGGCTCCAGAGAATAATGCAGGCAAAGTCAATCTTTTGAGGGAGCATTCAATTTGACCAGTTGACCAAAGAGCTGATTATAGACTTCAGAAGGAAATTAGAGGATCAGATGTGGAGGGGGTTATGAACTTTTAAATTCCCGGGTGTTATTATTTCACAGGACCTGTTCTGGGCCCAGCATACATGTGCCTCGACTTCTTTAGGAATTTGCCGAGATTCCGAATGATACCTAAAACTTTGACAATCTTCCATAGAGGTGTAGTTGAGGGTATATTGACTGTCTGCATCACAGCCCGGTATGGAAATACCGATGCCTTGAATGAAAAATCCTACAGAAAGTAGTGGATATGGCTCAGTCCATCACGGGTAAAACCCTCTCCACCATTGAGCACATCTACATGAAACACTATAGCAGGATAGCAGCATCCATCATCAGGGACTCGGCATCACCCAGAGCACGCTCTCTTCTTGTTGCTACCCTCAGAAAGGTGGTGCAGGAGCCTCTGGACTCACACCACCAGGTTCAGGAACAGCTTTTGCCCTCAATTATCAGGCTCTTTAACCAAAGGGGATTAGCCTCACCTGCCTCATCATTATAATGTTCCCTCAGCCAATGAATTCACTTTCAAGGACCTCATGCTCCCGATATTTATTGCTTATTTACCTACTATTGTTGTTCCTTCTTTTTGTGCGTGTGCAGTTTGATGTCTTCCGCACTCTGGTTGAACGCCCTAGTTGGGTGGTCTTTCACTGATTCTGTTATGGTTATTACTTTATAGTATGCCCATAAGAAAGTGAATTTCAGGATTGTATATGGTGGCTTATGTATTTTAATAATAAATTTACTTTTAACTTTTAAATCATTTGCAATTTTAAGTAAACTTTGTTTTTAAACTTGTGTGCTCATTTGATTTGCAGTTAAAACAAAACCTACAGCCAGTCCAGTTGAAGAGAATCAACTGTCCAGCTCTTAGCTCCATCCCTCCCCCTCCTCTTCTCCTATCATTTCGGATCTCCCTCTCCCCCTCCCACTTTCAAATCTCTTACCAGCTCTTCTTTCAGTTAGTCCTGACCAAAGGTCTTGGCCCGAAACGTCGACTGTACCTCTTCCTAGAGATGCTGCCTGGCCTGCTGCGTTCACCAGCAACTTTTATGTGTGTTGAAGAGAATGAAAATATAAAATTGGCAATAAGAATATTTTCAATAGAATGCTGTGCCGAGCATCCTTGTGAATACAGCTATGAACTGTATTTAGTGGTAACATTTGCAATGTATTCTGTGAGGAAGAGTAATTATTCTGCATTATACTTCCTGGCATTACGCCATATATACTATTTAAATCTGAACTTCTTAAAGTTTGATCAACTACTATAGTTTAACAGAATATACTGAATTCATTTCACATTAAGTGCAGAATTTCATGTGTCTAAATTAAATCAGCTTCTATGATTTAATGAAAAGTTTTGGTTAGAAAGTTTAATTAAATCTGATGAATTGGTATCGTATCATCAAATTACTATAGATTCAATCAAGATTTAAATTGTTATCTCCTCAAAAGGCAGAAAAAATGTTAAAACAGTCTCCTAATTAGCAAATTCATCATTCAGTGCAGCGGTCCCCAACCACCGGGCCGCGGATCGGTACCGGGCCACAGAGCATGTGCTACCGGGCCGCAAGGAAACAATATGATTTGGCGATGTGAGTCAGCCACACCCTTCCTCATTCCCTGTCATGCCCACTGTTGAGCTTGAACGCACGCGAGGTCATTACCTGCGCGTCATCCATGTCAGCGCGGGAAGGAGATCAACTCCTCAAGCTTGCAAGTGATGGCGGGCTGAAAAGCATATTTGACATAATATCTCTGCCGGCATTCTGGATCAAAGTCAAGGCTGAATATCCTGAGATAGCCACGAAAGCATTGAAAACGTTGCTTCCATTTCCAAAATATCGCTGAAATGAATGCAACGAAAACTAAATTGCGGAATAGACTGGACATAAGGAACCCCGTTCGAGTATCTCTGTCTCCCATCACCCCTCGAGAGGACCGTCTTGTTGCAGGGAAACAAGCCCAGGGCTCCCATTAATTCAACGATATTGGTGTGTTGCAATGATTTTATATGTTCATACAGGGAAAATATTTGCTGTGTGTTTAATATCCAAATGTTACTTAAAATGTTATGATGCTATTAACTTACTTATATAACCATATAACAATTACAGCACGGAAATAGGCCATCTCTGCCCTTCTAGTCCGTGCCGAATGCTACTCTCACCTAGTCCTACCGACCTGCACTCAGCCCATAGCCCTCCATTCCTTTCCTGTCCATATACCTATCCAATTTTTCTTTAAATGATAATATCGAACCTGGTTCTGCCACTTCTACTGGAAGTTCATTCAACACTTACTTCAAGCTCCCCTGTCCTCCCCTGATAATTGACTTATCACTATATTCATGCGAGGAAAATATGCGCTGTGTATTTAATATTAAATTTGTTAGACAAACCCTTTTAGAAACAAAATTGAGTGTATTAGCCACTTATCACCCATATTCCAGTCGTGATTAACACCACCCCACCGAACAGAATGGACAAAACCGATTTGCAGAGAAAAAAATCGGCAGGTACGCGTATGCGCATGTCACGCATGCGCAATGGTGCCCGTGCAAGGCTTCATGGTAATTGTAGTCTTTCTCTGGTTAAACACAACGTATTTGACTGCTACTCTTGTCCGTTGGCAACCCTACCCCACCTCCCCCCCCCCCCCACCCCGGGTCGGCTGGTCCACAAGAATATTGTCAATCGTAAACCGGTCCGCAGTGCAAAAAAGGTTGGGGACCCCTGATTTAGTGAGTACTTGTTCTTTGCCACATGATTGGAATGAGATAAAATATTAGTCAGCACAATAGAGACTTCAGAGCAGAGCAAGAACTGTGCAAAGTGTGTATTAGAATTGCATGATGCACAACACACTTATAAAGAAGGATATTGAGCATGCAGCACTGATGTCAGTCATTATGCAACACACGTTTGACTTTGCTGCTGCTGCATTGGATGTGGTTATGTAATGAAAATACAGTGTGGGCTACAGAGCCGAAGGCAAAGGAACAAGTTTGCCCAAACTTACAAACATAGAAACATAGAAAAACCTACAGCACAATACAGGCCCTTCGGCCGACAATGCTGTGCTGAACATGTCCTTACTTTAGAGATTACTTAGGGTTACAAGTAGCCCTCTATTTTTCTAAGCACGATGCACCTGTCCAGGAATGTCTGAAAAGACCCTATCATATCTGCCTCCACCGCCATAGATGGCAGCCCATTCCACGAACTCACCACTCTCTGCGTAAAAAACTTACCCCTGACATCTCCTCTGTACCTACTCCCCAGCAATTTAAAACTGTGCCCTCTTGTGGCAGCCATTTCAGCCCTGGGGAAAAGCCTCTGACTATCCACACGATCAATGCCTGAAAGGGACAAAACAATAATGCCAGCCATTTTAATTCTGCCCCCACCCCCAATTCTCACACCAACATGTCCATCGTCAGCCTCCTCCACTCAGCATCCTCAGCAAACTCCAGGAAAATTACCTTACGTCCTGCCAGGGCAATCTACAACCCGACTTTATTGAATTCTCCAATTTCAGGTGAACTGTTCCTTTACGCTGTCCTACTGATCAAATCAGTTCATCAAACACTCACCCACCACCCTTTTTCTTTCTACGCCTATTGCACCTATGCACTACTCACACACACCTTCCAATGGTTGCCCCATCAATCTGTTCCAATCTGCATACTACACCTCCCCCACGTGAATTCATGCACCATCTTCCTCATCCTCTCTGCCCTTTGTCGCTTCCAGCTAAAACCTCACAGCTTCAGTTGCTATTTCTACTCTCCCTTCCTTCATCGATCACATTTCCTCATCTGGATCTACCTACCATTTTTGATCTTTTTATCTACCTCTTTCCTTCAGCTTTTCATATTAGTCATAGTCATAGTCATACTTTATTGATCCTGGAGGAAATTGGTTTTCATTACAGTTGCACCACAAATAATAAATAGTAATAAAACCATAAATAGTTAAATAGTAATATGTAAATTATGCCAGGAAATAAGTCCAGGACCAGCCTATTGGTTCAGGGTGTCTGACCCTCCAAGGGAGGAGTTGTAAAATTTGATGGCCACAGGCAGGAATGTCTTCCTATGATGCTCTGTGTTACATCTCGGTGGAATGAGTCTCTGGCTGAATGTACTCCTGTGCCCAACCAGTACATTATATAGTGGATGGGAGACATTGTCCAAGATGGCATGCAACTTGGACAGCATCCTCTTTTCAGACACCACCATCAGAGAGTCCAGTCCCATCCCCACGATATCACTGGCCTTACGAATGAGTTTGTTGATTCTGTTGGTGTCTGCTACCCTCAGCCTGCTGCCCCAGCACACAACAGCAAACATGATTGCACTGGCCACCACAGACTCGTAGAACATCCTCAGCATCGTCCAGCAGATGTTAAAGGACCTCAGTCTCCTCAGGAAATAGAGATGGCTCTGACCCTTCTTGTAGACAGCCTCAGTGTTCTTTGACAAGTCCAGTTTATTGTCAATTCGTATCCCTAAGTATTTGTAATCCACCACCATGTCCACCCTGACCCCCTGGATGGAAACAGGGGTCACCGGTACCTTAGCTCTCCTCAGGTCTACCACCAGCTCCTTATTCTTTTTCACATTAAGCTGCAGATAATTCTGCTCACACCATATGACAAAGTTTCCTACTATAGCCCTGTACTCAGCCTCATCTCCCTTGCTGATGCATCCAACTATGACAGAGTCATCAGAAAACTTTTGAAGGTTAAAAGGACTCTGTGCAGTAGTTGAAGTCTGAGGTAAAAATGGTGAAGAGAAAGGGAGACAAGAAAGTCCCCTGTGGAGCCCCAGTGCTGCTGATCTCTCTGTCGGACACACAGTGTTGCAAGCACACATACTGTGGTCTGCCAGTCAGGTAATCAAGAATCCATGACACCAGGAAAGCATCCACCTGCATCGCTGTCAGCTTCTCCCACAGCAGAGCAGGGCGGATGGTGTTGAATGCACTGGAGAAGTCAAAAAACATGACCCTCACAGTGCTCGCTGACTTGTCCAGGTGGGCGTAGACACGGTTCAGTAGCTTACCATATCCCCTCTACTTGTTAGCCCAGAGGAAGAGTTCCATTCCAAACAGTGGACTGTCCATTTTCCTCCATAAATACTGCCTGGTCTGTTGAGTTATTTCAATATCTTGTACGTTACTCCAGATTCCAGCATCTGTAGTGTACATGTAGACCAACATTGCTGATAGTTAGGAATCATTGCTGATGGATACCGCACAAATATAAAAGATGACTCAGTTTTACAAACAATTCTCTGGTGAGGACTTCCATATTATTTTGGATGTACCTCCAGGAGCTCTAACCATCTCCCTGGAGTTCGCCCAACTCAGCAGGTGTCAGAGAAACAGGGTATCTAATCTAGTGTAGGTTCTGGCACTCCTCACCAGAGCCAGTTATCATTTGAAAGTACTATTTTAAGAACTATGACTATGCTGGATCATCATAGAAATTAAGCCATGATTCACTGCAGACTCTTGAAATAGCACTTAGTTAATGTATGCAACCATGAAATAAATCTTGAATTTTGCTGCCTGCATATGCAAAACCTTATGCAATGTGTACACAAACACACATGCAAAAAAAAAATCATTCTCCAAAACCCTAGAACAAACCAACCGTCATGGTGTATGCTCACTGGACTGAACTCAAGTACAGAGGAATGGCAGACTGCCTCTGTCACATTGGTCGCTGACAACTGACACAGCCCAGGTGCAGTGAATGGCGGCCTCAGTCGTGGTAAGTACTGACAACAACTCAACCTCGGAGCAGAGGAGCAGCAGACTCCTCATGACGAGGCAGTAACAAGAGGTTAGACGTAGTAAAACCAACGGAGGCACGACCACGCAACACCACGGGGCAAACCATACTCCCAGACGCACAGTGGGACTCCACTCCCAGAGCACAGTGAGAGTCCCCTTTAAGCAATCTGGGAACCTGGGAAACACAGGCCAGTCTCAATTAACATGACAAGATATAAGCGAGAGCACTTGGGCTAAACAGTTCAAACAATTGGTCAGAACAGTTGCTCAAGAAACTCAGAAGCTCAATGCTCCAGAGCAAACTAACGAGGCTTGTCGGGCTCATGACACCAATAGTGTTTGCTATTTTTTCTTTTAGCACTATGTCATATTTTTAAAACTAACTGCCTCGTATTAAAAAAATACCCATTTTGCAAAAGAATACTCAGTGATTTTTAATAAAATCCTACAGGATCTATGTGATATATTTATTCAGTAGGTAGGCTTTGTAACTACAGTGCAGTGCCTCATGTAGAATATAGATCATATTACATTTCCCTTGTCATGTATTATATTTGAGAAGTATGGTAAATAAGCCATTAATAAATAAAATGATTAATTAATTTAATACTTATTAAATAGATTTTGTCCATTGAATAAACTTTAATTATTAATTATTGAATACTTGGAAAATAGTTTAATTTTTGTCAAAGGCTGACAACTTCAGTTGTGACATCACCTCAGCAAAACTACAAAATTCAGTATGGAAATGAGGAATGCAAATCCAATTACATAAACTCACAAAAGAGTAATTAGGACTGGATCCAAAATCCTTGTGTAATGCTTAGGGCTATCGACTCACGTTTGTCTAGGGGAAACCCCCATCCGCCCGTCAAACCGTGTCTCACGTTTGCGTAGATGCTGTGCAATGCACCCTGGCACAAACTCACACATAAAATATCAGACAGCACACAAGGTACAATTAACTGATTACACTTTAAAAATCTTAATGTGACTATGTGGTTAATAGAGATACAAATACAAAAGGAAAAGAAAAAGGCGCCAAACTTATCAGAGTTCAACCAATTTGTGCACAACCGTTGGAGCTCAATTAATGGAGTCTTCTCTGCACCATTCAATCTCCTCTGAACTCCTCGACCCTCTAACTGGGACCAACCACGGTGGTCTACCAGAGCGTGTCCAGCACGTCCATCCCCTTCATTCTTCCTCATTGAAAAACCCCCAAGCCCGCGCAAACCAACAGCATTCACACAGACAGAACGAATATCATCTCTTCCATTGGTTAGCAAATGAATACAAGTCCTGTTATCACTAATTATAACCCAAACATGCTGCTACAGAGAACCTTACCTCATCAGTTAACATTACAGAGAAGCCATTTCATTTTAATACTACAGAGAAGCCATTTCATTATTAGCGGTTAGCAGTTAATATTACTGAGAACTCTATGCCCAACTTCCTAGAAAAGCAAATGGATTCTTTTACATTATTGTTAATATTATACTATTGTGATATCGAGGGACTATATTGTTAGGTGTAAGTATAATAATTTGTATATATTGCATCATATTGTGAATATAATATTGGTAGGTGTATATACATATATATATACTGGGATGGTCAACCCATGGCACATGTGCCCAAAATGGCACACAAAAAATTTCTATTGGCAAGCAGCATGCAATGCCGTCCCCTGATTTGTGAAAAATGACCCAGAATAAAAGGATACGTAAGGATTATCTTACTGCCAAATGAAGGAGCAAATGATTTTTTACAACCCAAGAAGTGAGATATTTCTAAAGGAAATATCTAATGCCGGGTTGGCGCCAGCTTGCCAGTTGCAAGAATACGTGACATTGGATGATGCATTTTGAAATCGTCACAGGCTCTGATGTACACATCGGCACTGAGATAGTAAATAGTTCAGTCAGTTTTTTTAAATGCTTCATTTATTTAAATTTGTCTGTTACACTTTTAATAGTAAAACAATACAGTAAATACACGTAAGTGAGCAAGAGGTTTCATGAGTTTCCTTAAAAATAGTCCATAATTATTATTATAAATTCATTAATCAATAATAATCTCTGCTCAAAATTACCATGGCAAGTGAGAGAAATTTTTAGAAAAATATGGCGAAATTGGGGGTATGCGCTCAGGAAGGTTCATCACCCCTGGCACATACGTTGTGTTATTCAGACAGGCACATGGTATGCAGGTTGAACAATAAATATGCTGCTGAGTCACAAGTCTTACTATGGATATTTCATTAACAAGACTCCAGTAACAGTGGTTAAGTAAATAAAAAAGGGAGAAAATCTACATTACACAAGAGTTGTGTTTGGAAAAAGAAGTCGAAACTGATTTACCAGTGTATGAAAAGTGCCCACGATTATTCTACGAATTCAGTTCATAATGCGCTAGAAAATCAATGAAATGTTGAAAGATAACTGTTGGTGTAGATATTTATTTGTCTTTTACGACAAAGGGACCTTCTGACAAGAGGACTGACTGAGTCTTGATTTAAAGTCCCATCCAAGCATATGAAAGACAAGTACCTCAGAAAATACTGCATCGATATTGAATGTGCGCATAATAGCCTTCCGAGACAAAAGCAGGGATACTACAATTAGGCATAGGCATGGGAATGAATAACATTATTCATTCAAGAGCAGACGAATTCCTTGGCTGATAATGTCCATCATTAATCCCAGCTATTCTCTACAAAACTATTGGGAAGAACTACTGGGAATCTTTAAGTATGCCGAATAGTATGAAATAATTAATAAAACAATCATGTAAATCAGTTGAAAGCTGTAGAATGGGTATGAGAAATGGAGAGGACAATAGTTCCGTTCTTTAAATTTTTTCAAAGCTAGAGAAGCTGAACGCATCTTCTTGAATTCTGTGACGGGGTGAATAGGGAGTGAAAATGATATTCTTGCTTTCATAGGCCAATGCACTGAGCATAAGGGTTAGAACATCATGTTGAAGTTGTATAAAACATTGGTCAGATTGCACTTGTATTGTTGCCACAAAGAAGAAGGTGGCAGCGATAAAGAGTTTGGAATGGATTCAACAGGATGTTGCACGGAATGAAGGGTTGTAGATATAAGGTTGGATTGGGAAGGCTGGGGTATTCTCACTGGAAAGGAAGATGTTGTGAGGTGATATTATAGAGTTTTATAAACTTGTAGCAACCATAGGTAAGATTGGTAGTCAAAGGTTTTTCTGTTATGGTGGGGAATCTAGAACTGGAAGGGACAGGTTAAGAGGAGAGGGGAGAAATTTAAACGACAGCTGAGGGGCCAATTTTTCCACACAGAGGATAGTGAATATCTGGAAAGAGCTGTCAAATAAGGTGATGGAGGCAGATACAATAACCATATAACCATATAACAATTACAGCACGCAAACAGGCCACCTTGGCCCTTCTAGTCCATGCCGAACTCTTACTCTCATCTAGTCCCTCTGACCTGCACTCAGCCCATAACCCTCCATTCCTTTCCTGTCCATAGATCTATCCAACTTAACTTTAAATGACAACATTGAACCTGCCTCAACCACTTCTGCTGGAAGCTCGTTCCACACAGTTACCACTCTCTGAGTAAAGTTCCCCCTCATGTTACCCCTAAACTTTTGCCCTTTAACTCTCAACTCATGTCCTCTTGCTTGAATCTCCCCCACTCTCAATGGAAAAAGCCTATCCATGTCAACTGTATCCATTGCCCTCATAATTTTAAATACCTCTATCAAATCCCCCCTCAACCTTCTACGGTCCAAAGAATAAAGATCCAACTCGTTCAACCTTTCTCTGTAACTTAGGAGGTGAAACCCAGGCAACATTCTAATAAATCTCCTCTGTACTCTCTCAATCTTATTGACATCTTTCCTATAATTTGGTGACCAGAACTGTACACAATACTCCAAAATTGGCCTTGCCAATGCCTTATACAATTTCAACGTTACATCCAACTCCTATACTCAATGATCTGATTAATAAAGGCCAGCATACCAAAAGCTTTCTTCACCACCCTATCCACATGAGATTCCACCTTCCGGGAACTGTGCACCATTATTCCTAGATCCCTCTGTTCTACGCATTCTTCAATGACCTACCATTTACCATGTATCTCCTATTTTGATTAGCCCTACCAAAATGTAGCACTTCACATTTATCAGCATTAAACTCCATCTGCCATCTTTCAGCCCACTCTTCTAAGTGGTCTAAATCTCTCTGCAAGCTTTGAAAACCTACTTCATTATCCACAACGCCACCTATCTTAGTATCATCTGCATAATTACTAAACCAATTTACTATCCCATCATCCAGATCATTAATATATATGACAAACAACATTGGACCCAGTACAGATCCCTGAGGCACACCACTAGACACCGTCCTCCAATCTGACACACAGTAATCCACCACTACTCTCTGTCGTCTCCCATCCAACCACTGCTAAATCCATTTCACTACTTCAATATTAAGACCTAACGACTGAACCTTCCTAACTAACCTTCCGTGTAGAACCTTATCAAAGGCCTTACTGAAGTCCGTATAGCCAACATCCACTGCTTTACCCTCGTCAACTTTCCTAGTAACCTCATCAAAAAATTCAATAAGATTGGTCAAACATGAGCTTCCATGCACAAATCCATGTTGATTGTTGCTAATCAGACCCTGTCTACCAGATAATCATATAAGCCATCTCTAAGAATACTTTCCATCAATTTACCCACCAATGACGTCAAACTCACTGGCTGATGATTGCTAGGTTTACTCTTAGAACCCTTTTTAAACAATGGAACAACATGAGATATACGCAAATCCTCTAGCATCATCCCTATTTCTAATGATATTTGAAATATTTCTGTCAGAACCCCTGCTATTTCCACACTAACTTCCCTCAAGGCCCTAGGGAATACCCTGTCTGGACCCGGAGACTTAGCCACTTTTATATTCCTTAAAAGTGCCCGTACTTCCTCTTCTTTAATCATCATACTTTCCATAACTACCCTTCTTGTTTCCCCTACCTTACAAAATTCAATATCCTTCTCCTTAGTGAATACCGAAGAAAAGAAATTGTTCAAAATCTCCCCCATCTCTTTTGGCTCCGCATATAGCAGTCTACTCTGATTCTCTAAGGGACCAATTTTATCCTTCACTATCCTTTTGCTATTAATATAACTGTAGAAAGCCTTTGGATTTATTTTCATCTTACTTGTCAAAGCAGCCTCATATCTTCTTTTAGCTTTTCTAATTTCTTTTTTAAGATCCTTTTTACATTTTTATATTCCTCGAGCACCTCATTTACTCCAAGCTGCCTGTATTTATAGTAGATCCCTCTCTTTTTCTGAACCAAGTTTTCAATATCCCTTGAAAACCATGGCTCTCTCAAACTTTTAACCTTTCCTTTCAACCTAACAGGAACATAATGATCCTGCACCCTCAAAATTTCACCTTTAAATGACCTCCATTTTTCTATTACTTCCTTCCCATAAAACAATTTGTCCCAATCCACTTCTTCTAAATCCTTTCGCATCTCCTCAAAGTTAGCCTTTCTCCAATCAAAAATCTCAACCCTGGGTCCACTCCTATCCTTCTCCATAATTTTTTTGAAACTAATGGTATTGTGATCACTGGACCCGAAGTGCTCCCCAACACAAACCTCTGTCACCTGACCTATCTCATTCCCGAACAGGAGATCCAACACTGCCCCTTCTCTAGTTGGTACCTCTATGTATTGCTGCAAAAAACTATCTTGCACACATTTTACAAACTCCAAACCATCCAGCCCTTTTACAGAATGGGCTTCCCAGTCAATGTGTGGAAATTTAAAATCTCCCACAATCACAACCTTGTGTTTACTACAAATATCTGCTATCTCCTTACAAATTTGCTCCTCCAATTCTCGCTCCCCATTAGGTGGTCTATAATACAACCCTATGAGCGTCACTACACCTCTCCCATTCCTCAATTCCACCTAAATAGCCTCCCTAGACAAGTCCTCTAATCTATCCTGCCAAAGCACTGCTGTAATATTTTCTCTGACAAGCAATGCAACACCTCCCCCCCTTGCCTCTCCAATTCTATCACACCTAAAGCAACGAAATCCAGGAATATTTAGTTGCCAATCACACCCCTCCTGCAACTATGTTTCACTAATAGCTACAACATCATATTTCCAGGTATCAGTCCATACTCTAAGCTCATCCACCTTTCTTACAATGCTCCTAGCATTAAAATAGATGCATTTAAGAAACTCTCCACCTCTTACTCTCTGTTTATCCCTAATGGAGCAAACAACTTTGTTATCTTTTTCTTCCTTCTCCCCTACATCTTCGGTCTGTGTGCTCCGTTCTCCGTCCCCTGCCTATCCTCCTTCACACACTGTCTACTAGCTTTCTCTATTTGTGAACTAACCTCTTCTCCCCTGGTCTCTTCAATTTGATTCCCACCCCCCAACCGTTCTAGTTTAAAGTCTCCTCAGTAGCCTTCGCAAATCTCCCCGCCAGGATATTAGTCCCCCTAGGATTCAATTATAGCATTTGTTTTGACAGGTATTTCGATAGGAAAGACATTGAGGCAAATCAGATCAGTGTTGACAAGCATTAAGGTCAACATGGCTGAGGTGAGCTGAAAGGGCCCAATTCTTTACTTTACAATTCAATAATTCACCAGGACACTCCCCACCCCCTTTAAAAGATATTTAGATCGAATTTGTTCAGGGCTCTCTCCAGTTGTCTTTTGTGGATGAACTTCCTGAAAACTTACCTCATTATCAGCACCTGCTGCTTTGTCGTTAGTTGCTAAGTCATGTGCTGTTGCTAATTCCCTTCCAATCCATCAGGCAGGTGCCACTTCACAACCATCTCACACAGTGATATCAACACGCAGATCAAGTTGACATTGCTTTACACTGTCAGGTCAGGATACAGTGGAGACTGTTACATTCATGTTGTTAATTGCATAGTATATTCACAATGTTAGTTGTAATTAAGACCATGAGACCATAAGACCATAAGATATAGAAGCAGAAGCGGGCTAATCGGCCCATCAGGTCTGCTCCACCATTCAATCATGGGCTGATCCAATTCTTCCAGTCACTCCCACTCCCCTGACTTCTCCCCATACCCATTGAAGCCCTGGCTAATCAAGAACCTATCTATCTCTGCCTTAAATGCATCCAATGACTTGGCCTCCGCAGCCACTTGTAGAATCAAATTCCACAGATTTACCACCCACTGACTAGGTAATTTATCTGCATCTCTGTTCTAAATGGACATCCTTCAACCCCGACATTGTGCCCTCTTGTCCTAGGCTCTCCAACCATGGGAAATAACTTTGCCATATCTAATCTATTCAGGCCTTTTAACATTTGGAATGTTTCTATGAGATCCTCCCTCATTCTCCTGAACTCCAGGGACTACAGCCCAAGAGCTGCCAGACGTTCCTCATATGGTAACCCTTTCATTCCTGGAATCATTCTTGTGAATCTTCTCTGAACCCTCTCCAATGTCAGTATATCCTTCTAAAATAAGGAGACCAAAACTGCACACAAAACTCCAAGTATGGTCTCACGAGTGCCTGAAAGAGCCTCAACATCACATCCCTGCTCTTATATTCTATACCTCTGGAAATGAATACCAACATTACATTTGCCTTCTTCACCACCGACTCAACCTAGAGGTTAACTTTTATAGTATCCTGCACAAGGACTCCCAAGTTCCTTTGTATCTCTACATTTTGAATTCTCTCCCCAACTAAATAATAGTCTGCCCATTTATTTCTTCCAATGAAGTTCATGACCATACAGTTTCCAACATTGTTTTTTCATTTGCCTCTTCTTTGCCCATTCCCCTAAACAATCTAAGTCTCCCTGCAGGCTCTCTGTTTCCTCAGCACTACCCACTCCTCCACCTATCTTTGCATCATCCGCAAATTTAGCCACAAATCCATTAATCCCATAGACCAAATCATTGACATACATCATAAAAAGCAGCGGTCCCAACACCATCCCCTGTAGAACTCCACTGGTAACCAGCAGCCAGCCATAATAGGATGTCTTTATTCCCACTCTCTGTTTTCTTCCAATCAGCCAATGTTCCACCTATGCTAGTAACTCCCAAGTAATTCCATGGGTTCTTATCTTGCTAAGCAGCCTCATGTGTGGCAACTTGTCAAAGGCCTTCTGAAAATCCAAGTACACCACATCTGCTGCATCTACTGCATCTCCTTTGTCTACCCTGCTTGTAATTTCTTCAAAAAATTGCCGTAGGTTAGTCAGGCAGGATGTTCCTTTCAGGAAACCATGCTGGCTTTGGCCTATCTTGTCATGTGTCTCCAGGTACTCCGTAATCTCATCCCTAACAATCGATTCCAACAACTTCCTAACCACTGATGCCGGGCTAACAGGTCTGTAGTTTCCTTTCTGCTGCCTCCCACCTTTCTTAAATAGCGGAGTAACATTTGTAATTTTACTATCATCCGGTATAATGCCAGAATCTATCGATTCTAGAAAGATCATTATAACTGCCTCTGCAATCTTCCCAGCTTGTATGCCCTCTCTTTTGCTTTTACTTTGGCTCTGAGTTCACTTGTCAGCCATGGTAGTGTCCTTCTTCCATTCGAAAATTTCTTCTTATTTGGAATATATCTGTCTTGCTCTTCCCTCATTTTTTGCAGAAACTCCAGCCATCGCTGCTCTGCTGTCCTTCCTGCTAGTGTCCCTTTCAAGTCAACTTTGGCCAGTTTCCCTCTCATGCCATCGTAATTTCCTTTATTCCACTGAAATACCGACACAATGGAATTTAGTTTCTCCTTCTCAAATTTCAAAATGAACTCGATCATATTGTGATCCTAAGGGTTCCTTAACCTTAAGCACTCTTATTGCCTCCAGATCATTACACAACACCCAATCCGTACAGCCGTAATTGGGATTCCTTTGGTTTGCATTTTTTTTGGTGAAAGTGTTATAATCAGCATGCAGTTTTTTGTGAAGAGAACCGTGTGCATTGCATGTGTATTTTGTATCTTGGTTGCTAGTCTTTCTTTATGTATAGACTTTTTTATAAATGTTCTTGCATTTCTTTATTTTTCTGAAAATTCCAGCAAGAAAATGAATCTCAAGGTAGTATAAGGTGAAATATATGTATTTGATAATTTGATTTTGACTTTGTATTACAATATGCTCCTCCTTATCAAATTTACAATTAATTATATCATATTATCAATATTGTAAAGAATAGATGCAAGTAAAATATTCTCAGACTTAAAATTACAACATTTCTTTATATGTCCATCAGACGAATTTAAAGGTGAGATTTTAAATATTAGCTATTTTTTATGGACCTCCTGGTAAGCATTTTTTTTTTACCTTGAAGTTAAGCCAGTGGTAAGAAAGGCAAATGTAATGTTAGCATTCATTTTGAGAGGACTAGAATGTAAAAGCAAGGGTGCATGCTGAAGCTTTATATGGCATTGGCCAGACCATACTTGTGAGCAGTCTTGGTCTCTTTATCAAAGTAAGGATGTGTTGATATTTGGAGAGAGTCCAGCGAAGGTTCACAACAATGATTCTGGGAATGACGGCATTAACATAAGAGTAGATTTGATGGCCCTGGGCCTGTACTCACTGGAGTTTAGAAAAAACGGTTGGTATCTCATTAAAACCTATCAAATATTGAAAAGCCAATATAGAATGGACGTTCAGAGGACGTTTCCTATGGTGGGGGTGTCTAGGACCAGAGGGCACAGACTCAGGATATAAGAACGTCCCTTTAAAACAGAGATAAAGAGGAATTTCTTTAGCCAGAGGGTAGCGAATCTGTGGAATTCATTGACACAGAGGGCTGTGGAGGCCAAGGCATTGGGTATTTTTACAGTTCAAGTTCAAGTTTAATTGTCATTCAACCATACATATGAGCACAGTCAAACAATACAGCATTCCTCTTGGGCCAAGGTACAAAACACAGTACCAACAGTCACAGCATAGTTGGCAATATAATTATGATAGCAGAAAAACATACTGCTGCAAAAAAATATATCAAAAAAGAATCAAACAATAATATAGCCGAAATCCTTTCATGTCATGACTTTTAGTTTCATGGTGCATGGAAGTTGTTTCTGCGAGAGCAAGCCTGCTACAGTTCTCACCTTGAGCAAGTGCAGCCACAGCCGAACGCAATCCAGCTTGTCTTCAACCAAGCAAACTGGAGAAATGCACCGATGGAAGGGGCCAGCGCCCAACCCAGTACATAATCCAATGGTGCATAGTGCGCTCCAGCAACATCTTCCCTGGGTGGCTGACACAGACTGGGACACGGTGAACAACAAGATCAGCTCCGCCAATACTGAACAACTCGCTAGTGGGGTAGACTTGTACCAGGTGTTGTTTATATCCAGCAGTACCTTGCAATTGTGAAAAAGATGGTAAGGATGAATAATTGCACCAATGGTAGGACCTGGAGAGGATGATATATTTGAACATCTAAAACAGAGATTGGTAGGGTCTTAATTAGTGTGGGCATCAAAGATTACAGGGACAATA